>NC_088643.1:56289363-56661863 GCF_964019385.1 Sycon ciliatum | reverse complement strand
TTACCATTACAATTGTACCTATCGGTCCAGTATCGGCATCCGGCAATCGTGTCGCATCACCCAAACTGGGCTCTCTCCTTGGCCACCGTCTGCTACTCCTGACCTGAATACGGAAAGTAAAGTACAATGTCATGTACCGGTAGTTAGAGTAAGCTAAGTCGTATAGTCGGGTCTTATCCCCTTTACATGTATTATTATATTTATATTACCCGAGTTTAGCTGCACAGAAAATGGCTTGAACTACTGTAACTAGTGTACTTGAACTGAAAGTAAAGAAGTAACACGTTAGTTGAAGGAAGCCACTCCAACCTCCATGCTTCGGACAGTCAGTGCATGCAGAGTGTAGCGGATGCGGGATGGGCCTGCACCAAACAGATCGGATCAGACTCGCCAGAGCTAGAGACTGGCGGAGTTGTGCTTGTATTTTGCCCGATCCCGCGCGATCGATGCGCCCATATTATCCCCCCATAATCCGCCCATATGCCACATGACGCAAACCATTCACATGTGTGCACACGATCTCACGCCGGAACGACGTCTCGTGCCGATTGTTACCTCTTGCTCTGTTTACATGGTTTATGGCTTACTTACTTGGTGTTGGAGCAGTGCAGAGCTAGCTAGCCTGCAGGCTGCTAATGTCGTAATGACAATGCGTGGCACATGGCGCGTCGTGTGGACAGGTTTGACCGAGAAGTGTCGTAATTCACGTAAAGGACAGATAAAGACCCTGGTCGACTATAAAATGGAGTATCTGAAAGAGGATTCGGTTCTCACTTGTGAAGCGTATTCGAGGCAAGAAGATATATTTATTTGTTGCCGGCACTCTTTCTTGCTTGCAGCGCCCGTGAAAGCACAAGCCGGTAGCCCATTTTGGGAACATAGATAGTGAATGTTGTCTATTTGAGAGCAAGAATGAGGAGCTTGCTGGTGGTTTTCGCTTTTCTGTGCTGGTCGCTGGTAGCGACTGGCGGCGAGGGAAAAAAGACTCCAGTCGGTCATAAAATGAAGCTCGGCTCGCATCGACCGATGGAAGGCCGAGTGGAGACCATTGACTACGTGCCTCATCCTATCGACTTCTACGAGGAATACAGTGTGGGTAGTAAGCCGGTTGTCCTGAAGGGTGCTGCGCGAGACATGCCGGCCTTCAAGTTCTGGACGGACAACTACATGAAGAACAACTACGGTGGCGAGACGGTGGCAGTGGAGCCGGGCAAGAAGGAGAACCGGACTCGAGTGGCGCTAGAAGGCTCGGAGATGAATTTCGGAGAGTTTCTGGACAGCTATAACAGCTCAGATGTATACATGGTGGACTCTTTGCCCAAGCCAATGGAACGTAAGTACACATCATGCTACTTTTTTCTCTCGAAATTGGAATGCAAAATTCGAAAAACAATTCCCGAATCTTGCAAGAAAATTCTAAATCTCACCCAAAATGCGAGGAAATTTCGCTTTTTCGCGAATTTTCCTCGCATTCTGCATACATGTACATATACGGCGCCCAGAAGTTGTCATGAATTTTATAACAATAATTATTAATAGTCACTGGTTTGAGGGAAAGACGCAAACGGGAAACGTTTGAAGAAAAAATTGACTGTCACCACCAGGACTCGAACCAGGGACCCTCGCTTGTAGCCAGCGATGCTCTAACCACTGAGCTATGGTGTAGTCGTCATCCCAACAGAGACCGTTCAACATTTTCTTCAGATGTCGTAACTCACACTTCCTGTGAATCCACACATGCGGGTGGGACGCAGCCCTCACTGTAACCCACACACTTCACGTACAAACTAGCACGCGGGGAGCCCCAAGATATTAATAATAATAATTAAGAACTCAGATGAGCCAAGGAAAAAGTATAACATGGAAACATGTGGGCACAAGTTAAACTTAATATGCAATCGAATCCACCAACTAAACCGGAGTTGTCAGTTTTGTGCTAGATTGTGCATGTCTGACTGTTCAAAATCTGGTTTAGTCGGTGGACTCGACCGCATAACTTGTGCCCATATTTTTCCATTTTACAATAATAATAATGTCGCTTTTGTTAGTTACATGTACTCCATTGTAAGTGATTCGGCTTACTGCTCTGTATGCATGTATGGTACCGGTATATGCCGGGTCTACACGTAGAGAGTGCACTTCTACACGTCTTCTCAATGTGTCCACTCCGGATGGCCTGGCAGTGATATTGAAAGAGCACAGCTGATTGCTTGCAGAATCATACCTTTCAAGCTACTGCGGAGCCTGTCTACAGGCCTGATAAACAGCCGCTTGGCTAAGTTGGCATGCATTCACTGATCCCGACACTACCTCACTTAGGATGATCAGCTCATGGGAATATGCAAGTATGCGAACGTATTTAGAAGCATTTTGGATCCAAGCTGACAAGCTCTGGCATGTACATTTCATGTAGTTGTTCTTGCCCATCCTGTCTGCACTGCGCAGAGGAGTTTACTTAACTGTTCTTGCCCATCCTGTCTGCACTGTGCAGAGAAGTTCATGTAACTGTTCTTGCCCATCCTGTCTGGACTGCGCAGAGGAGTTCATGTTGCTGCACAACGTACTGTGTGGTGGATACACCAAGTTCGTATCGATGACCAACGTCTGGTTCAGCAGCGGTGGTACAAAGTCCGTCTTGCACAACGATGACGCCGACAACATCAACTGTGTGCTGAGCGGGAACAAGGAGTTCTTCATGGCGCATAAGGTACAGTAACACTTTGCTGAGACGGGCTTCTGACGTTGTGTATTGCCCAGCTGAATTTGAAGAACTTCGAAGTAGATAAAAATTAGGGGGGGGGGGGGGGGGGGAGATGGGATTGTGCTTTGTATGAGTCAAATGCTGAGTTTGGCTTTAAAGTTTACTTTTCGAACTGGACTTCAATTTGACTTTAAAAAGTGGTATTGCTACACGGTGCCCCCCCCCCCCCCCCTCTCCTCCCCCAGTGTGAGCCTATAGCATACTGTGTCTCTTGAACTGCTGCAGAAATACGAAACTGTGGTGCCATTCACAAAGGGTGGTCACGTGGATATCGATGTGGATGCTGTGGACTTGATCAAGACCCCGGAAATCAGGAAGGTGAAATGGTGGCTGGCTGAAATCGAGGCCGGCGATTGTCTCTTCATTCCGCACTAGTGAGTTGTGGCTTGTTCGCTACATCGTTGTAGTTCATTCAAACATGGACATGTTACGATGGTGCACTCTGCCAGGACATGAATTATTATTAATATTAAAATATTAATTCATTTCCTGGCAGAGTGCACCATCGTAACATGTTTTATCTGCTTAACTCCACCACACGATTCTGGTTGTGGCTCTGTATGGTGCTGAGACTTGCATGTTGTGTGGGTCGTCAGCCAAGACTATAGAGACACCGGGAGATTCAGTGACGTAATGGAGTCTCGGTCCGTTGTACACATGGATGCATCAAAATTAGCATTTTGCTGTTTCAAATCTGATTCTCACGATAGCAAGTGGCCAATAAGAGGTACATAGCTCGGAAGATCGGAACCTCAGCCCTGCAAGCACAGTGTTCGGTGTTTGCTGCTGCTGCTGCTGTTGTTGTAGTCGCCGTCGTTGTTGTTGTCATTGTGGTTGTTGTTGTTGTTGTGGTTGTTGTTGTTGTTGTTGTTAATGTGGCTGTTGTTGTGGTTGTTGTTGTCATCGTTGTTGTGCATGATCATGTATTGTTATGAAGACACGTGGGTCTCAAGTCAAGCTGCAATGGGAACAGTTTTGTCACGTGCCTAGAAATAGGCTTGTGTACATGTACATGCAGGCCCGCCACAGCCGGGGCGGCTGAGGCCGCCCCACTTTTTCGGCCTTTTTTTGGAGCACATTACAACAAAGCGCGATGATCGCAGCTTAGCGCAAACGTGACAAATCCTTGTCCCCGATCGTGGTTTGTTGCAGAAAAAAGTCTTTCATTGCAGTTACACTGAAATGGCACCAAATGCCTGGAAATGCTTGCAATTGGCTTCAATTTTTGAATTTTTTCCCGGGGGAGGGTAATGTTTGTCCCCGATCGTAGCGTCTTTTTCGTTTGTTGCAGAATCAAAAAGACTTTCATTGTAGTTACCGTACACTGAAATGGCACCAAATACCCGGAAATGCTTGCAAATGGCTTCAATTTTTGAAAATTTTCCCGGGGAGGACCCCGGACCCCCCCCCCCCTCCATGGCCGCCCCACCTCCAAAGTTGGTGCGACGGGCCTGACATGTACAGTGCGTATCGGTTATAGCGTGGTCGTGTAAAAGAATGATACTGCCTACAAGAATGAACTCTCATGTTTTCATAATCATAACATGGATTTCAAGTGCACGTTTATTCTTACAAGCAATTTTATCCCATAGTAGAATATATCGGTCCTAAGAATGGACTTTGTGGAGCGAAACATGCCAGATTAGTACAAAGTGTATCGCCAGTAGTAATAACATCTGTCCAATTCCGTTCTGATCTGACTCTCATTGCATCGTGGTGCTGCAGATTCAACTGTTGTGGTCATGTAACTCATGTTGCATAGCCACATGGTAAGCCTATGGGACTATGACCAGCCACATACACAGAAGTACTGCGTTGCATGTCTTCCTGCCCCTGCGCACATGCATATGATACGCCACACTTGATTTATCGTGTGTAAGAAATATCGGAAATAAGAATAGAAAGTCGTTTTTCAAACACCCACGCTATAACCGATACCTACTGTACATGTCAATATGACATTGTGTACACGTACATGTCAATATGACATTGCGTACATATTACAGTACGTATCGCCTATAAGGTTGGCGGCTATAGTGATCAACTTCTCAAATTCATTTTCATTTGCCTAAGTATACACAGTTACCGCGTATAGTGATAATCGTCTATAGTAATATATCGCCTATAGTGATCAAATTCAATATTCAAAAGACCTCTGCTACATTATTTTAGCATCGGCTAAAGTAATTGATGTGGAATCAAGTGATGTCAGAGGCGAACAGAAAGTTACTTCTTTGTGAAATTTTTGCCCAGTGTTTCGTAAGTTCTACCTGTAGTATTAGTTGTCCAAAATACCTCCATTGTGAGGATATGCTGACGATGTGTGTCAGGAGCCTTGGCTGCATAGGCATGATAGGGTGCATTTCTCGAAGTAGGAGTACCAGGACGTACGCTGCAACCAACTATGCAGTGTGTATGTGCACGGCGCGCTGAGTCGTTTGATACCCCACTCGCATACAGTACATGTACATGCAGTATCGGTCATAGTAATATATCGCTTATAGTGATAAAATGCTCAAAATCAAAGACCAACGCTATAGGCGATACTGACTGTATGTCAATATGACATTGTGTGACGGCTGAGCAATGATTCTAAAGCCCGTAGCTATCCTCAAACACAGTGGCATAATTCCAATTTTGTATGCTATTTTGTATTTTCCTTGCAGCTGGCTTCATCAAGTGCGCTCTACGGGCCGTAATCTGGCCGTGAACATTTGGTGGCATTTCTTCCGCAACTTCAACTACACAGAGTGCATGACAAGGGATGAGAATGGCTTGGAAGTTCGCAAGGATCTACCCCAGTACAAGCCATTTTCAGGAGTAACCATCCACGAAGGAGAGTCGCACAGGTAAACACTGTGCAAACAGTGTCACATCATGGCCATCTGTGTGTGTGTGTGTGTGTGTGTGTGTGTGTGTGTGTGTGTGTGTGTGTGTGTGTGTGTGTGTGCTTGTGTATGTGTGTGTGCGCGCGCTTGTGTGTGTGTGTGCATGTGTGTGTGCTTGTGTGTGTGTGTGTGTATGTGTGTGTGTGCGCGCTTGTGTGTGCGCGCTTGTGTGTGTGCGCTTGTGTGTGTGCGCTTGTGTGTGTGTGTGTGTGTGTGTGTGTCTGCATGTGTGTCTGCATGTGTGTGTGTGTGTGTGTGTGTGTGTGTGTGTGTGTGTGTGTGTGTGTGTGTGTGTGTGTGTGTGTGTGTATGTGTGTGTGTGTGTATGTGTGTGTGTGTGTATGTGTGTATGTACATGGTGGGTATGTGTTTGTGGGTGTGTCTGCATGTGTTTGTGCTTGTGTCTGTGTTTGTGTATGTGTATGTGTGTCTGCATATGTGTGTTTTTGTGAATGTGCGTGTGTGTGTGTGGGGGGGGGGGTATGTATGTACTGGTATGTGTGTAAAGGGGGGGGGGGGGGGTGCTACTCCTGTATGGACGGCTTCCTTCTGTTTGACGAAGGATATAAGGTCTGCGTTGGTGCCTGCGATTTCAGAAAGGACTATCTTGTAATGGCGTCTTTGGAAGTAGTTTTGGTTTCTGTGTTTTTATTGTTCATAGGAAACGTCTGGTGGATGTGATGTACCCTACCAATGCTCACAAACCCAGGAAGCTGACAAAAAAGCAGGTTATGGCTGCTGTGTATGCGGGTGATGAGGATGAAGACGAAGCTGAAAAACTGATTCTCCAGGCCAAGAAGGCTGCTACTGCAATCTTTAACGCCGGAAACAAAAATGGTGACAAGTACCTGGATATCGAGGAGCTGTACACCATCGATGCTGATCTTTTCCTTGAGCTGTTTGGCGCACCCAAAGGTGGCTACAGCCTCGAGGATCTAGGAGTAAAAGATGACCTCGTAGACGATCGGAGGGCAGAGGGTGAGGATGATGGCGGTGATGATGAGGGAGATGAGGGTGAAGGTGATGATGACGCAGATGAGAGTGACAGTGAGGGCGATGAGGATGGCGACAGAACTGACCTTGCTAGCAGCAATCAGGCAAGAGAGTCAGCTGCCAGCAAAGATGACCTTGACATTGATTTTGAGAGGGGTCCCTCTGAGGAAGAATTGAGCCAGCAGCCAAAGGATGAGCTATAGAATTGTATGCTGCAAAGCCCGTTTATCCACACTACTACAACGCTGCTGCTTTGTGCAGAGAGTGTGTGCTGTTTGCTGTTTTTATATGTACAACGTACATGCCCCCCCCCCCCCTCTCTCTCTCTCTCTCTCTCTCTCTCTGTATCTCTCTCTCTTTATTACGGCGTGTGTTGACGGTATTTGTTCTATGCCTTGACTAAGGGGTTACCAAGAAATGTATGTCACGGCTGACAAAATTTGAAATTACTCAAGTACTGATATTTTCATCCCAAATGGCGCTCGTGTGTGGCTTGGTCTCAATCCAGACCTGTACATCATCATCTCAGATTATATTATCGCTGGTTTGAATGTGCTGATTTGATTGGCTGGCTTATCAAACTACCATATTTGCCTACTGCTGTTTAAAAAATATATATATTTAGAGTGTTTTGTAACTGACGGTATGCAAATTCAAAAATGTTTATTTCGAACGGCCTGATTTGAATGTATCCTGCTGGCTGCTGTACATGTACTGGCACTGCTGCTTCAACATGGGATAATATCCTGGTACAGCCATGTACATGTTTTGCGTATGTTCCTGTGAGTGGATTCAGGGGCGTAGATCTACGCAGGGTTCTTCAGAGGGGGTTACATCGGCATGCATGTAACCGTGCGGCGCGTAGATATCACGATTATCGGTACTCTACGCGTATGCACGTGGAGTCCGAAACGAGAATCGGGGGGGAGGGTTCGTCCGCCCCCCTCGAACCCCCCACCCTGGGATTGCGGTATCATGGGTTGAGATGTTACCACCCTGTGTATGCTATTTCAGCTAATACGATTGGGCTAATGTGTAAGTCAGTGTTTGCACATGCCTGGGTCCGTGATGTTCTCATATTCTCTTCTTCCTGCATCATCTTCACAGTCAGTGGGAAGAGAGAAGTACATGTAATTATTACTAATTTAAAGTAATTTTGTATGATAAGAAGGAACGAGTATAAAAAATGCAATGCCTCTATACGAGTCTACGTGCAGCTAACATGTCCTTACTGACTCAGTGACTGTCTTGCATCAGTGTCATAATATTATTATGTCTGAGCTCGAGCTGGTTGAAGTGTTTCACGGTCTCACTCGGGAGACAGCCAGCTAGCGCTAGCGCTAGCCTCGCCCGAATCGCGATAAACACAACATAACACACTTCGAGTCTTCGGTCAGAACTACCTGCACAACTTCAAGTCACAACAAAGACATGGCACACACACTGGTTAGGTCAGTGACTGACCATGACACCGACACGCAAGTCACAACACGGAACACACCTCGCACTGACAGATACCATACACCGCTAGCGCGCGCTGCATGTCCTAGAAAGGCTAGATCTAGGCGCTAGGCGTGTGCAACCGCGCTGCATGGCCATATACTAGTAGTAGTAGCGGACTGAGGTGAGGACGGCCGACCGCACTCCATCCACCCCACAGCTGTACTGTCGCCTGTCGTCGAGTACTGTATCGTGTGAAAATCTCACTACACTGCATGCAAAAATATTCTTGTCCAGGCCCAGGGAGCTAGCTACAGGCTGCCAGCTCATTGACAGTCGGTCTACAGTGTTGCCTGTTCAGCCGCTCGGACTCAAACACAGAAGCAGTAGCGACGAGTTCTAGCCTCGACCAGTTGTTGACGAACCCGCTGAAACTCCTTGTGATTTCTCCTCTCGGCGCTCAAGTCAGGAGTGTTTCACTAGCTACTCTTTAGCCACAACTGCACCGCTGTAGTGCTTTCTATTTCCCATTTTGGCACGAGCGAAATGGTAAGGCAGTTTGGCCAAATTTGTCGCTTATGATTGGAGAAAGTGGATTTGAAGAATGTTTTGGCTTCTCTGTTTATGGTGTTCCATTCTGCTTGTTCGCTGCGAGCACAGTCTGGACTTTCTGACGACCAGCTCGCTGGTAAGTGCTTCCTTCCACTTGCTTTTCCTCAACTGTACCACTGCCTCCTCATCTGCACTGACCTTGTTTCAATGATTGGACATTTGCCCGGATGACTAAGCCAAGAATTTGCCCAATTGCATGCTCGTGTTTTTACTCGGTTGCTTTTTTTTGGTTTTGCGTCACGCAGAGCATCGCGATGCATTCTCGCTGTTTGACAAGAAAGGTGATGGCAAGATTGACCTGAACCAGCTTGGCGATGTCCTGCGCGCTCTCGGTCAGAATCCGAAGACCTCCGAGGTAAAGAAGATGGCCCAGGATGTCGACCCACGAGGTGAGGGCAACATGGAGTTATTTACTGAGTAGGTGGCTTGGGAGGTGTGCGCATACAACTGTGCATGTGAACTTCGGCGTGTGTGATGTGCACTCGTTCATCTGACGGCAGTTGAGGGAACGGTGCGTCTATACTTTTCGTTGGTGGTGTAGAGACTCGAGCGAGTTAGTGAGGATGGAATGGGTCTCTTGTATTGTTGCGAAAGCGGCATGTGGTATGAGTGTGGGCCCTCTAGCTGGAGGTTTGTCGTTTGTTGTTGGAGAGATTCCTCGTTATACGTTTGGCCTTGGGAGGTACGAGGTTGTTTTTTGGGGTGCACAAATCTAGCGTAATCGTCTAGCCAGTTGGTCAACAAATCAAATCTCCCAGCTGCTTTAGGTGATCACGCAGCACGTGCGGTGTGTTGGGACACTTTTTTTAGGGCTTCCGCTCTGGGCTGATTTCTCTGAAGCCGGTGACAGCACCCGCACCCTGCCCATCTCACCCACTCGAGAATGCATGCGTGAGGTAGCCACTGCCGCTGGCATTGCACTGACTACGCACTACCTGTCTGTGTACAATGTCTATGTGTAGTGCCAGTACTGTGCCAGTAGGCACTACACTGTACACAGTCGTCCCTCTCTAATCCGGCACCTTTTGCAACAGCATTTTCTGCTGGATATACAAGGGTGCTGGATTATCAAAATTCTGCCCTCCAACCCGGCCCACCTGTTAACATACATGTTTGTGTCGTACGTATAAACGTAGGGATTTTCTGTGTCAATCCAAGTACTCTAATAATTTCAGAAATTTTCGGTGCTCCATATTTTCGGTATGAGGGCAACTGGCTAGGTTAGGTGAAAAGAAATTTTCGGTACAGAGAAGCAGTTCCCTATTGGATTATGTGTGATAGTGTTTGTTCGGTGTATTGAAATTTTAGTTGTGAAACAGACACACCGAAAGTACCGAAAATAAAAGTACACCGAAAATTTGTGAAATTACAGTACTTTGTGGAATGCATGTCTTCAACACACACTTGGGAATATCCTATGCACTGGCATAGGATATTCCCAAGTGTATGTTACATGTGTTGTGTATGTAACAATGCTCACTGACCGTATGCGATGTACAACTGCTGGATTAGAAAATCGAATTATGTACAGTTTGAGTGATTTGTTGCAGAAAATCGCTGCTGGAGGCGGAATTCAAGTGCCGGATTAAAGCGTAGAAAATGAACTGAAAAAATCCGTTTTTCCAAAAAGTGTGCTGGTTTGCAAGGGTGCTGGATAAACAAGTGCCGGATTAGAGAGGGTCGACTGTATTGTAGTTTAGTAGTGGCACTGCTAGCTTAAACTAACTGTAGTACAATATGTAGCAGTGTTACTTGTAGAAGGGTTTCATTGCATAAACGGATTGTGTATACAATGACTATGCACTAGCATCCCATGTTTTGAGTAAGTAACGTTTGCAGTTGGGTCAAGAAACGTTTGGTGTTCCGAAATAGGCACTACAAGTAAAATTTAATATTGATTAGTTCCACAAATCATTAATCGACTTTTCAACACAAGGTTTACACTGCTGTTGTGTACTGAGTGCACCCTGTAGGTTGTATCCTGCAATAGTCATGGGAGGGGATTCTTGCTGGCTGCTGTTCCACATACCAGTAGCCTGTGTGTATAGAGCTTTTTCAAGGGCGCGGCACCGTGCCCGCCAGCGGCACTCACAACGGCGAACAGGTCACACGTCAAAACGTATCAAAAAGTCTAGGAAATGTGACAGGTTTGTGTCCAACAGCGCTTAGAGCAATTCTGAAGCTTGTTCTTTTTCGCCCAAGCCATGGAAGGGTTCCTGGCATTGGCTCTGACTCACCACGAGTGTCGGACATCAATTTGAGCGCCATCTTAGTGGGTCATTCACTTCCATGTGTCCGTTCCCGTGCAAACTGAAAGTGATGAACTGGGCTTCGCCTGGTCACCAGCGATTCAAACACTAGGCATTTCTCGCACGTGATCCTAAAAAGTGACCGTTGGTCTCTAAGTTGAAAAGGGTCCATACCTGTAGGTGGAAGATGGGAGGAATTGCAGGCCCCAGGACCCTGGCTCTGCCCAACATACTGTGGTTGTGATGTTGTGTCTGTCAAATATCTGATTTCGCTGCCTTGGGGACACAGCTAGATCTTCTTTTTGATACCAGAAGCATCCTTTTCTCTCTTTTTCATTTCAGCCAATATGGCTACTGTACTTCATCCTGGGGATGAGACATGGGCAAGCGTCTTTATGGGCAAAACAATTTACAATGCACTGTGGTGGTGGAGACTAGAAAATATATGAATAATAACAAGTGTGTGCATGTCACAGTGATGTACCAGAATCATATTCACAGCAGCACATCGTCAAAACACGTCGGTGATGGGGCGTTGATCTGATGGACCTGCCAATACTGCGATCCACTAGAGCCTCATTTAGCAGACACCTTACACCTACTCCTAAAGGCGCCATCACGCTGAGGACACATGGGTTCAGTCCTGGAGACTGTTCCCGAATCAAGTTTTAACGTTGATGCCGGTTTGGGGATCAGGATGCATTCAAATTCAGGACAGATGCCCGCGCGGCGATGTCCATGATTGGGAAGTCTCATGGCATTGACCTACTACAGTTGTGGCTAAAGAAATCCTACCCATAAAGTCAAAAGTAGCGTTTCCATTTCAATTAGATCGTGCGCGCTCCAAAAAACTATCCGAGGGTCGCAGGTGCCGCATGAGCGTTGGCGCTGCTTTCGGCACGTGGGTCGGATTTCGTTGGCATCGACCTACAATTACTTGAACTACAACTACATGTACATTGTACTATGTCTATGAACAACAATGACTGTATCTTAGCTGTGACTTTTTTAAATTTTTTTTACAAAGAACACAAACCCGGCTCGAGACAAAAAAATAACAAGAAAGATAACAAAGTTGCATGCAGGGAGAACGAAGAAACGACTAGAACACAGAAGTTGAGGGTTGACAGAACGAAGAAACGACTAGAACACAGAAGTTGAGGGTTGGCAGAACAAACAACTATTGAGTCGGGGCTGACTACTTGTATCCACTAGCGCAGCTGTGTAGGTGGGGCGTTGTGGACTCCTCCGACCAGACGTCTCGGTATCCTTGCACACAACGCGCACCAGGGGGGAGGGGTTAAAAAAGAAAGAAAGAAGAAAGAGTTAGGCCATCAGGTAGTTATGCTAGTCTCAGTGGTGTACACGTCCACGGCAGTCCCACAAGTTTGCTCGAGTAGGTACTTGTACACTGCTACTTTGAAGCGTTGCAGCGCTGCCTTGGATGGGGGAGCGTTCAGGATGGCAGAGGGTAGACTGCGTGATCTCTCTCTCTCTCTCTCTCTCTCTCTCTCTCTCTCTCTCTCTCTCTCTCTCTCTCTTTCTGTTTTTTCTTGGAGTTCTTATTTCTTATAGAAGTAAGGAAAATGAATATGGTGCTCATGTCACACTACATCTCAATGGTTGTGGGTTCTAGTTGTTATTTCATAACGGATATTTTCAAGTGACCTTCATAAATTTAACAATAGTATGAATAATAGTATGGATCGGAAATGACATCAACTTTATTATTTTCTGTGTGTGTGTACCACTACAAACTGCAGGTGCAAAACGGCTAGGATTCGAGGAGTTTCTTCCCATTCTGAATAGCGTGAGGAAGAAGAGCGCCCAGGGAACACAGGAGGAGTTCATTGAAGGCCTGAAGGTCTTTGACCGAGATGGCAATGGAACAGTTAGCTCTGTCGAGCTCCGACATGTCCTCACCAGTCTAGGTACGTGACACTACTTCCTCCGTTAACAAAATACTTCGTGTTTCGTGATGGATATCAAAATGGTCAAAAACAGTTTGTATCGACTGTAAATCCTGCATGAGAACGTGCCTCGCGAGATTCTGACCTGTAGTGTATATATTATACATGGTGTCAAGGGGTCATGTTCGAGCTGCTAAGTTAAGACGCTGAGCCTAAGCTTGAAACAAAGACCTGGTGCCGGAAATGGGCCAAAATCAAGGACTGATGGTCTCATCTACAGACCCTGGCAATGGACTACCACGATGTACCGTATTTTCCCCACTAAATGTACAGTACTTCTATTTTTCAACTTGAGGTGGTCAGACCTGTACTACTATATAATAGACTTTACTAGTATTGGAGACGTGTACTTTTATTGTTTCTGGAAAGATTGACTGCCTGGGTTGGGTGACAAACAACTCGTGATTATGATACTGTAAGGCTGTAAATACATCCAACCATCACCCGGGTAAGAAACAGTGTAGAAAGACACAAAGATGATAAACGTATAAGAAAAACGAGGTAAGGTGGACCCTGGTACCTGTACCCCAGTAATGCCAATCACATCATTCCGGTATGTACTATTATTAGAGACGACACGTGTACTTTTATATTTTTGATCCACACTCAACATGTACTACAATTGGAGACGTACTAGTATTGGAGACGTGTACGTTTAATGGGGAAAATACGGTATGTTAAGCAAAACACATCAAGATTCCTGCCCGCTTCAGTTTCCGAAAGCTGTTGTGGCAGACCCATTCGTAGATATGTGAATTGAAAGTGCTACTGACCACGTTTGTGGTGTCGTTATCTCTGACCTTGAATATTGCTATCTGCTTTCTATCCGACAGGAGAGAAACTAACTGATGAAGAGGTAGACCAACTACTTGTCGGTATGGAGGACGCACAAGGTCAAGTTCAGTATGAAGGTGAGATTTCAAATCCTGGACCCATAAAATTGGAAATACGTTCCAATTGGAAGACATCTGTGTGGATGGCTAATAGCCTAAGTAAACGCCTCGATCCAGGCAGAAACAAAGACGAAAATGAACACAAAGCAATGCTATCGTCATCTCCTAACACGAATGTCGCGCCACCACGACGATCTTACGCTGCGATTCAATTCTCTCTCCAAGTTTTCGTCCTCGGGGCTTCATCAGGGAGTATAAACAAAGCAATGTGTATTGAATAAAAAAAGAGCATGTGGTTTAACAAAAGACAGCGAAACTATGTACAGCACAGATCAGTCAATCCGCATTAGATTAAACTAATAAGTTTCTAGTCGAGAACCACTGGAGAGCATGAGCACGCATGTGCAGAAGTACTGGATCCGAAAACCCAATTGATCACACGCTTGCAGACATGCTGGATCCCAAGACCCAATCGAGCACACGAGTGCAGACATGCGGACTCCCGAAAGACCCAGTAGTGTCAGCAAGAGAGCAGCTCTACACCCAGTCCTGCACACATGGGCCAGTGCTGTGGGGCTCACCACATCGAGTGGTATTCAGCAAGCTCACAGGTAGCAATGTATTAGCAATTGCATCAATAGCAGGTTAGACCGACAAAGACCAGCTGGAGGTGGTTATTATTGCCAGAATGAGGTCATTATCAACTGTCCAACGTTACAGTTGACATCAACAGCTATTTAAAGTACTTGTAGGTCTACTCCTGTATCCGAGTCACTTGTCATAGTTGAAACTATTGCTATTCCCTCGCTGCAGCTGATACTGGATCCAAGTGATGCGTGATTGTAAACAACTGGCAATATATGATTCCGTGTGTATCTGCTGTGTCGTCTTCTATTGCCTTCTTCAGAGTTTGTAAAGACCATCATGGCTGGTTAGAGTGTCGATGAGAGAAGAGACTGGTGAGAGGACGACGCCGGCCTTCGCCGCACACCAGATAGCAGATATTAAGGAGCTCAACCTAAACCTGTATACAGACAGACCCCAGACGCACGCATCCATACACAGAGCATAACATTATCATGCAATATCCTCCATATTGTAGCGCTACTACCCAGGAACAGCCCGCTGCCTACGAATAGCACTCATGCACAAGGTCCGCCGCCAGCCGTGGGCGGTACATCATTGTGCGTTTTGCTGCGGCCATTGTGCCCAACTACATAGTGCCAGACTGTTGTGTACCCTGTCCTCTGTACTCGTACCTCTGGCTGCTGCTGTTGCTGCTGCTGGTAGTGTGCATATTATCCTTTGCTGCATACGTACTAGATATTGGATTCTTCAAAGTAGTTCTAATTATTTACTAGCTACAACGGTGCCAGCCTATAACCGGTATACATGTACATGAATGTATGAAATCCTGCTATAGCTCTGTGATAGCTCTTCTGTTCCTTTCCACCTCTGTACTTGTAAATACACATCAATCTGGATATTGCTTGTTCCAAGGACACCGCAGTACTGAGTTATTGAAAGCCAAAAATCTTGCTTGTTGGGTGAATATTGACTTCAGACAGGGTCCTCTAATTTCAGAAATTTCCGGTGCTCAATATTGTGGACATTGAAATCTGCAAAACGGACCAGCAGTGCTCACTGGCCCGGCTGCAAGGCCAGTGCCCCGTGGCCGCTTGACTTCTCAACGGATTTCAATGTCCGCAACAGTGCTAGTAGTGTACACCCAATCATTTCGTGGGTACTCAAACTCCGGTGCCGCAGAAAAAAGGACTAAAGGAGATTGAAGAATTAGCCAAGTAGAGCTAGCTACATACTAGTAGTCGAGTTACAGACTGGTGACATTGCTAGGGCCTCTCTTTGCATACCTTTCTGGAAACTTTCTTGGCTCTCCAATCGAAGTTGTCGTCGTCGTCACTTGAAGCCGACTCGTCGCTCATTTTCTCCTCCTTGGCGGCCTGGCGGGCAGTGCGTGCTTCCAGTAGTTTCCGTTGCATGACCTCTTGCAGGGTGTCGACTCGTTGAGCAATCGCACTACGTCCAACAAATGCATGGACATGTATCACTATAGGTATCCACTCATTCAAATCTTTACAACATGGTAGATCTGGCTCTAAAGGTGGAGAGATTATGCTGAACGCATTTGCCCCTGCTGCATATGCGTGTGCCTGTGTGTACTCGTACAACCTAAAACAGCCCTTTCGTATGTTCAGCAAATGAAGGTACGCCATGCGTACACCACTTGTAGTTAGTGTCTCCTTTGGACAAAAATAGAAACCCACAGCACTCCGGATACGAGGAGTATTGTCAGTACAAAGCCCATGCTCTGCAACTACGTACTCTCACACACATGGGTCATCTATGCATTTCGGTACAAGCACATGCAGTGCAGACTCCTAATCATCACAACACACCATACCACTGCATGTGGTTCCCAGAACTAGTAGTCGCAAGAACAGTTCCTATTTGGTATTGAAACCCCTCAGTCACACACACCAAAAGAGCATTATTTTTATATCAATCGCATCTCTCACAGTGTCTCGTGCAGCTCCATGTAGTGCCTCTGGTCCTGCGCTTCATCATCATCCTGATCCATCAACACTTCAGACTCCTGCAGGCCATTGCATAAGACCATACAAGAATGCCGGGCAACTGTTATCAACAAGGCAAGCTTACACAGATACACAATACAACCCTACAGCACACAGCTTACGTCATCCTGACCTGAGCAAGGCAGAGGGAACAAGCCATTGGACACAAAAACAAAAAAACAAATGTCACGGTTTGCGTGACACTTGGCTGGAGGCTGAGTTTTCCAAATCAGTAGGAACGCCACCACCCTCTACGGATCAAGGCACAGGTGCAGCTCCTAAGCGGTGGCAGGTGAGTAGATCAGACCCACCACAAAGTAGTCAAAGATCGAAAATCCCATTCGTTGCATCCATGCTTGGACACAAGAGTAACTTTAAAACATCACAGGAAAAGACTAGCTCCACGCAACACAAGAGTAATTCACGTGTATGTAGATCTCCCTCGAAGTAGTACATATCCGTATGAAAATATGTACTTCAAGTGCAGCTTCTGCTTTCTGTTTCCTCCATGCCCATCCGACCCGCCACACACAACAACGAAACTGAACTGAGAGTTCTACATAATTTCTTGACAAGACGGAGACGGACAGACAAGAAGACCGGACACGACGAGGTACCTACCTGATTTGCTTTGAGAATAGCTTGCTGGAACTTTTCGTACTCAGCCACCTGTGGATCAACATACTCAATCTTCCGTGCCTATCCCAGAACAGACAGACAAAAAGAAAAGAAGAAAGGGAATGTAAGTAGGCAACAAGGAGAAGAAACAGAAAGCAGAAGCTGGACAAATACTAGATTTCAAAAGATGGGTCCTTCAGAATCCTCACCCGCGACAACATTCAACCACCAACGGATCAATCTACTTCGAAGTGGCTCCACACGTTTGCAGCACACTCTTTCTGACCGAAGATAACAGCACTGTGCATTCAGGGTATTGCAATGCGTCGGGATTGCTACAGAAAATTGCAGCAAGTGACATAAGCAGAAAAATAAGTGGCAACACGGGTGAGGTGGGTGGGGACGACCTTCAGTAATAATTGGCTTGGGTCTAATCTATATGTATTGCCCATTCAACAGACAACTCACTTTGGCGTCTTGCTTTTTGTCATCGAAAAACCCTTCAGGAAGCTTCTCCTCAATAGGCCTACGGAAACAGAGATGCATAAGATGCAACTGTGAGAGGCATGCACGCACACAGTGAGTCCAAGAAGAGCAGGAACCATCCTCTGCACGAGTGTGAGCAGGACCTGACAGAGCTGCGGCTCCTCTTGCGACCTCTGCACGCAAATGAATACCACATCATCTAGGATTACCGTACGCAGGGCGTGCTCATCATTCCACGCACAGCAATGGCTGGGACCACTGCCACTGGGCTCAAATCAAGGAGGCATGCATGACGTACACAACAAGACATGCATCTCACGGGAAACGGTACGACAACATGGGATTTCCAAGACCAAAAGACTGTGCACACAGAAAGTCTCTGTCTTCCTGCTCCCCACTCTTTCCCCAAAAACATTTATGTTGAATGTTCATAAAGCAACATGATCCACTGAGCACATCCCTGTCTCCCTTACCTAGTATCACTGACTGATGCTGAATCTGCAGCTAGTTGAAAAGCAGGAAACACAGAGAGGCACATACGGTATTTTTTTAGTTTAAATCGAGACGCAGCTTGGACAGTGCAATGTGATTACCGGGTCGCCATTCGTTGGGCAAGCCAATTTTCCTCATGAAGCAGTCATACGTCGCGAGTCCTCAGTCAAACTAGTCCCTGGGTATGTTTCATAGACAAGCACCGACTGTAATATAGTGATATTTTATCACGTCCTCCTTGGAACATACTCGCGTTTCCAAGCAGGACTTAAAACTGCTTCCTTCTGTTTCTCATGCAAGCTAGCATGGCAGGATGGTCTACTCTCTCTCTAAGGCCAAGACTGAGAAATGAATACAAAATAAGTTGGTTACAAAAAGAAATGTTTTCCAGTTGGATACGCACAAAGGGACTACTTGCCTAGTTCACTGTACACCCAGTACTATTCACCCCGCTTGCCCCGAGCCCCGTGAACCGGTATCCATCTGAGCAAGCAGTTTGCACGTTCCCAGGGGTACAGGTCAAGTGTGGATCAGTTGAGTCCTGTTTTGGGAAACGCCTGATTGTGGATGATACAATCTACCGTCAGACAACCCTAGCCAGTCCCATAGCAAGTGGTACAACGTACCACCATCTCATGCATTCATTATCATCAGAAAAATAATGCCATACTATAAGCAGACCTCTACTGACCTTCTGTTGCTGTTTCTGCTGCTGCTGCTGCGTCACTGCTAGATGCCTGCAGAAATAGATAGGAGACATACATGAATGTGCACACATACTTACGCTTACACACTGTATACATATGCCCATCGTTGAAGCGAACAAGCTATGTTAGAACAAACTATGTTAGATATAGCAACGTGTGCTGGGATTACACCATTCAACAGCTTGCAAGGCTGATAAATTGACTGCCACCAATCTTAGCCTGGTCTACATCACACAGCTGATTGAAGTGACTTTTCCTGGCCAGTGAATCCATTATTTTTTTTATTTTTTTTACACACACCACACCACATACTCCGACATGCACTGGTTGTTGGTAACCACCCAGGAGAATGAAAGAATAGTTAGGAGAATGAGACAGAGAAGAAAGACGTGCGCGACCATTATTGTCGGGAATTGAAACCACCGCAACCAATCGAGAACGCGCACACACACACACACACACACACACACGAACAGGCGCCGCATGCACTCCCCCCCCTCCCCCCCCCTCCCCCCCCACACACACACACATCACCTCATCAAGCCGGTCTAGTTACAACATACACATTAGGGGTGAAACGAGTATCTATTTTGACCAATCGATCACTCATTCATAATATTCGATCGAGAATCCGATTATTTGGAGTATTTTATCGAAATTCAAAAGCGCTAGATTTGTGAGTTCTCGACCAATTCGGAAGAAATTACCGTATTTTCCGGGGTATAAGCCGCACTTTTTTTCGCTAAAAATCGGACCAAAATCGCCCCTGCGGCTTATACACCGAATATGCTTGCGCGAATGAATGCTTAGCATACATCAGTATGGATGCTGACGTCATGTGACATGTCATTCGACTCAGCTTCGCGCCTGTGTTGCTATCCCGGCACTTTTACTAGTTTTAGTGCATCAGTGGCAGCGAGACTGAAGATAGTGCAGATGACATGGAGTGATCTGTAGTCAACACAGCAATACACCAACATCTCTGCAGCAACCTGTGGTGCACTAACACTTCATAATCTGATCTAACATGGTATTTAGCTCCATAACCATAATAAATTTGTAGAAAGGCCATTTGTCAATGAGTGTGAAAAATCTTGGTTTGTGGGTGCGGCTTATACTCCGAATACCAACTTTTAGTCAATATTTTGCCTCAAAAAGGGGGTGCGGCTTATACCCCGGTGCGGCTTATACCCCGGAAAATACGGTATCTGTGAACATAGAACAAAAGTCGCCAACGTCTTGTACAGAGTGTAAAGTAACGATTTTCACCCGTACTTACATTATCTCAAAACAAAATAACGTTACTTGCCGTGGTGATCGCATCGTCCAAGTCATAAAATACTGACTCAAAGGCACGAATAATGCATGCATACCAGTCGATGAGCAGTTGTTGTTGTTGTTGTTTGGCTTTATTGACAGTACAACAGGAGTTTTTGAAAAATAGAATGCCAGTACTAAAAAAAAAAAAAACGATCGAGTGCAAAATTTCGAATACTCGCTCGTTTGAGATTTTCGAACGAATACTCGAATATTCGAACTAATCGTTTCACCCCTAATACACATAAAAGAACAATCGTCAGTATGGCATCAGCATTCACCCAGCTTGAAACACGGTTATTCCAGATACAATGTACAACGGTACTCAGGTCTGTACTCACATCAGGAACACTGACAGAGTCACTGCCTTCGACACCGTTATCAAAGAACCCAGCCGGTAGACCTGAAGACGCCCTGAAACGAAAGACGACGCACACGATGAAAGAAAGTCAATGTGCGGTGAATGCAAACACAACCGCACGATAGTATACTAGTAATGCATACATGAAAACAGACATGTGCACCTGACAAAGGATAGAGATGCGTAATGCTCTGGGGGTGCCTTAATGGCAACGCCAGAATGGTGTAAGTCACTACTTCCAAGTATAATTATAGGTCTTGGAATCTACTTGCACAGGCGGCGAGAGAAGCTGTTTCCACTGTGTCATGATCCAAGCTATCACCGGACGGCCTTAGATAGTTAGAATCTCAAAGAACGCCCTAAATTACCAATGCTACCCTGACTAAAGCACAATGCGAGATGAACATAGTCAGTCGAAAACGAGCAAAAACACAATGGCAACTCAAGCACCTACTTAGCTGGTGCCGCTGCTGCTCTTGTTGCTGATGATGATGCCGCCGATGTGCTACTCTCCACTGATTAGGCAACGCACGTCACATACAAACAATGGAAAGAAGAATAGGAGGTGAGAGAAGTGCCAAAAACGCACGTTCCACAAGCAATACAGTCATGTAGATACTAAGTTAGTACACACACAAGGCACTGCACAAGGCACTGCACAAGGCACTGCACAAGGCACTGCACAAGGCACTGCACAAGGCACTGCACAAGGCACTGCACAAGGCACTGCACAAGGCACTGCACAAGGCACTGCACAAGGCACTGCACAAGGCACTGCACAAGGCACTGCACAAGGCACTGCACAAGGCACTGCACAAGGCACTGCACAAGGCACTGCACAAGGCACTGCACAAGGCACTGCACAAGGCACTGCACAAGGCACTGCACAAGGCACTGCACAAGGCACTGCACAAGGCACTGCACAAGGCACTGCACAAGGCACTGCACAAGGCACTGCACAAGGCACTGCACAAGGCACTGCACAAGGCACTGCACAAGGCACTGCACAAGGCACTGCACAAGGCACTGCACAAGGCACTGCACAAGGCACTGCACAAGGCACTGCAACTGAGGGAAGACATGTACAGTGAAACTGGACGACCGCTCAAGGGACCGTCAAAACGTGGTCTCTGTTACCAGGTGGTCTTCTTGTCCAGGGTCATTTGACTGGAATAGCATCCATTGGTCCTGGTAACAGTGGCCGTTTTAGGACAGGTGGTCGCCTTATCGGAGTGGTCGCACTAACAGGTTCTACTGTATACCGTGGAAGAAAACAAGAGGGTGGCAGTGACCTGAAGGAAACAAGAGAGTGGCAGTGACCTGAAGAAAACAAGAGGGTGGCAGTGACCTGAAGACAGCCATAGGGTGGTAGTGACCTGGACCGTAACAAACTGCGAGAGCACCCGACCAACTGGACCCCTCCATGGACGTGTTTGGAGGTGGAGCGGACGAGTGACAGGATTACGTTGTGCAGTCAACCCGTACTGACTTCACTTTCGAGCAGGAGAGAGCTCCACACAAGAAGAGTGGACTGATGCAGGGACAGATAACATTGTGTTGCTCCGGGGCTCTCTGGTTCTTACACAATATGATCTTAGTTGCACTTGGCCAAAAAGTGACCTTTCCCAGGCGGGGTGCTCTTGCGGTACAATGTACTACTAAAAATGCTATACACCAGTGGGTGGGTAGCACAGTCTTTAGAGCTGGTCCGCCCAAATGAAGATGGCCCAGCCAATATGATACTGTACAGATAGGGAGACCTTTACAGCTACTTCTCGAAGTGCGCACACAATGTTACACAGAACAGCATATGGCTGGTTGACTGACAAGTGGTTCTAGGCAAAGTCTG
The DNA here is from genome assembly GCF_964019385.1 of Sycon ciliatum. Classification (NCBI taxonomy): domain Eukaryota; kingdom Metazoa; phylum Porifera; class Calcarea; order Leucosolenida; family Sycettidae; genus Sycon; species Sycon ciliatum. The sequence continues at coordinate 56,639,633 of NC_088643.1, read as the reverse complement.
ACCAACCAGAAAGGCTGCTAGCCCCCCCCCTGACCGGAATGTGCAACTGTACATGCTATGGCGTGGACAGAGAAATCCACCACGCGTTGCATGCACCATTGTGAGGGGATTACGGAAGCCACTGCCTGCAACTGGCAGTCTGGTACCGTGCTCGTAATGCATGTGGCTTGTGTCTTGCCACACCTCGACGTTAAAAGTGGCATGAACGGCGAAATGTGCACCAACAGCCGCCTTATTGTACACTCTAGTTTGTATACTCTCGGTACAGCACACACACATGTACGTACATGCCCAGAAAACAAAATATGAGGAGACAGGACTGGCCTGAAATGTCTGTAGAAAGTATGTGTAGCACTGTCATGGATAGGCACTGAGCGACATAATTATACCTTTCACACGCTTGCTGGAGCTCTCAGCTTCTGCCGGTGCGCTGTCATCCTCGCTGTCGTCATCATCGCTATAGTCCTGGATAGAAAACACACACGCATACGCACGCACAGACACACACACACGCACACACGCACGCACACACACACACACACACACACACACACACACACACACACACACACACACACGCACGCACGCACGCACACACACACACACACACACGCACGCACACACTGAATAATGAATAGCACTGGACCGCACCTTCTTCTCACCCCATGCAAGTGTGCTAGCAACCAGGGAGTAGTAAACTAGGTGTTTTACTTCTCCCTGCTAGCAACAACATCACCTGAGCATAATGTACAGAGGTTGGACCATGTCGTAAGTGCCAATCACAGGTACTGTAGTCAAATGAGTAGCAACTCAAGCCATCTACTACAGTCTACACAACCAGCCTATCCAATCACAGGGGCATCATTGCTATACAATGACCTACAGGCATGATCATCATAGCACAGTATATAGTGATTCATCACATTGCGTCGACAATCTACACACATCCTATACATAATAATATTGTCAATGCCAGTCAGACAGTCTCTCCAGCGCATTACACTTACATGTACAAGGAGTAAAGGACAGTGATTGATTTCTGGGTGAGAGAAAGAGAGAAAATGATTCGCCCGCAAACACACATACGGCCTAGAAAGTATAAACGCACCTGCACCAGGGCCGTGAATTTCCGCTTGTTTTGGTTCTGAGCCGAAGCCGCCGAGTGTGATGCCTGTGTGAGATGACAGGCAAACAAAGGTGAAGAGCACGGTTATCAGAAAACAGGTACGGGCCGCTTGCTTACTGACCATGTTGCTATGACACCATGACCTGAACGGACGTGCCCAGCTCTCCAAAACATAGTCATGCACAATGTGACATGCATACACGTACACATACATGTTACTGTTGTCACGACGGGTGTCGTGATTCTATTCCAGCTATACACATATGCAAACCAAGTCATCATATTACTACATGTACAGGAGTCGCGATCTGGCTTCACCTTTTTTTCTCCTCGTTTTTTCCCTCTTGCTCATGTTTGAATTTGCCGCGACGCCTTTGTTTCTCCAACCTTACATCATCCACCTACATACAACGTCTTTGTTCGCATCAGCAGGAATGAACCTGCAGGAGTGGTCTTCAAATTCCCCAGAATTTCTCCTGACCGTTGACCGTGTCGACCGGTCCACAACATCACCTCAGCGCTGTCTTGGCCTCCTCTGGTCTCCAGATGGAGGCACACTGGTCATCAACCCAGTTCAAGCTGGCATTCAACTCATCAACACGAAGCGACAGCTTCTGCAGATCATCGCGAAGTGTTTCGACCCGCTTGGGCTCATCACACCTGTAACCGTAGCCGCCAAGATTCTCTTCCAGAGCATTTGGCTCCTGAATCTCGATTGGGACGATCCCCTTCCTCCTGATATCTTGTCCCGCTGGCTCCCGATCACCAGCGACATCGATGCCGCCTGTGCTGCTTTGCTTCCCTGTTTCATCGGCTGTCTGCCAGACGCTGCTGACGTCCAGTACGAGCTTCATGTCTTCGTGGACGCTTCCGAAGCGGCCTGCGCCGCGGCAGCCTACCTACGCATTACAACGTCTCAACATACCAGCGTTCATATCATCTTCAGCAAGTCAAGAGTTGCACCTACTAAGCCGCATACTATTCCCCGTCTGGAACTTCTTGCTGCCGTCATCGGCTCTCGGATGATCACCTTTCTGCGGACCGAGTTACCACTCAACTTCTCTACCACCGTCCTTTGGAGCGACTCATCAACAGTTCTACATTGGCTTCAATCAACCCGACGCCCACCAACATTCGTTCACAACCGAGTCGCCGCCATTCAGTCCGTCCCTGATGTGGCAATCGGCTACATCCGTTCGGCAGACAACCCTGCCGACCTACCGTCCCGTGACATCCCTGCCGCAGCTCTCAAAGCGTCGTCTCTCTGGTGGCACAGCCCCAACTGGCTCCACCGCGCCTATGAAGTACCACCACTGCCGCCTGGGGAGTGTCTTTCAGAGTTTCCGAAACGTTCGGGTGACCGGTGCCTGGTGAACATGTCACAAAACAACAAAAAACCTGATGCATGCAAAGAGGTATTGCCCCCATTTGGCATTGATTGCACTCATTTCTCCTCCCTCGGGTCCTTAGTGCGTGTCTTTGCTCTGTGTCTGCGCTTTGTTTGCAGGTGGCGTGGAGCCAATTCACTGACTGGTCCTGTCACTGTCGAAGAGCAAGAACAAGCCAAGCTCATGTGGATCAAGCACGTGCAGGCATCAGAGTACGCCGATGTCCTCACCGCTCTACGCCAAGGAAAGCAGCAACAGCTCATCCAGCAGCTCAAGCTCTTCCAAGGCCCCGATGACGTCATCCGCTGCTGCGGGCGCTTGGAGAACGCTGACCTAGCAGACAGCGCCAAGTTTCCCGCTCTCCTGCCCCCCGCGCACCACATCACGCTACTTGTCATCCGGCAAGCGCATCAGAAAGTGCTACACAACGGTGTCGCGCAAACGCTCGCGCGAGTCCGCACGGAGTACTGGATACCCACTGGTCGCGCCGCGGCAAAGAAAGCAATACACAGATGTGTGACGTGTAAGCGCGTTCAAGGACTGCCATTTGCGACGCCCGACTTCCCGCAATTGCCAATGGAACGAGTCTCCAGAGCCACTGCGTTCACTAATACCGGCCTGGACTACTTTGGCCCCCTGTACGTCTTCGGGCAAGCAGAGCCACAGAAAGTGTGGGTGGCACTGTTCACATGTATGACGACACGAGCCGTCCATATGGAGTGTGTTGAACACATGACAATGTCTGAGTTCCTGCTAGCGCTCCGGCGCTTCATATCAAGACGTGGCGCACCCCAACTCATTGTGTGCGACAACGCGCCTCAGTTCGCACTGGCGCGAACGACCCTGGACACGGCATTCGAGACGTCGGTGCGAAGTGACGACCTTCAGCACCTTCTGACATCTGCCAGGATACGCTGGCGGTTTATCGTGCCTCTCTCACCCTGGATGGACGGGTTTTATGAACGCATGGTTGGGCTTGCAAAGCGCTGCCTGCGCAAGACCCTCGGCAACGCCCGGCTTCAGTTGTCACAGCTGGTGACGATGCTGAGCGAAGTCGAGGCAGTCCTGAATTCGAGACTGCTGATATACGTCGGTGACGACATCGCGGCTGTGCTGACACCATCGGCATTTCTCTGTCACCGGACTACGACAGCTCTACCACTGCCCTCGCCGGACAATTCGGACGACCCGGAGTACGTTCCGAACGCCACCCCAGCACACGACCTGGTCACCCTGTGGGCAAAGGGTGAGCGCTTGCTGAATGCCTTCTGGCAACAGTGGCGCAATGAGTACTTGCAAGAGTACATAACCCCCCCAGAGTGTGCAACTCCCACATACCCTGCTGTCCCGACAGAATTTCAAGTTGACGTCATTATTTATGACGCAATGCTCCTTGCACCAGTGATTTACAACATGTGTACGGGTGTCAACGCATCACACGTTTTTCTTTGCAATAATTTGTACAGGATCGATCGGCTTTGGTCAACCACAGGTTCCGGATTCGTCTGATAATCCGTGCATTGCATCATCAAAATGACGTCAACTTGAAATTCTGTCGGGACAGCACTGACCCATAGTGGAGTTGCACACTCTGGGGGGTTACTCTTGGTACTTGGCGGAACTGCGTGACCGCCATCAGCGACTTCAACAGCGTGGTAGAGCCACCACAGCGGCTCCAGCAGTCGGCTCAATTGTCTTGCTGGCTGATGACGCACCAAGAGCTACCTGGAGGCTCGCTAGGATTGTTGATCTCCAGGTTAGCGCCGACGGTCACATCCGGTCGGCGACAGTCATCACTGCAGACAAACGCCAGCTGAAACGCCCGTTGCGCCTTCTGTATCCTCTGGAATGCGAGGATGTAGCATCCGCCGCCGAAGCCGCACCCGCTGCCGCAGATACACTCGCCGCCACAGCCGCCACGCCGCCGCCTGGTCGTCCGCAGCGTGCAGCTGCTGCAAGGCAACGCCAGCAACTCCAGCAGCTAATCAACAGCGACAAGTTGTGAAGATGACTTGTTTGCCAGCATCATAGTTAAAATTTGCATTGTCTTTCTCTTTCCATCTATCGTCTCCCAATTTCTTATTTTCATATACATGTACTTGAGTAACTTCGTTCCGTCTTTCTGGGGGGAGTGTCACGACGGGTGTCGTGATTCTATTCCAGCTACTGTATACACATATGCAAACCAAGTCATCATAATTATTACTACATGTACAGGAGTCGCGATCTGGCTTCACCTTTTTTTCTCCTCGTTTTTCCCTCTTGCTCATGTTTGAATTTGCCGCGACGCCTTTGTTTCTTCAACCTTACATCATCCACTTACATACGTAGTACCTCGCGAGTTCACCATTCTGGGCTCACACCCAGACCACCGCGTGTCGACCACGACATGACATCCATCTTGTTCTTTTCTGTTGAGTTACTCTTTTTCCGTTTTCACCTTGGGGCAACAGCGAGTTCTCGCTCGTGCCATATCACTTCAAAGAAATGGAAACTGAATGACACAGAACAACAAGACACAAGGCTAGTAGTCGGTTGCAACTCTGAGTTTCATGCTGTGTACCATGCTCTGCCTCCCGCGGTATTGAGGACTCTCAGCACACCGGATGCATCCTCCGGTGTACATATTACTGTGATGCACAATACTCGCCAAACAAAATCCGGCCAGTGCTGCACAGTGCACTACGGCGCATGCAGCATAGGCCGGATTTTTCCGGGCAAATATTGTACAAATGCTGCATCCTTGAGAGACCAGCAGCACGCTTACCCCATTATCCCCTGCTACTGATCGAGCTGGCGCCTGCCGATTGTCCGGTGCACGAGCAGATGAAGATCCCACCGCCGATGCCGGTGCACTACCCGTAGCAGATCTGCTGCGCAAGGCTTGCAATTGCTGCGAGTGATACACATGACAGTCCAAACAGAAAACACCGTTTAATAGCTAAAGCAGTCACTGTGAGCAATGATTCCTGCCATACATCAGGTGATGAGCTCATAAATTCATAATATTCTGTAAAATCAACAAGTATTCGGTGCATATTTTGAGGCCTAAAATTTGTTGCAGCTGAAATATTTTGTTTGCAAGGTAGAAGGTACAGTGTGACAGAGTATACAGAGTATTTTTACTTTCACAGGCTGACCTTTTCATGCGGTCAAAAAGTGATTTAGCCCTCAGAGGCAGATCGCTTTGTGCGTATTTTTTCGGTGGCTTTGGGGCATCATGCATATGGAAACGCGCCGAAAAGGAAATTCCAACACGTACTTTTCAGTGTGCATTGCGTACTGGTTTGCATGCCAGTCACTTCGACTGGCGAGGTCAAAAATTAGCACTCGAAGGCGTCGCCCGGCCTAAAAATATTACAAGTAAAATACGACGTGTATTGCTATTTCGTATGAAAGTCTGACAGCACGTGTACAGTAAAACCTGTCAAGGCGACCACCCGGATTATGCAACCACCCGGATTATGCAACCACCCGGATTATGCAACCACCTGTCCTAGAAGACCACTGGCACTGCAGCCAGGACCAAGGGATGCTATGTCCAATCAAACGACCCTGGATAAGCAGACCACCTGGTAACAGAGGCCTAGTTTTGAAGGTCCCTTGAGCGGTCGTCTTGTGGACAGGTTACACTGTAGACAAGCACGGACCGCAAACGTACTGCGTACACGCGCCGGTAATGAACACAGCTGTACAGTATACTACGGCAAAGACTAAATTATTATCGTACACGGAATAAACTAAGACATCTTTTTCACTGGCCTGGCAAAGCGCAACCATCGCTGGTCCCTGCCTGCACGCTGCTACACCAAACAGTAAACGCACACCCATGATGCTATCGACTACTGTAGCAGTACGGTACCTGCTTGTGGGCACGGCCTTGGACATGGGCTGTCCAGACAAGATTGCTCTTCACCGGCGTGTTGCACAGCACACAGAACAGCTCACCGGCTGGCGAGTACCTGCACACACACAAAACAAATCCAACAGGTCATAGATGATTGTGCAACTGGTGCGCGGTGTTCGTGCAAATCGAGTTTTCACTTGCCGAGGCCTCTTTATCATGTACCCAAATCGAAAATGCTTTCGGTGGCGTGCTGCTTTTTCGGCAATGTTTCAGCTGGTGCAGTGCCGTGAACTAACGTTTTCATGACCACTGGGGCTGGGATGCACAGGAAAAGCAACTTCTTAATTTTGTTCAGGCTGAAAGTCTAACTTTCTCCTGTCTTACTCCAGTGTCAAGAACTGGAAAGAATCAATCCAAGGCCATTGTCCGAGGACCTGTGCAGATAAACTGGGGTTGTCTCAGATCGCTCCTGGTCTATAACAAAAACAATAGAGAAGCTCAACTCTTTCCGAATGGACTCCAATGGTCTATACATAATTCTCAGTAGTTGATTGGAGAATCAGCATAACAGTTGCCCCCAATTATTAAACCCAAAAATTCAAGCAACAAGAAGTAAGGAAAGGGTTTTCTCCCCACACTGGAGCTCGCGCTATTCCGCCGACTTGACTTGACACTTGACTGACTCACGACTGCCATCCAGAGCACACGAGCAGTCCACCGAGCCTTCGACTCGGCAAACCTGCAAGAAAGCACCACTCGGACTTCTCGTGTGCTCTGGATGGCAGTCGTGAGTCAGTCAAGTGTCGAGTCAAGTCGGTGGAATAGCGTGAGCTCCAGTGTGGGGAGCAAGCCCTTTCCTAACAATCATAGCCTAAGTCGCTACCACTATTTCGAACAAGAAGTATTAAAGGAGAAAATTAATGTGCTACAGTACTGTCGGTTGCCGAAGAACTGGGGGAGGGGTCAGCCTCCTAGCCTAGACCGTTCTTATTTTCATGTTTTACAGTCTATGCACAGTTGAGTCACTGTGTATACATTGGTATGCTGTGCTTGGTGAAATTCTAGGCTGGTCGTTCTTCGGCGCTCCGTTCTTCGGCGCCCGACAGTAGTACTGTATATCAGGACTCGGCTAGCATTCGCTTTGCTAAGAGCTGCCATAATGTGCATCCGTGGCTCCCGCTCGGCAACCACCGTCCAGTCAATGCACTCCGAGAGTTGGCTGTTGTGGAAGGGCATATGTAAGGCGTTGTTTGTCTTACTGAGTAGTTATTGTATTTTAATTGTATTTTAATCTGTATTAGGTGCTGCTGTAGTAAGTAGTTGTCGAGTGGTATTACATCACATACATAGTGTCACTCACACATTGTTTTTGCTTTTGGGTAACATATTTTTCCTATTCTGGTTTTCTGGGTTTGCATTTGTATGGCATTTTCATACACTGTGTTTCTTTTGCCCGTAAAAGAGGCTTGGGGAAATTTTCAAGCTACAGAATGCACATTTATTTATTATCTTGAATACGAAACGCAGCGCGATGGGGAGAACGATTAGCGAAAGCTCAGATGAAAATAATTAAGACTTATGCACATTACCTTGCCAGGGGGTCATTTATTTTTGCTTTTCCTTGAGCCTCGCGATGCTGTCGCATCAATTCGCGCATGGCGGCTTTGTCAGTAGAGCCTGCCATGATTCGATTTCAGATCTAAATCCACCCTTTCGTATACTAGTACTAGAGGAGCTAAAATTACCAGTATACAGTCCTGAATATGAATATGAGCGAAATGTACAAGCACTCCTCCTACTACTATTCGCAATTCCTGCAGTATTTTCCTTTTTGAAAAAAAATGGTTTGATGGCAGAAATATTTTCAAAATGATCACGTGCGCGATATGAAGCATGCACTGTATGTAGGCAGTGCAGTACGTGTGCTCTGCTCCTCACATTCCTCTTTGCAGTATACAACCCTCCCACAAATGAAATCCCTCAACTGTGTCGTTTGCAGTGGAGAAGCAACTTACGTTACTTTACAGTAATTGAACAGTCGTCACTGCACTCCTGAGATTTTTTACTCTTGTTTTTGTCTCTCAGGCTTATTCACTGTAGTAGTTTGTAGAGCTAGGTCTGTAGTAAGTAGGTCTTTCTCTCTTTTTTTTACCTTGACTATTCAAGCAACACACAAGTCGTGAAGACCGAAGAGTTCGAAATAAATAATAATTTATTTTCCCTCAGTTTGTTCTGGAAACTATTGCTATTAATTTTGTCTGAACTAGTTCTTCAGGCAGCTGAAATTGCATAAAGTATCATCTTCAGCTCTGCCAATTCGTTTTAGTGACCTTGAACTGCGCCTGTTACTCCTTGAGCCCACCGTACGATATGGAAGAAAGGTGTATAGCCTGAATGGTGCCCAATCTGCCCAACATCTCCCAATAGAGAAGCTCATTCATTCCCTAACCGCCGGGGTCAGCTGTCGAGGACTTTCGTGCTTTGCTGGTGAGGAAACGTGTTACTGTGTATGTGTGCGTTATGGGCAGGTGTGTTAGAGAGTTTTGTAGTACCAGGTATTGTTAGTATTAATGTTGACCTTTAGTCTCAGAACTCTTGAAGTTGCACCGTACTCCTTGTACATTGTAACCGTAAGGTGGAGCCAAAACAAAAAGACAACCCAAATTCGGTAAATAGAACAAGAGTATAAATACATGTACTGTGAAAACACAAGGAACATCAAAAAGTTTGTACCAGGGAGGGGGGGGGGGGGGGGGGAGGGAGGAGATGGACTAAATGAAACTCTGGGCTAGATTGCCAAAACAAGAGGATCACAAGTGGCATTCTGCTGCGGCCAGCACAGCGGGATGTCGGCCAAAGCTCGGTTGAACTTCGGTTGAGCGTCATGATAAAGAGACCCTTGACCTGATCCAGACCAGTACGGTGGAATAGGGTTCCTTTCTCTTGTCCGAAAGCATACAGGCAACTCTGTTGTAGAGCGCAGAAGCCGCTTTCCCAAATCCTCCTGAGCCACTGAAGACAAGAGGCACAAATGACGGTTGCTCGATTCGGTCCCGGATTCGCTCCTGATAGCAACTGTATGCTTTCGGACAAGAGAAAAGAACCCTATTCCACCGCACTGGCCTGGATCAGGTCAAGCGTCTCTTTCTCTCGCTCAGCAAATGCTAGCCTCCGTGGACATCGTGCTGCTCAACCGAAGTCCAACTGAGCTTTGGCTGACATTCTCACTGTGCTGGCCGCAGCAGAATGCCACAAGAAACTCTGTTGTAGAGCACAGAAGCCGCTTTCCCGAATCCTCCAGATGCACTCAAGACTACCCGCACAAATGACGCGTGCTCAATTTCCTGGATTCGCTCCTCATGCGAGCGCCTCTTCTCGACTTCGTGTTTTCGGTATGTTGCCGGAAGTGACTGCTGGCGGTTGGAACGTGCATGTGGGTTAAAGGGGAACTCCACAAAAAAATGAAACTTTGATAGCCTGTAGAGTTTCGGGCGCTGAGTCGAATGGTCTTGGTCCGAAGCCTCTACGACGAAGCGTTCTTGAGATATTTCACTTTGAAATTGCAAAAACGGGGGCCGCGCCCTGACGTCATGCGGCCATTTGGTTACATCATCACGGGCTGCCTACGTCATTGTGGCAAAGTCGTTTCTCTTCGCCAATCTACAAGCACTAATTTTAGTTGGTATTTCAAGGGAAGATGGGCGATTCCGAACAATCCTCTGTCCCCAGCAATGAAGGCAGCGATGCTGAGGCCAGTGAGGACGACCAACAGCCCACCGCCGCGTATGGTTGGGGCAGGGAGCCCAGATACTCTGCTGAGGAGCTGCCATCGCGTGTAACAAATGTTGAGGAAGAAGATGCTTCAGCAGCTGCGTCCGACAGAAGACGAGTAGCTTGGCCACCAGAATCTCGATTCGTTTGGGACTCCGACTGGTGCGAGCGTGGACAAAAGTGTATAGCCATGCCCAGCCTGCGGGAATGATTTTGCTGGTAGGATGCTGCCGTCGTTGTCGACAAGACGGCCCAAGGTTTCTTGCGTAGCGGACCTCGCAGATTACGAGATCGTATCCTTGCATTAGGCTGTGCCCATCACTGCTCTTCGAGGTTATCTCGACATGCAGAAGCCGCCAATGCCAGTGACAGAAGAGTCTGACATTAGGTAAGCCTCAATTAGTTTGCCTTGACTTGTCTTGTGAGGAGCGCGTATCAGCATGATACACTTATTCTTATTTTTTTGGGGAAATTTATTGTTGTCAGGCGCACTACAGCAGGCGTCGCACAAGAAAGACATTGTACTGGTAGTTATCACAAGTTTCATGCATGACACAAACAAATTTCTCTTTGCTCCGAGTATGTCTTGACTTATCTTGTGAGGATCGATGCGCGTAATGTTTTGTGTGTAACTTATTGTTGTCAGGCATAGCACGAACAACGTTGTTCTGTACTATAGTGCTATCACAAGTTTTCATGCATGACTCACATTTGTCTTTGTCATTTTCCCTTGGATTGGTACGAGATCTACAAAGTATGGTAGGTAGTGTTCTGTTGGTGAAGAGAGCACTGCACACAGTTTATGAGCACCATGGGTGCATTTGATCACACCCGAACCCATACTTTATCGTTCCAAGCGATAGACTTTGTCAATAAACTCGTTTTCTAGTATACCATGGCATGCAACGTACAAGCGTGGGGTCAAGAAAGTGTACACCAAAATAATGCACAAATTCTGGCAGGAGAGTAAGAAATCTGTACTTTCTGACCAAGACATCTCTGTACTAGTAGGTAATCGAACGCGTCCTAATCAGTATTCATCCCCCAGATCATTGGAATTCAATTTGAAATCAGCAATTATGGTAAATTCTACAAGACCCTCCATCTTTGTACCAGTGGACACTAAATTAGTATGGCGCGCGCACTGAAAGTGCAGGTAGGTACCGGTAGGTGCAATACAGCGCATATGTAGAGTAAATTATTATTTGACAATACTAATTATTACGGTACAGCAATGTGGTATGTGTACAAGCACTCATCATACACATTCCATACGACATTCTGTGTTTGTGTAGATCTCTACGCTATGCGGCACACAGGCAGTACACACTATGTACACGGCAAATTGGGCAAGCACGTTCGTTGTCGTCTTCCAGCCTGCGTTGTGAATACCATCAGGCAAAGATATCCAAATCCTGCACCACCTCAGCCTTCTCAGGAGGCTTCCACCTGGAATTTGGCAGGGAAACACGCTTCTCCAAGGCAGGAACATGGAGGTTGCCATTTGCAACCGCTACCACCTCACACATGAGCTTGTCAACATACTCATAGCTCTTTCTGTCGTATAATTTTCTATTTGGCCACAGTCTTCTTTATGCTTTGAGAACTGGACTTTATACCTTCCTATCGCGGTCTTTTTGGTTGTGCTGTGGCGACGGTTGACATTGACGTCGTCAAGAGCTGCGAGATGTGCGTGTCCAATCATCCCCAGAATTGAGAAACGAATGCGTTTGAGAATGTAGTTTGGCATGACACTGTGATATACCTGCATGGCAAAAAGAATGTGGAGAAAACACACTTGCTTAGACAATATACTGCTGTATGAGAAAATGGAAACTTCACCGTACAGGACGACTCTTGTTCTCAATTGCATTGTTCGTTTCATTCCCTGTGTTGCCCATAAGAGACGGGAGCAAAAATGTTCAGCAGATGTTGTCTTCTGGCGTGGAGTGGCGGCGTCATTAGATGTACACATAGTCATTTCACTAAGTACACCACTACTACAGCATATGTACTATCCTTAGGCTAGCGTGCGTGCGAGTGAGTTTGAGTATGTGGGTGCGTATGTGTGTGTGTGTTGTTGTGTCTGTGTGTGTGCACGCGCGCGCATGTGGGTGAAGGTGTGAGTGCATGTGTATAATGTGTGTAGTCCCCACTGTATTCCTTGCACAATAGGTCTTCACTTACTTTTCTTTCGCATACAACCAGAACCCATTCCTTGTTCGAAATTAGATTTTTTGGCCTGGTGATCCCGCAAGCGTGGAACTCGGAGTGTAATAAATTTTTGTTTCACTTTACTTGCACTATTCCTAGGCTGTCCAGACTTCTAACAACTGCTCTGAGTGATATGGTATTCATGCAACCATGCCTAGAAGTAGGGTAGCTGTTATAAATAGAGACATATCCACGCAATCAACTTACACTGGTTCAGTTTGGCAGGATTGGTGAGACAGTTCGTCGTGCATGCTGCCTGCACATCGCAAGCAAACAGTTCTGTAACCTTCGTACTTGCTGGGGGTCTGTCTGTTTGCGTCCCAGTTGATGACAGATGTGCACAGTTTGAGTACTGGTATGCGCAAAGTTACTGGGGTAATATCGTTCATCAGCTAGCTGCAGTCGGAGTTGATGGTGTGATGTACTCTTCTGATCCTGATGGGACGTATCTCGCCCTGCTTTCTCAGTTGCAGCTTGTTGAGTTCGCTTTGCTGGAGGCTCACGGTTCGGAGGGCACTGGTACACTGATGAGGGCTTTCCTGGACGGCGTACTCGTCAAAACTCAGCTCTCAAGTCCCTCTGGATCATAAATGCAGCGAGCAAACATAGCTCGTGCTGCGAAAATAGGCTTGAAATTTTCACGACGCATTGCAACATCTCGGCGCTTTGCCAGGTCTCCATCCTTTGGGAATCTGAGAAAACTATCCCCAGGAGGATGATGTGATACTGGCACAATCAACAACACAACAATTTGGCATTGCAGCGGCTCAGGCGACTTGGCAAACTACTTTCTGAAGTGACTTTCGTCCTGAAGAAAGTGAGATTCAAAATCCAAGTATTCTCGCACCATGCCACAATGACGTCACACATACATTGGTATGGGGCGTGGCTAAAATTGAAATATCTCAAGAACGCTTTCTCGTAGAGACTTCGGACCAAGACCATTCGACTCAGCGCCCGAAACTCTACAGGCTATCAAAGTTTCATTTTTTCGTGGAGTTCCCCTTTAAAGACGCGAATGTCGAGGAACATCTTCTCAAAACGCCCACCCCATATGCCGGATGCTGCCACGTCCAGGCGAGCGCCATCAGCTGAGATTGCTGTGCGAAGACGCAGGGTCTCACCGGTGAGTGGTTGCAGGGAAGGTTCAGTGCTCACATCATGGGCCACATCTTTCAGGAGGGATGCTGTTACTAGTTAGATCACGGAGGGCATTGTGACACATGGAGGGGTTGCCCCGATGGGACAGGACAAAGCGTGTTCTGCTGTGAAGGAAGCACCGCATGCGCAGGTTGAGGGCAGTCCAGATGGGGTCCAACCATAGCGCAAGTGAAGTGCGTCGCTGAAAACTTGCCTGGGGAGGACGAAACCGTAGCGACGAAGCGGCAGGTAAGCCAACTAGAGGCTCCCTTCTCTGAAGCCAGCTCCAGCACCCGAAGCATGGCAGGAGGGCCGCTATCCTTGATGAATTTGGCATGGTCCATGCGTCCACGGCGGGCCTGGGATGAAGTGTCTGCCTTTGCTTTTCTGGTGTTGTGCGAGATGCCGTCGAGGGATTGATCCTGAAGCAAGATACGCTCTACGAGTGCTTGGGTGATGGCTTTAGAATCACGATGCTGGGCTGACAGGGAGGTCGGGATGATGAGCCCTAAACCTCCGTCTCGGCAGGGTAGAGCGAGAATGGACCTTTCAAGATCACCTGGAGGGGTCGGTTGGTGATGGCTAGAATGAGAGAGAGAGAGAGAGAAGAGAGAAGTTTGTGCGGATCTTGTCCTCCAAGGAATCAAGCAAGTGCGCGATGTCGGGCACGGTTCGAGCAATGAAGGCCCATTTGTGCCGCAGGCCCTGTCCAAATGCCACCTCTTTTGATTTTAATCATTTACTCTTTTACTGCCTTCTACTGCACTTTAATAAACATAGCACTTGTTGCGCTTGTTGATACGAGTATTTCAAAGTACAGTCGACTCCTGATATGCTGAACGCCATTGTGCAGGAGTATCCCGTAGTGTTTTGTATTAAAGCCTGTCTCGTATAGAAGCCTGATTTTAAAGATACACTGTCGGCACGTAAGCCTGGTTTTAGTGTTGGCATACATAGAAATACCTGTCTTGTATAGAAGCCTGTCTCATGTAGAAGCCTGCAAAAATTCACCAAAAATTCATATAAGCAGCGGCCTTTATGTGAAATGCATTCACACCATACAACTTACAAGCAACACGTCATTACTGGCGTGTGGCCCATGACTGTATGAGTGCACTTGGTTTACACGCGGTCCTACAAGATCATGGTTTGTTATGAATGAAAACGGTTCACTACAAAGGGTCGATTTTGTATGGGTTCAAACAGGGACATGGACAATGGTTCGCTATATTATCATGAACGTAGAAGAAGAAAAAAGTATCATAGCTCTGCAGTTGTTCCTTTTCGTGGATGTAGCTTTTTTTTAAGTGTTGTGCTCTGGACCTCTTTTTCTTTGTATTTTCTCTTCTTCTGTGCTTTTCCAGGGTGGGAATTAGTGCCAGCTTAGTCATGGATCTCAAGTACCTATCGCTGATAGTTCTGGTTCTGCAGACGACTGCATTGGTGCTGCTGATGCGCTACTCGCGTGCAGTCGGTACCGGGCCCATGTACTTAGCTTCAACTGCCGTTGTGATGGCTGAGGTATGCTGCTATTACTAGTACAGCAAACATGTTGATAAATGTTTGCCACGTTTATGAATCTCCGTCTATCTTATAGTATCTATCTATTCGTCTCTTTGAATAGATTTTTGTTGGAGGAAAACAAGCAAGCACATGAAGCACGGAAGCCACTGGACATTTTGACGAGGCCTTTCAAACTGTTACTCTTCAAAGCGGGTACAATGGTGATAACGACGAACAGCAAACAAGTCCTTTTGTCTAGCTTTAGGCGGTCGAATGGGTGACGAAAATTGGCGCCTTAGAGAGCGTGAGTGGCATCAGCTACGTAGTAAAACCATCAAACCATCAATACAGAGCATAATCTCCACCATCAATACAGAGCATAATCTCAATCATCAATACAGAGCATAACCTCAACCATCAATACAGAGCATAGTCTCAACCATCAATACAGAGCATAATCTCAACCATCAATACAGAGCAGTCTCAACCATCAATACAGAGCGTAGTCTCAACCATCAATACAGAGCATAATCTCAACCATCAATACGGAGCATAACCTCAACCATCAATACAGAGCATAATCTCAACTATCAATACAGAGCATAATCTCAACCATCAATACTGTTTATACAGAGCATAATCTCAAACAACAGTTGCAACTAGGGCACAACATGAAAACTTTCACACCGACTTCTTCTGCACACTCACAGTTCAGGTTTCAGCTTGGCATTCTACGCCACCGCCTTCAGCACAACCAGGTGAGATTTGTTGTGTGCACACACTTGGATGTGGATGTTGGTTTGTGAACTGAACTCAAGCAAGCCGGTAATGATTTCAGGTGATGGTATATTGCTGAATCCGTCTGGTCCGTTCGTACAGTTGCTACTGTGTGGTACAGTTAAGTCGTCGGCGACTTCTCTGTCGGGCGTGGAGTCACACACTGTTCCAGGCGTGGAGTCACACGCTGTTCCAGGCGTGGAGTCACACGCTGTTCCAGGCGGCGACCCTGCAGTAGCTGCTCACTTCACCTTGTGACAGAGTGTTGTTGTTTTGATTGATTTGATAGATATAAGGACTTGTGTGCTGTTGCGCGTTTCACCATTCTACCCACTTTGAAGAGTGAAACTAAAAAGTAAAGTATCGTGTCCGTTCCTGAAGGGAACTCACGACGGCCGCTAACACCCGGTAAACCCTAGCGGCAGATGCAGCGCCTAACGGTGGGGATGAGGGGATAAGTCTTACAACCACTGGCACAAGCGCCGAGAAACCCGATTAGCCGCATCCATGTACCCCTTGTGCCTGGCCACAAGTTCCCAGTTGACTGTGGGTAGCAGCACGGCTGGAAAAACTTTGAAGAGTAGTGGTGCAAAAGGCGTTGTTGAAGTGTCCAGTGCCTTCTTTACTCTGTGTACTCAGCTATCTCTTTATATCCATCTATCTATCTGATGCGACATGCTACGTGTCTGAACGGCATCACTGTAGAATTTAGTATCAACATTGATGGTAACAACAACGACAACGACGACAACAGCAGACGACAACAGCAGCAGCAGCAGCAGAATGAAAGATTCCAAACCATGTAGGAAAGGATTTATAGATGTACCGCGTGCAGGTGTTATCCGGGTAGTTCACGTTTGTGTTGCTGTTTTGTGTTGCTTATTATTTAGGTGTTCAAACTTGTCTCCAGCCTCCTACTATTCTGGTGGGAGCTGGCACGCGAAAGTTATCGATTCCACAGCCCGATCGTGTTCTTGACTCACTTGAGGACAGTGCTGTTCAGCCAGCCATTCGAACTGCTGAAGCTGGCCGTTCCTGCCCTGCTGTACACCATTCAAAACAACCTGCTCTACGTAGCGCTGTCCAACCTAGATGCCGCTACCTATCAGGTGAGCAATGTACCCACTGTAGGAACTAGAAATGTTGCCAGAAATGCTTGCAAGGGTCGCTTAGGCCGCGGTCACACCGAGCTCGATTCAGCCGTTCAGCCGAAACAAGCGCTTGTTTACGTCACTATTACCATGGAAATGGCTGAAAAATGTCCTACAAGCGACTTTCAGCCGTGGCTGACTCTCAGCCGTTTTTTTTCCGGCTTGTTTCAGCCACAGCTTGTACAAGCGGCTGAAAGCCGAAATTCAAAAAATAATTTGAGTGCGCTTGGAGCTCCGGAGCACACCATGTTGACATGATGAACTGATATTGATGTTCTTTCTTGTGTCCGTGAAACCGTGCTATCCCTGTGCCTTTGGTTTTGACCGTGAGTCTGTCTACCCCAACTACACTGTATTCAGTTTGATTTGGATTTTGTCCGACGACCATGGATTTCTGCCGCTGTGCCTCTAGACTGCTGCGTAGATTGTTGGAGCTGTGGTTTGAGGCCAAGACAAGGCACCACACTCACGACCGAATTCATGAAGAAAGCCGGGTACAAAGAAGAGAGTGGATTGCAACTGAGTTCAATAACGGCAACCGGCGGGGCAGAAAGCTCGACATCAGGAAACACCACCCGAACCATCGCGTCCATGCACACCGAACAAATAAAAAGAGCACGACTTCGCAATTCAGAATCCGGGCTTCCTTTGCTTCTTCATCAAAACTGAACACTAGAACAAGTACAGTTTTAGATCGCGAACGTTCTGTTCTCCAGTTTCTTGCAAACATTGGTGTGTTTCGAGATATTCAAAATTTGGCGGGTAAGAAAAACAAGTCATTCAAGCTTTGCACTCAAGGTCTGGTGTGACCGCGTCACAGGGATCACGCAAGCCAGCTGAGCGCCAGCGATAACAAGCCCAAAGTGGCTTGTTTCGGTGTGACCGGGGCCTTACAAGGTTGGCCAGTACTGCTGCTCAAGTGCTCGGGCCGTCTACTCACATTGTTCATTTTATTCGCGTCTTGTGCATGCTCCTCTATTGAGTATCGTGTGCTGAGCTGCCTCCAATCGAGACGAAGAGCAGCAGACAGTACCTCGTAGATGTAGCAATTTGTTGACTGCTGGCTTGTGACTGTTACCTACATTTCCCACTGTGTGCATGGCAACGCGTCGACATCAGTTGCCAGCCATCTTATGCAGCAGGCTAGACAGTGTATGCTCTTGTGTCCCCATATAAGGTTAGACTGTTGTCGAGCATTGCTCTTGGCGCTGTGTGTGATCGTTCCCCGTATTTGATGTGTTTCTTGTTGTTTTTTTGATTATTATTTTTTTGAAATCTTTTATTCTCATGATGGCCTGTGGCCAATAAGAGAATTGTTTTTGTCCTTGTTGTTCTTGTTCTTGAATTCTTTATTCTCACGATGGCACCATCGCCAATAAGTGTGTTGTTGTTTTTGCTGTTGCTGTTGTGTCCTGTTTTCTGCGGCAGGTCACGTATCAGCTGAAAATCATGACCACGGCTATATTCTCTGTCCTTATGCTTGGCAAGCAACTGGACGTCAAGAAATGGACGGCATTAGTTATGCTGATGTTTGGTGTCGCATGTGTACAGGTAAGAGAATGTGCCTTGCCTGGTGGATAGATAGCATTCAGGCCAGCATATGTGCCAGAGTGCAGCAAGCCCTATCGGCCGTGTGCTAGTACTGTGTTTCCCCAAGTATAGGTCTCGCCGTTTGTTTACAATAACCGAAATTCGTGGGATGGGATGCGACTCACCATCAAGTGTAACTTGTCACTCAAATGAACACACTGAAACTATTCGGCAGACGGCCTAATAAATAGAGTTAAAACTTACTTGTTTGGGGAAATCCGATGGTTGTAGTCCAGAACAGTAATCACATCTTTCGAAGCATGTCCTCCTTGCCCGTCATCTTGCTTTATACATTTTTACTGAAGAAAGTGTATAGGACAGGAGTTAGCAACTTTCAGTTCTTACAAACAGTAAGTGAAGACAATGATTGTACTAGATACTAGATGTGGGGAGCACCTTTCCAATGGTTGTACTAGTACCATAAAGTGCCGTAGATCCCGATCCCCCCCGCCCGCGCTTTGTCGCTTCCCAGTTGGATTTTCGGCATGGGGCGGGGAATTAGATCGCGGCTGGCAAGTGCAGTACTGTGTACCGCAACACAAAAGATCAGACTTGCCATGCTGGATTGTGCACGACATCATGCAAAGGCATACCTGCAATGGCACGTATTGGATATATAGCACGGCATGCGTCTGTTCAACACTGTAGTTCGACGCATACACACAGGTCGTTTCAAAGGCACTTGTAGAAATTGTATAGGCGGCAGGCATTAGAGGGACTGGATCAACGGTACTTTGCGGTTCTACTTTTGAAATCTTGGCTGAAATTCCAAATCCTGCATCCACATTTAAAGTTATTTTCGTGAGAATGGTTGAGTGCACATCATCTCTGCAGCACATCATGTTTGCTGGGATGTTGGCCGCGTGTCAACTGCACCACTCTTCTTGTACACTGAACTATTCTCGTTACGCCATTTGGATTCTGTGTGTGTGCGTGCATGTGTGGACACATGTATGCACGTGTGTGTGCGTGTGTGTGTGTGTGCGCGTGTGTGCTGCCGTCCAGATGCCATCCTCGTCCTCGAAGTCGTATTCTGCCACTCACACGGTCGTCGGTAGCTCAGTAGTGGGTCTGGTAGCAGTGCTGTCCGCTTGCTGTTCGTCCGGCTTTGCCGGCGTCTATTTTGAGAAAATCCTAAAGGGAACCAAGCCATCGCTGTGGTTGCGTAACTTTCAACTAGGTGAGTTGCTTGGCGTTCTCGTCTCTCTGCCAAGTAGACGATGGTCATCTTGACTTTGGACTTTCCTTGTACAGGGATGTTATACTGGAAGTGAAGTTCATAGCACTTTCTCAAAGCTTTTAATGTAACGTTATACATGCACAAAGTGATTCAGTTTGTGTTCAGACTTGCATGACTCCACTGCACCTCAAGTCTCAACTCTGGACTTCAGCTACCTTTTTGCTATTGATGTCTGTACACCTTCGTACATGCATGCCCAGTGTCATCTGCTATTAGCCTATTTCCATGATCGATTGTTATACTGGACAGCACAGGCCCATCCGTGCCCACGTCGACGTCTACCCTGTCTGCAATATAATTCCGTACGAAAACGTCAGACTCCGTGCTTGCTACAGCTGAGACCATAGCCTGGACACGAGTTACTTGAGTAGTCGATCGGTACGACAAAACGAGTGAATAATCTATAAAAGTTGAGCCATCGATTTGCATCAGCTGCCCATTTTTGATGGGAACTTAGCCTGGCTTAGCGGCGTTTCAACACTTCCTGACACTGCTGATCCAAGAAATACCGATAGCTGTCTCTATTGTCAGCATTCTTGACTGGCAATAGATCCAACATGTCTCGTTGCTAGTGTACATGTACAGTGTCGCTGAAACATGTTATCTCTATTCTATTTGCTCGTACAGTGGAACCTGTGTAAGACGACCGCTCCAGGGACCTTCAAAGTGTAGTCTCTGTTACCAAGTGGTCTTCTTATCCAGGGTCATTTGACTGGAAATAGCATCCCTTGGCCTTGGTCCTGGATGCAGTGGTCTTCTGGGATAGGTGGTCGTCTTATCCGAGCGGTCGCCCTGACAGGTTTTACTGTTCTTGAAGTATGTGTGCATCCTCATTATTAAAATTTTGTTGGCTTTGTGTGTGTGTTTATGCTTGTTTGAATGCTTGCCACTGGCAGCGTTTTTTAGTATCTTGTTAGGATTCGGTGGAGTGGTTCTGGACAGAAAGGTGGTATTGTCAGAAGGATTCTTCCACGGATATAGTCCTCTCGTGTGGACAGTTGTTATTTTGCAGGTGAGTTTGAAACAAAAAGTAAATGATGTGCCGCCTGTGGTCTAATGTCCAACTATTGAGCCGATCAAAGGGCAAGTTCATGGGTCAATGTTAAAAAAAAAACCAGTCAAAAATGTCTTGTATCTCCAATCTTTCCCTCCTCCTCCCCCCTCGTAACAGAGCAGCGGTTGTTCTTGTTCAACTAGAATCATTTGACTGCAAATGATGTGTAGATTTCAGCCAGATTACGGAAGACTTTGTGTAAGGCCGTCGGTAGTGCGAACTGATCATTGTCCACATTTTTTTCCTTTTTCTTTTTGATGTCTAGGTTGTGTAAACGGTGTACTACGTGATCTACTTCAAAATTTTGCAGTTTGTCCATTCCTGTCATCAGAGCTGCAACACTTTGTTCTTGTGCCCCTTGTGTGTGCGTGACTGTTCATAATATATGTGTGTATGTTTGTGTGTGTGTGTGTGTGTGTGTGTGTGTGTGTGTGTGTGTGTGTGTGTGTGCGTGTGCGTGCGTGTGTATGTGTGCGTGCGTGTGTGTGTGCGTGTGTTGCTGCTCACATAGGGTATTGGTGGTCTAGTTGTGGCGGCAGTGATCAAGTACGCCGACAACATTCTAAAAGGCTTCGCCACATCTGTTTCCCTGATCTTTTCTGCGGTCATCTCGTTCATCTTCCTCGATGATCTGGAGCTGACAAGGTACGGTTACACACATATTATTATTTATTATTAATTTAGGGGTGAGACAATTATACCGAGTACTCGAGTACTCGCTCGGTTTTTTCAAAAATAATCGTACTCGGAATAAATCAGAGTACTCGCTCGGTTTTTTCAAAAATAATCGTACTCGGAATAAATCAGAGTACTCGTTCATACATGGTGCATGCATTTATCACAGAAATCTGCAGTTTCAGAGCAGCAGTCGGCGGATATTGAGGTGCAGACTGTGTGGTGAACATTTGTTTACGAGTAGAGAGAGCCCAAATGACCCACGAACCGATATACCCGAGAAAAATGACTGCTACTCGGTTCAATCAGGGTTGTACTAAGGCCCTTGGTGTGCAATTTTTAGGAGATGAAGAATACTCGAATATTCGATCGGAGAAAATCAGAGTACTCGAACTCGGGATCTCAGTGCAACCTTTCACCCCTAATTATTATAGTCTTTTCCGCATTGGCATCGCCAAGCAAGCTTGGCTAGCCTTCGCATAAGCTGCTCCATGATGAGACGAAACAATGAATGCATGTACATACGATCTAGGACAGAACCAACATACATGTGTCATGCCGGACATACACTATACCGATCTCAAGGCTACAACATATACATTCGCATTGCCGTAGTAACCCCACCAGGTCATCAACCAATATAGTTGATCCAAGTATCCATTCAGCCACACACGCTCACCTTGGTCATTCGAATAAGGTTGAGAGTAACTGTGATTCCAAGCTCGATTCAAGAGTGAAGGTCAAAGGAAGGTTGGTACTTTTGATCAGAAGCAGCAGGAGTTATATCGAGAACAAAAAGGATCGAGTTAGACAAAGGCGTAGCAAAGGCGGGAAAAACCAACCAATCAGACCATAGAGAGCTTGTTGCTATGCAGAATTGACCAATGGGAGAAGACAAGGAGAAATGCGTATTATTTATGAATTAACTAAACAGCCAGCGTATACGATAAGACAGCAGATACAACATCCCGGGGCCCATGCATTGATAAAAGTGACAGTAGATACAAAAGACAACTGCCGTACAAACGCGCGCTCATGAGGGGAACACGTTCACCCAACATGTAAACTAGTACCGGCAGAGTCGTTAGTTCGTCGTACAACCTGGGGAAGTTTGTCGTACAGCCCGGGAGAACCCGTCAGCTGCCGAGGCCGATATGACATCTCCCCGGCCTTCTGGGAGATTGCGTCCCGCAATCATTAGTCTTACTCCAGTCGTTGGGGTGGTCTCCTTCTTCGAACTGGACGGTTGACACCAGCCGATGCTACTGCAGTGTTAGCGGGAAGCAACTGTACTCCTTGAACTGGATGGTTGACATCAGCCGGTGCTACTGCAGCGTCAATGGGAAGTAGCTGTACTCCTCCAAACTGCTCGTCACGGCCACCTGCTCTTTCCGCATACAACAAGTCTGTGGTATCAGGCGTGTAGGAGTTCTGTTGTGGTGACGCAGTTCTGATCGGGTTCAATTTCCCATCATTCGACGCTTCCTCGCGTACAACCGTAGCGAGATGTGTTGGGCGTACACGACACTTCTTCAAGCGATTCACGTGCACAACTTGACATGTAGCCGAGTCTGATCCCATATCACGGACGCGATACACAACATCAGACAACCGGTTCAAAACCTTGAACGGTCCCTTCCATAATTTGAATTAATTTCGCCAACTTGGTGCTGGTTCCAACCGGAACAGCGGGTACCAAGAGCCATACCAGACTTCCTTCCGCGAATTCCACCGACACAGCCCTATGATCATAGAGATGCGCCTGATGTCGATGCACTGCACCGAGCTTGTGCCTCACAATCGTGTGCACATCCGCCAAACAGGACCGCAATTGACGCACATACGTAGGTTCATCCAACTGTTCAGCTGGCGGTAAACCATACGCAACATCTTGCGGGAGACAGAACTCTCTGCCGAAGGGGAGATACGCCGGCGTGTACCCTGTGCTGGCTTGGGTGGTAGCCCGATACGCCATTAATGCTGCGGGTAATTGGACATCCCAATCACGCTGGTCTCTCTGAACATAGTGTGAGAGCAATCGCTCTAACGTCTGGTTAAACCTCTCTACCAATCCGTCACCCGACGGATGGTAAGCCGTTGTCCACGTTTTCTTGATACCAAGCAAGCCGCAAACGTTCTTGAACAGTTTCGAATCAAAGTTTGCACCTTGATCCGTATGCAAGCTATCCGGTGCTCCAAATCTGGACACGAATTCGCTCACAAATACCGATGCAACAGTCGCTGCATCCATTCGTTTCAACGGATACCCCTCTACCCACTTCGTGAAGTAGTCCACAACGACCAAAATGTGACGATTTCCACCTGAAGTCTCAGGCAGTCCTGGAATCAAATCCATAGCCACACGTTTGAAGGGATACCCCGCCCAGGACACCTGTAAGGGTGCCCCTTGTCCTCGACCAACCGGTCGGGAGCGTCGACAACATGACGTGCACGTGCCGATCCAATCTTCAACGTCACGACTCATTCCATGCCAATAGAACCGAGTGCGAAGCTGGGCAATCGTCCGCTTCATACCCACATGACCAAGGAAATCGTGATATTCCTTCAGAATTTCGGTCCGCAGATCAACTGGGATCAAAATCTGAAAACGGTTCAGCGCTGAAATCTCAGGCTCAACCCATTCCCTTCTAATCACTCCGCCCTTTACAGAAAGATGCTGGCGTCCCCGCCAGTACTTCCTCAAAGTCGGACTGATTCCGGTCAAGTCAGCCGACTCGCCGTCATCCATTAGCCACTCAAAAAGCTGCCTGAGGTCAGGATCAGCTTGCTGGGCAATCGCCCAGGTCCCATATGTCCAGTCCCTTCGCTGAACCAAGGGTCCAGGAACGGTAGGAGCCACCTCTGTAACATTCATCACAGGTTTGGTCTTCTGTCTGGACACGCCATCTGCGTTCGAATGAGCCTTGCCCTTTCGATATTGCAGATCATACTCGAATTGACTGAGGAACTCCAACCACCTGGCGACAATCGGCGCTGGTTCTTTGAAGTTGTCCAAATGCTGCAATGCCTTGTGATCCGAGCGGACCAAGAAGCGCTTGCCGAGCAGGTAACACCTGAAGTGATTAAACGCCCAAACTACACCCAGCAATTCGCTTTTGGTAGAAGCGTACCTGCGTTCCGATGCAGATGTCAATCGACTAGCAAAGGCAATCGGTCGTTCGACCCCCTTCTCATCTTGCTGTGACAAAACAGCACCCAATCCCGTACCACTGGCGTCAACATCCAGAATGAACCTCGGAGCATCAGGTCCATATTGTGGATATGCCAGGGTTGGTGAAGAAGTCAACCGACTCTTCAACGTAGCAAATGCCTCTTCACACTCCTCGGTCCATACGAACGCATGGCCTTGTTTAGTCAACTGAGTGAGGGGTTTAGCAGCATCCGAGAAGTTCGGTACGAACCTTCGATTGTAGCCACAGAACCCCAAAAATGCCCGAATTTCCGCTACATTCGTAGGGTGCTCCCACGTAGCCACGCGGTGAGTCTTTGCCTCATCAGTGCTCACACCCTCTTCCGAGACCACATGGCCCAGAAAATCCACCCTCGTACGCAGCAAGAAGCATTTGGATGGTTTTAGACGCAAACCTGCGTCCAATAGCCGTTCAAACACCGCCTCGAGTCGCTCTAAGTGTTCGTCTAAAGTCTTTGCAAACACAATCACATCATCGAGATACACGAGGCAAATCTGCCACTGTAACCCACGCAAGACATCACTCATAAGTCTCTGGAACGAGCTTGGACCGTTACACACACCAAACGGCATGACTGTAAACTGGTAGTGCCCATCTGGAGTGGAGAAACCCGTTTTCTCCTTGTCTTCTTCTGCCATAGGCAGCTGATGATAGCCGGAACACAAATCCAAGGTGGAAAAGTACTTCGCGCCACTCAGCGCGTCCAACGTATCATCAATCCGTGGGAGAGGATATGGATCCCGCTCCGTAACGGCATTCAATTTGCGATAATCAACGCAAAATCGAGTTGAGCCATCCTTCTTCTTAACCAGCACTATTGGCGAAGACCAAGGACTAGTAGAATCCTCTACCACCCCTTGAGTTCCAAGGCAATCGCCTTGGAGCCTGGAAGATAGGACTTCTTCCTTTGGTGTTAATGTTGTAGTGTTGCACAGTCGTGCGACCCAATTCAGCAGAGTTCATCACGAATACCATCCGGTAGCGACAGACGAGATCACGCAAGCGTGCCAATTCCTCAATCCCAATTGACCCTTGCCCACCAGGCTGAACACGAGACGTCTCCCGGTTCGCCTCCGCTGTGCCCTCACCAGGTTCATAACCGAGCTGCAGCTCGTCATCCCCCGACACAGACTTCCCACTCACAGGACCTTCTAGTCCAATGTTGAGCGCCTACCATAAGTCTTCGGAACTTCCCGAATCCCCCGTGGATTCCATTCCTATATGATCGCAATCATCCTCGTCTTCGCCCATGATACTCATCACGGCTGAAATAGGTAGCAGCTGTCCCACTCGGGCACCTCTTCCTAAAGATACTGACTCCTCTGAGCAGTTCAATACCCGAACGGGTACACCTTCATCTGTTGGACAAACAACCGCTCGTGCCAACAAAACATCCCCACCATCGATCAGACAGCCCGTCTGGTTCGGTGATGCCACATGAAGGAACATCCTCCTTGTTCTCGATAACGGCAGCCACCGTCATCTCACAATATGGAGGTATAACTACCCTATTCTTCAACCGAAGATTATGGCAGCGTTGTGATGTTCCCACCGTTGAAACTTCAGCCTTATCAGCCTTGAAGTTCAATTTCCCATCATTCGACGTGATCTCGCAAGGTATCTGCGATAGTACATCCCTCCCAATCAGGCAATGATACCGCAACCCTCGAATCACCTTCATCTCATGGACATAAATAGCATCCTGTATTGCCAAACATGCAGCGATCGTGCCACACACATGCAACATCTGACCATCCGCACCGCAGAAGCCAGTCAACTTCTCTGGTGGTTCCAGGTCGCCCAACATGTAGCCCAACTGCTGCGAGAGGGTCTCAGAAATTAGACTTACTGAGGAACCCGTATCTACCAGTAACTCTACTGGCAGCCCATTAATCCTTCCCTCAATCATCATACCTCCGTGGCTTTCTGCTGCCCTGCTCAAGGCAGCGACCACTTCAGAGTCATTGTCTAGAGCATCCGAGACAATCGCCTCAGTTTCTGGACCCAGCACAGTTTCTTGATCGCAGACGCGGCCCGCCGTCTCGATCAATGCCCGTTTCCCGCCGGTCGGCGAGATTGGTACTCCCTTGCAGGTTTCATCAAGTCTGGACAGTCTGCCCTTCTGTGTCCCATTCGGCCACAGAACCAGCAAGTCAAACCCCTCGATTGTTCAGGCCTATAGTGGTCAACTCTGTCCACTTGGTCCCCTCTCCTGAATTGTTGGTTCGGCCTAGGAGGGTGGGCAATCCTGTCCACCTGATCACTAAGCTTCTCCACCAACTTTGCCAACGACTCCAACGTAGGGAGCTCCGACGGTGCAACCGCATCCGTCACCAATTGACGTGGTACGCCATACGCATCGTCCGCTCGGCCGTGCGTGCCCTCGTTTCCCCACACCCTCTCCAGATGGTTAGCCATCTCGATCGTTTCCTGAACCGTTCGTGGTGCATTTTCTTGTAAGCGCAATCGCAACCTGTCAGGAGTCATGGAATCAATGAGCTGATCCCGCACCAACTCTTTTTGTACGTCTCCGCCCATGGTCGGGTAAGCCCTGTGTACAAGACTACGCAAGTCGTCAGCCAATCGACTGACGTCTTCCTCAGGCTTGCGCCTTCGCGTTCTAAATTGCGACTTATATTGGCGGGCTGTCTCTGGTGGTGCAAACCTCCTCGACAAGTCCTCTACGACCTGAGGCCACTCCACTCGGTGGGCTTCAGGTACAGTCGCAACAAATTTTTGTGCAGCCCCTCTTAGCCGTGCGGCTAAGTATTGAGCCTTTTGCACGTCATTCCACTCGTTCACACGAGCACATTGGTTGAAGTACTGCAAGTACTCCACCCAATCCCCCACGCCATCATATGCTTCAGGCATCACTGCCGGCCGTACCACCATCGCCCCACCATTGGCACCCCCTACAGCAGCGTTCGCTGCTGCATCCGGAGCCTGATTGTGAGCCATGATAATCAGAAAATCGAGTGCGTTCGCTCTCAACAGGATATCTTTGTCTTTTGCAATCGCAAGACTGTGATACCTTTTCCTTGCCCAGTGGCGCCTTATATTCCCCACTTGCTACTTCGTACAATGTTCCTCCGACCAATGAGAGCTGTTCAGGTCACATGTACTGCACAGTACATACGTTCGTATGTACTACAGTCGTCATCGGATCACACCATTCGCGTACGGGTCAGCAAAAATCATGGTCAAACTGGTCTGTAGTACGGTATGGTGTTCAACCGATCACCAGTCCGCGCCAGTTCAACCCTCATCATCAAACTACAAATCTGTAGTACGATACGATGATCAACCGATCACCAGTCCGTGCGCCAGTTCAACCCGCATGCGCGAGGGTGTTGGCAGTTCTGTCAACACCCTCGCCTTGCCCACATCCTCTCAAAAACGGGCAAATCTGCCTTCAACAAAGAGCAATCGCCCCGCATTACGATCATTGTTTGCTGCCCTGCCGTCAAATCATTCGATCTGTTCGGTTTAGACAACAGCCCATCTGACATCAACCCAAACATTCCAGCTTGTGGAGGCCTTCCGTAAGCAATCGCCTACAGAAGAACAGAACTTGGATCCTGGTCACAGCACCAAATATGTCATGCCGGACATACTTAATACCGATCTCAAGGCTACAACGTATACATTCGCATTGCCGTAGTAACCCCACCAGGTCATCAACCAATATAGTTGATCCAAATATCCATTCAGCCACACACGCTCACCTTGGTCATTCGAATAAGGTTGAGAGTAACTGTGATTCCAAGCTCGATTCAAGAGTGAAGGTCAAAGGAAGGTTGGTACTTTTGATCAGAAGCAGCAGGAGTTATATCGAGAACAAAAAGGATCGAGTTAGACAAAGGCGTAGCAAAGGCGGGAAAAACCAACCAATCAGACCATAGAGAGCTTGTTGCTATGCAGAATTGACCAATGGGAGAAGACAAGGAGAAATGCGTATTATTTATGAATTAACTAAACAGCCAGCGTATACGATAAGACAGTTAGCAGATACAACATCCCGGGGCCCATGCATTGATAAAAGTGACAAGTAGATACAAAAGACAACTGCCGTACAAACGCGCGCTCATGAGGGGAACACGTTCACCCAACATGTAAACTAGTACCGGCAGAGTAGTTAGTTCGTCGTACAACCTGGGGAAGTTTGTCGTACAGCCCGGGAGAACCCGTCAGCTGCCGAGGCCGATATGACACATGTATAAAAACCGGGTCGAATTTTCGAAGGGATCCTTCTCCCCCAACCTGCCACACAGACATACAGCATTGACTTGACACATAGAATGGATGATGGATTTTTCACCTGCTGTAAGTCTACACATTTTCGGCGCGTATAAATTTTGGCCGCATTCAATTTTCAGGCCGAAAATAAATGGACTCGGTCAGTGTCGTGCAATGTTATCGCATGAGCTGATTGTTTAGTAACTGGTGGTGTTAGTGGACAGTATAGCGTAACTTGTAGTTCCTTGGTCTTTCTCTTCCGAATATAAATAATAATATTTGCCCAATGTTTGTTGACTATAAATACAGTATCAATTTTTCTAAACAGAACCCTCCTTGGCCCACCCACCCATAAACTTTTTGAATAATACACGCGAAACGAAAGCAGAACGGTAGCCAAAAATAATAATTTAGTGCAAAAATAAGAAAAATAAATATTAACACCCGAAAGCGCTAAATACAAAATCAAGAAAAAGGGAAACTATAAACCATGTAGCGCTAATGTGCACCAAATAATAAGTTAAATGATAATAAAGCCGAGTGAAAAACACAAGAAATCATAACAAAAGAAACAAACTAATAATACGAAAAAGAGTAATAATATTAATGGGAGAACTCTCATAACATCGATTGCAGGAGTCTGTTCAAGGAGGATCATTCAGTTATCGGAGCCTAGCCTCGGCAACTACGAGATCTACCGAAGCAGCTGTGACGGAGGGAGTGAAGATGGGACGACGAGCTCCACGTAGGCAGGCAATGCAGGCACGAAGAAGCGCAAAGCTTACCCGGCAGCGGATCCATGCCATTACCCTGGAGTAGGGGTCCTGGCACTTTTCCGATAGCATGTCAGCAATGCGCTTGTATAGCGATGTCGCTGACTTCTCCATGCCTCCAGATGTGGAGAGAACGACGGGGCAGAAGGAGCCATGCTCGACTTCACAGACTCGCTCCTCATAGCAACGCCGTTTCTCTCGCTCGTGACGCTGGTAGCTGGAGGGGACTGAAGTGGTACGGTTTGAGCTCGCAAACGGGTTAAAAACCCTTACATCAAAAAAGGTGCGATCAAACCGTCCACCCCAGACACCACTCGCAGCTATATCCAGCCGCGCTTGAGGGTTGGTGATGGCAGAACGATGCCTGAAGGATTCGCCAGTGATAGGTTGCAGGTGTGGCTCGAGCACGACACTGTGGGCAACACGCTTGAGGAGAGACGCTGTCACATCACGAACCTCATTATGCCGGAGCGAGGGAAATCCTCCTCGAGAGCACGACAGAGCATGGCAAATGGTGAAGGATTCACCACAGGCACAATGTGTTGGAAGATGAGATGGAGTCCAACCATACCGAAGTGCCAGGCCGTCCCGAAATTCGCCCTTCGACAGAGCGAATGCGTGCGCCTTCAGGGGGCGACATGTGAGCCAGGAGGAGGCACCTTTCTCGCTGGCTAGCCTCATGCAATGCTGAAGATCCGACGGGAGTGACAGCAGAAATTCAGTGGCAGCTCTTCCTGTGGCCAGTCTGGTGTCACTAGCCAGTTTCCGCTTGGTCTGGCGGACAGTGTCGAGGGTGTCACCTAGGGCTGGGTCCTGGCAGCTGATCTTTGACACCAGCGCAGCGGTGATGGTGCATGACGCCTTGTACTGGCCAGAGAGTGCAGTGGGATCGAGGAGTCCAAGGCCACCATCTCTGCAGGGGAAGCTTAGCAACTTCCGTTCAACGGTGCCCACCGAGCGACCACAGAGCGAGGGGATGAGGCGGGAGGCAATTGCTTCCTCCAGCGTGCCTAAAGCTGAAGCGGCCCTCTCCATCACACGGCACAGAAACGACCAACGGTGCTTCAGGCCATGCGTAAAGGCAGAGAAGGCAGCTTGCGGCTGGGAGTCGGCGATCTCAGCGAGGGTTAGGACCTCCTTCCTCCAGGACTCTGCTTTTTGGCTGAGGTAGCCATCCACAAAGCCAGAGGTGCCAATAGCTGCTCCAAGAAAGCGGTGACCGTCGTCGGTGATGGTGACACCAGTACTCTCGAAGATTCTGCTGGCTTCTTCGAGGTGCGGTGGCTTCACGACCAGCACAGACTTTGATGGATTCGGCTTGTATCCGTACAACGGACCCCGCTGGCAGAGAAGGTCCCACCATGCTCGCAGGCGGATGATCCTCCCAGCAGCTGACGAGTCGTCCGCATACCAGAGCTGAGTGGCCTTCGCTGCTGACAGGTAATGGATCAGTGGAAGAATGGCAACGGCGTACATGGGCATGGCTAAAGGATCACCCTGGGTTGTTCCTTCAGCCGACATGATAAAACTACCTCCAACAAACAGCTTGGCTGGGCAGCGATACGTGTTGATCACTACTGTGGCTAGGGATGGGCAGAGGTGGCGCAGGTTGTGTAGACAGACTTCCCGGTTAAGCTGATTGAAAGCGTTTGTGGCATCCGCCATCAACACTGCTTCGGTGTCGTCTTGGTCAAACATCTGCTGCATTGCATGGATTGCGGCCTCAATGCCGCATTCCTGTCCAGCACACAATTGGAGACTTCCTGCCGCTTCCTGAATGTCGCTTCTGATGAGGGCAAGGATGGCTTTGCCAATGATTCGTCTCACCACTTCGCCTATGCAGATTGGGCGAACTCCTGGGTCCTTGTCAAGCGGGATAAGCTTGGATGCTACGTACGCCTCCAAGGTGACTGGGTCAACATGCTCTGTTGCAAGCCGTCGAGCAGAGGCAGCCAGTGCATCACATAGCAAGTCTGATGCTTCCGAGAATGCCGTACACATCCATCTCCACGCGTCTGCATCAATGCCAGATGGACCTGCTGCTCCATGAGTGTTAAGGGCAGCTCTCCGAACCGTTTCTCGGTCTAACCCAGAGAATCTTGTTGGATGCAGTGTAGGTGGAGCGTCACCATCTAGCAACGCCTCCATGGACGCGGGTGCAGGTGGGGGATGCTTCGCTTCCAGTATCTCCCGGACAGTGTAGTCACCTGAATTGTCATCCAGTCCCAGCACACCAGGAGACTCCCCAGCGGAAAGTGATCTCAAGGCAGATGCCAGCCGGCCGCTGGTCACCTTGGATGCAAAGTGACGTGCATCATCATTGCTGGTTCTGCTTCTCTGTTGACGCTTCTTGAGCTCCTTGTGAATAGTGTCACATTCGTGGATGAGGGTCTGCAGGTTCCCCTTCTTCCACTCTGTTAACCGCCGTTCGAGTGTACTGGCTGGTTTCTCTGATGGGCCAAGTGGTTTCTGTAGCAGCAGCATTTGAAACACCATCGCAACTTTGAAAGCTTGGCCCTCATACTGTCCTCTCACACCAAAGCACTGAATGTACTGTGCGAGTTGAGACACAAAGTCCTTGCCGGTGTTACCCCGTGGGACCTGCATTGCATTTGGTCGGTAGTGGACTAGTGCTTCATAGGCAGTATTGATACAGCGAGCAGTCTCCTGTGTGCCCAAATCCCCTAGTGAGAATCTATCTCCAAGGGTACGCGGGTAGTCAGGGAGATTGGAGAGATCATTGACCCCTGGACCAGGTGGTGGGGCAGGTGCAATGAGGGGTTCGGGCACAGGGTGGGCCATGTGGAGGTCCAGCTCAGATGATTGTGACGAGTCCAAGTTCGCCAATAGGGTAGTGTCACGTACAGTCACGGGCTGGAGGAGTGCACGGTTCTGCTCATTTTCAAGTTCGTCCCAAGCCAGCTGTTGAGAACAAGAGACAGGCATATCGGAGGCGGTCGCACTAAGACTATGGGCAGTATGAACTGTTGAGGTGTGTCGCGCAGTTTGACTCTGAGGGCTAAGCTCGGTAGGCAAGTGGTTGGTGGTCGTCTGATGTTGATCAGTACTACATGCATTAGCCTGTCGCCCACTTCCGACCCCTCCGTGGGAGCATGTGGGTGATTGTGCCGGCACGTGGCGCACCGTTTGAACACCTACGGGATTCGTTGACTGGGTGGCGGGAGGAGAGTTACGGCATTTTGCTTTCCTTCCTGGTGTGCAATTTCGGCAGGATATATTCGATTCTCGGCAGCTACAGCTGGATCCGCACTTGGAGTTACCACTGCACTGGCAACAACGGCTCTCGCCTGCCCACCCATAAACCCAACTTTTTCATTTCGTGTAAAAGATCGTTAATAATGGACGACCCCTTACAGATTGTTGTTTTTTGTTGTTTGTTTTTTTGCTTTTGTGTACTTTTTTTCCTATAGTCTCTTTGTTATAGGTGCCTCCCTGGTGATTGCTGCCACAATGCTGTACAGTCAGCCGGAGAAGAAGTCTGACAACGTCCACCCACCTCAGCCTGCGTCAAATGTATGATGGTTGTTGTGGTATTGCTGTACACACACACAAACACACACACACACACACACACACACACACACACACACACACACACACACACACACACACAATACAATACAGCCCATCTGCAGGTTATGGTTGGTCCTGAAAGGACCGACGGTGTTTCAGTCACGGGGAACAGAACTTCGAGTGGCGAGTGAGGTCCTGGTGATTGGTGATAGCGAAAATCTCGGCCGCATTAACAAACACGCGCGTGCGCGCACACACACACACACACACAGAGTCATTGATACTTTTTAAACTCTCCTTACTTAGCAGTGGACAAATTAAAAAAATATCTAGAGCTGGACACGCCTCCAACACACACTGACCTTGACTTCCATTATCAAGGAGCGACTGTCCGTTATTTTATTCATACATGGCCATTAGTGTGGTCAGCATCGCCTCGCCCTTTCACCAAAATGCCACGCCTTTGTTTCTCCAGTGCTTTCATTTTCTGGACTTGAGATATTCTCCTCCCCAGCTTCATTTCTACTTTTCGAAAATAATCAACAAACTCTCCTTGCATTCCGTAACTTATCTCTGTGTACTCGTGTAGTCTATTTTGCTGGTGGTTACTTGTTCAGCTTACTAACCTGCCATGCCTGCCTTCATTGCTGATACAAGTCAATATGCCTACACAAAATTTTTTAACTTCAAAGTATGAAGAAGGGGGTGCGGGGGGGGGGGGATGGTGATCCTCCTCCAACTTGTTTTTTCTCCCAATAGGGCTTGACAGTGCTACGTCACAGCATAGCGACACATTTAAAAAATTCAAAAACTGGATCCACTTGGACCCAGTTTTTGTATGGATACAAGCACATTTCAAGCGGTCTTACTCACAGCAAGGTGATGTAGCCAGTGAAACTGACTGATTTGGCTACTGGGGGCGGGGTTACAACTGGTGGCGAAGTAAAAGTCACCCCTGTATACGACATGAGTGGGTTGCTATGCACCCACATACTGAGGCAATAGCAAAGTCACACCTTAGGGACCATCGCAAAAGTTCGCAGAAGCCCCTGAAACGAAGAGCATACGTTTGGGGGGAGGGAGTCGGTGTCGAAAATCGCAAACCGGGCTTCAATTCAAAAAAGTATTGACGACATGTAGGAGCTGATATAGATTAGCATGCTCAAAGGATACAACTGCATAGCTCTAGCTGTTCTCGTTCTTAGATCACCCACTGCAAGGTGATATCATCGTTGCATTTATAAAGTGCTGTACATTGTTACACACTGATACAACAATGCTTGTGTAGTATATTATAATAATTATTATGTGTGAGCATCCAAGTGAAATAATGAAGCCCATATTGTGACTGTCGTTTCGTTTGAGGGGGGAGGGAGGGGGGCCAGGCCCGAAACTAACGGTCTTCGTTTCGGGGGCTTCTGCGAACTTTTGCGATGGTCCCTTAGTGGATCCAAAATAGAAATCTGATGTCAACTTACTACTCCCTGGCCGTTTTTGACGTCATCACTTTCAAGCCCTATAGCCGAATGCATTATCCGTGTGCATGTGATGCCTGGATTGTTAGTATCTGGGTTTTCAGCCTACTGTTTGCAAAGGCATACAGGCAACATTGCGAATAACGTCCCCGTGATCGTGCGTGAGAAAAGTGTCGTTATCAGTTGCCGTTATTCGTGAGGTTCAAGGTATGCAGTCCAATGGACGCTGCGTAGGTCTGAGGGTGTTGTTGCTGTTCTCGAGTTGTTTTACCAGAGGCCATCATCCACAACGCTGACTACTACTAGTATAATTATAGGGCTGATTATTACCGAGGTAGTAGCTTCGCAGCTCTACAACATAATAGATCCAAGAGTACTCTTGCTAGATTGTACCATGAAACACATTCCTTTTAGTATTAGGAAGTACTAATAGTAATACCCAGACTGCATAGATTGAAAGGGCATGCAAGAAGGCAAAACTGCCATTTACAAGTACATTTTAACTTCAACTTGTAGGGGTGAAACGAATACATGACTGTACTGTTTCTGGGGAAGTTAAGGCAAAAATCAAAATTTCACCAGTTGTAGTCTTCGGGGTGCTGAGTCGAATGGTCGTGGTCCGAGGAAGCTGAGACGCTCCCTTCCTACTTGAATCCCAATCGAACTCGCGTACTTCCACCGAAACTGGGTGACTGCGCCCTACTAGATGGGGATTTGTATGCAAAATGTCACTAAAAGCGCCATTTCGTTCTTATAAAAGCACGGATGACCGCGATTGGCCCATATGTTGTAGTCTTTTGGACGCTGAGTCGACTGGTTTTGGTCCGAAAAGGCTGCGATGCAGCGTTCCTCCTGTATTCCCAATCGAACATGGTTGAAGAAGTGGTCACGTGCTCCTGCGTGCGCCAGTCACCTGGTCACCGTGCCTGCAGGGTACAACTTACTAGCCTGTTTGACCTTTTTTGGGTGCAGTCCTGTCACTCGAGTTGAACTCGAGTTGAACCTTGGTGTGAAAGTTGTCGCCTGCTGGCGTGGTGACCAGGTGATTTGGGCACCCAGGAGCACGTGACCGCTTGTTCAACCATGTTCGATTGGGAATAAAGGAGGAACGCTGCATCGCAGCCTTTTCGGACCAAAACCAGTCGACTCAGCGTCCAAAAGACTACAACATATGGGCCAATCGCGGTCATCCGTGCTTTTATAAGAACGAAATGGCGCTTTTAGTGACATTTTGCATACAAATCCCCATCTAGTAAGGCGCAGTCACCCAGTTTCGGTGGAAGTGCGCGAGTTCGATTGGGATTCAAGTAGGAAGGGAGCGTCTCAGCTTTCTCGGACCAAGACCATTCGACTCAGCACCCCGAAGACTACAACTGGTGAAATTTTAATTTTTGCCTTAACTTCCCCTTTAACAACGAACGAATATTACAGGTGGAATCCTGATAGTTCGAATATGGCTTATTTCAAAGTTTTTCCAGGACCGATTTCTATCAATACGATTTCCGCATAAACAAATCCTGATAATTCGAACCTCGAACTTGATATGTTTGGTTAATTAGAAGTCCCACAGATTCCACTTACATAGAATTTTTTTGGGATTTGTGCTGATAATTCGAAGTTAGCAAAGTGTAATTCGAAGTTGACTGTACATTGTACTGGTCAGTTCAGTTTGCATGAGCAGGCTGTGCCAGTCAGTTTAGTATCTGTGAAATCTGTGTCTAAGCCTAAGGTCCATAGCGATGACCCCTCCACCAAAAACTCGTGATCAACACCTACCGGCAGCCCGCTAGCCTCTTCGTCGGCGGCGAGAAAATCTTGTCATGCGAGGGTACCACACAGGGCGACCCCATCGCCATGGCGATGTATGCCATTGGCATCATCTTACTTATGAAGGCTGTTGCAACAGAAGGAGCAGTGCAGGCATAGTATGCAAATGATGCCGGATCCGGTGGCAAGCTGAGGAGCGTCCGAGCGTGGTGGGGTCGGCTGGCGGAGAAGGGCCCCCAATATGGTTACTTCCCAAATCCAGCCAAGTCCGTCCCAGGGTTAAGCCCCCACTCCTCGACGAGGCCATCCGAATTTTCGCTGGTACTGATGTTTCTATCCAGGCAGATGGATGCCGCTGCCTTGGTGCAGCCATCGGGTCATCCGCATTCGCCACGCAGTATGTGCAGCAGAAGGTCAAGGAGTGGGTCGCACAGGTCCAACGGCTGAGTGACTATGCCCGCTCTCAGCCTCAAGCTGCGTATGCCGCGTGTACCCATGGCGTACAGACTAAGTGGACCTTTCTCTGCCGGAGCATGCCAGCTATGGATGAGCACCTGCGTCCACCTGATGCTGCTGTGTCCAACTTGCTGATCCCTGCCCTTCTGGGACGACCGGTGAATACCCAAGAGCGCAGCCTCCTTGCTCTTTCGTGTCGTTTCGGCGGTCTTGGGCTGCCTCACCCATCGTCGCGAGCCTCCCAATACCAGTCTTCTCGTGACATCACTGCGCCCCTGACAAGCCGCGTCTTGGTCCAAGATAGGGAATTAAGTACTGCCATTCACGATGTGCGCGCCGCCAAGAAGCAAGTGAAGAACACAGTTGACGCCTCGGTTCGGGCTGATGCTGTACTTCTGTCTTCATCTGTGGATGCTGCGTGGCAGCGTGTCATTGCTCTAGCGTCGGAGAAGGGAGCATCTTCCTGGCTCACCTGCCGGCCCTTGAAGCGGCATGGCTTGACCCTCACCAAGGGTGAGTTCCGCGATGGAATTCACCTGCGTTACGGCTGGCTTCCACAGCGACTGTCACCATCTTGCAGCTGTGGAGCCACATCAGTTTCAGTCGCTCACGCTTTGTCTTGCCCCACTGGTTATTGTGGGTTTCCGTCAGTGCGGAACAATGGGGTGCATGACCTCACTGCCCATATGCTGAAGCGAGTGGCTCACAATGTTTCCGTGGAGCCCCACCTGCAGCCGGTCACTGGGGAGCAGTTCCGGTATCGCACCGCTATCCAGACTGAGCAGGTCCGTCTCGACGTTGCGAAAAGTGGTATCTGGGGTGGCCGGTTTGAGCGCACCTTCATCGACGTGAGGGTTTTCAATCCTCATGCCTCCTCAGACCGCGCCACCTCCATTGCTTCCAGGTTCCTACACCAAGCTGTCCCTCCAGGAATCCGCGGACAGAAAGTTGAAATTCTGCGCAGAATTCTGTGGCACAAATCGCTACATTATGCGACGGATAGTGTGAATTCTGCGGCGCTGCACCGGCGAATAGACATGGCTATAATTATGCTATGTACAAGTATCAATAAAAAATTTAGTGGTCGAAAACACACGATTGGCTCAATACGAGGTGATTATGCATTTTTAAGCATGATTGTAAAATCGTACAATATCGGGGTGTCAGTGCGCATGTGTATACATTTTTTGGCCTCACTCAGAAGATGATCCCTTTCTTTCTATCTTCACCAAGTTTCAACTGAATAATTATGACTATCATAACGCCCCAAGGAATGGATTACATTTGGGTTGATATGATGCTATGAATATGAACGTTTTAGATTCTAAGCATTGTGTAAAATGACTATGTTTAGTGTTATTTCATCGCATTCTTCCATTCTACACACATACATGTACATGCTAGAACAGTGACAAGTACTAATGCCAAAAAACCAAAGTCTTCCGCAAGCAATTAGAGCTCTAAAGAAGTGGCTTCCCAGCATCCACTGAAACCAAAAAGTTGTAAAGAACCACAACATGTGCATTACAATTGAAATAGAGCATGGCCCGGGTCTGGCAACACCATAGAAGCATGATTACTTGAAGATCATAGTAGCGTGTGGGCTATGAACAGAACAATGAACCGGAATAAATAAGAAAGAAGAAGAAATTGTCCGAAGGGCCGCCAGGAGAACGTGTCCAAACCTGCGCCACACATGGTCATCAGCTCAACTGGATCCAGTGGATGATGGTGGGTTTCCTCTTGGTGTCGGCCGAGCAGCATATCCAGTTGGTAGCCTGGGTCCGCTGTAATTGCTGGGCCGTGGGAGTCTAGGCTGCATCAGGAAGGCTGGTCGAGGTGAAGCAGCCACCGTTGCCCTGGGTAGTGGAGTTGAAGCACTCCTAGGCCAGAAGGATGTACCAGGGGATGCTGATGGTGACATGGTGGCCGCCGGGGACGGGAGACTGCTGATGGTCGTGGTTGTTGACGCTGACGCTGGGGAACATGACACTGGGATTTCGTAGAAGAGGTTGACAAGCTCTCGTATATTCTTGTCTTGCTTCTCCAGGTCATCGCTCTTGAGCTTGTTCTCAAGGTGTGAGGCCAACACACCATGCGTTTCATTGCCTTTAACCGGGCTCTTGGTGAGAATCAGAAGGGCAGAAAGGTGCTTCTTCTGAAGTTTACCAAGTGCGTGTGCTAGGCCCTGGTGATGGTGGCTCCACAACAGCTTTGCTGCATCCTTGGCAGCCAGCTGACGATCTTCGCACTTCTGCTGCTCTTTGGCGTTCTTGGTCGCTTCACGTTCCTTGCGCAATGTCTCCTGCTCCTCCTTCCTCTTCTGCCTCTCCTCCAGTTTTGCGCGTCCTGCACCGTACGTCAGTGGACCAAGCCTGAAACCAACACAACATAACAGCTAAATGTTGGAAAGAATAGAGCACATCACACCATACATGTACATTGGCTGGGACAATCAATTTCTAACTTGAAGAGGATAGGATTACTGTTGTGATCGTAGCGTACAACATGCATTACTTCATTGGATACACTCTGCAACTACAGTAACTTACCCCATTCTTACCTGAAGTCCTCTCCACCCAAACGTAGACTGTCAACATTGGCATCAGAGTCGGAATTCCCTGAATCCGAAGAGTCGGAGGGGTCGGAATGTGACTCAATGCGGGCATTCTGCTGAAATTGTAGACAGCTGGTGTCCAGAACGACTTCTGAGGCATTTGACCGATCAAGCTTCTCCTACACAGACTCCTCACTCTTCCTCAGATCCCAGTATAGCTTCCGGTT
Organism: Sycon ciliatum; assembly: GCF_964019385.1. Lineage (NCBI taxonomy): Eukaryota > Metazoa > Porifera > Calcarea > Leucosolenida > Sycettidae > Sycon > Sycon ciliatum. The sequence goes on along the minus strand of NC_088643.1, from coordinate 56,599,920 downwards.
GCAGCCTTTTGTTGCGGGATCAAAGCCAATCTCCTTCCATCCTTTGCGGCTGATGTCTGGATGGAATGCATCCTCCCATGGCTGCTTGATGACCTTAACCATATCTGCTGCCAGCAACCTTGGTGGTTCTCCTTTCAGCACTTTCTGTACGAGCAGATCCGACTTCATTTTGTTTAGCCTTCCTCTTGAACACAGGGAAATTCGCTACATCAGCAACTTGTGATACATGGCTGGTGTGTGGCACACGCAACTGAATGGTCGTACCAACTTCTTCCGCCGCCGTCACCATTGGCATTGTTGTATGGGCCCCATAGCCGTCGCATAGCCCATATGCCTTTTTGCCTTCCTTCTTCGGGAGACATGGCCCTACGACCTCTTTCAACCAGAGTGGCGCAAGTTGGTACGAAAACCCACCGGAGGGATGCGGGTAGAACTGGCATGGTCGACGGTCACCAGTTTCGGGATCGACCAAGTTGGATCTTGGGGGATCCTTCATTAGGCTGAGATGCATACTCTTGGATGGTGGTGTGGCACATCCAGGCAAGGCATCACCATTCATGATTGAGCCACCTGTGAGGGTCCATCGGACACTGGACTTGTTCACTACGCACGTGCCATCATCATCACTGTCCACGGTCATTGTCTTCTCTGTGGGCCCCTTTCCGTCGTCTGTCTGGTCCAAAGTAAAGCCCGTCTGGTCCCACTCGAAAACCATATCTGGGTCGGTGACATAGAACATGATATCACATGGCTCACTGTCCTTGAAGCTGTCGGTCTTCACAGCAATGCCACACTGAATCATACCATCCATCACGACTTCATACCAGGAGCAGAAGTGATCACTTGTTGTCCACCTCTTGCGGTCCATTTCCAGCCGGACCTGGTTTTTCATCTTAATGCCATAGCGGTTCCTGAACGAGTAATACCAAGCATAGGTTACTTGCTTGTCCTTGAACAAGTCAGCTAGCTCAGTTCCTTTGATGAGGTGGTTAGCTGCACCAACTATCAGCGACTTGCCTGCCTTTAGGTTCAGAGCACGTAATTTCTGTACGAACTCCACAAGTTGGACTTCATATCGCATTGGCAACTTCGCTCTCTGGCCAGTTCTGCATGGTGTCTGGACACTCACGACGGTAACATCAGGTTCCAGCGAAGCCTCATCAGTATTCTCTCAACTTCAGGTGAAGTGTCGTGTCAGACACTTTGATGTTCATCAAGGCTAACAGCTCAGATGCTCTGCGCCCATCCTTCCGCAGATTGCCCATGTGCATTGACTCCACGGCCCATTTCACGCCCTCACGATACATGCCCACCAATCCATGTGTCCCATACTTGACATTGTCACCAGGACGTGTGCATTTGGCTTTGATGGCAGCCTCCACTGTTGCCATGTCAAAACTCTATTATGCCACCAGGTGCAGATGGTGTGGTCACTGAACCATTGTCGTGAACATCTGGCAGAGGTGGAGGAGGAAGGTGCCCACTCTTGATGTTTGACAACACGCCAGACACCTCCAGTTCCTTCTCTATATGTCGGAACATCTGCCGACTCATGTCAAATGCATTTGCCGCAGCGGCCTTCGAACGAAATGCACTGCTCGTTACAGGAGAATAGAATGCTCTGACAGCGAGCGTTGCTCGCTTGCTAGCTGAATCTGTGCTGGGTTCATCCGGCTCAATATTTGATGCCATAATCTGTATCAGAAGTCGTTTTATGGCTTTCTTCTCCATTAGCAGATCCAGTGCTGTCGCTACTACTGCTATTACATGAACTTTCTGGGCCTGGTTCGGCAGGCTCCTCACAAACGGGATCCATAAAAGGGCGATTTTACATTATTTCTGCTACTGAAGCGATCGCGAAGAGCAACAAACTGCTCTAAAATAAAGACAAACCTAGTCTTCTTGAACAAAACACATGCTGGGAAAGGAAGATGAAGACCGAGGGAAGTCTCTCACTGTGCTATATTTGGAATATTGATTGGATATGTACGAGACGGTTTGCTGATTTTACGCATTTGCTTAGAAAATTATACCAATTACTCGGTAATCGATCGATAATTCCTTATCAATCAAGTAATCGTTACGTTATAGATTACTCGTTAGGGATTTTGAGTCCAAAAAGTACTGATACCCCTTGTTTTGTGAAGTTTTAAATCAGTTTCCACTGTGAGTATGCAGTTGCCAGGGACATGGTACACATTCTGAGGTTAAATTGACTTTATAACTACCATGTTTCTGAGCTACCCTGTCACTAATGCAAATTTGTGATATTATGATGGCTTAGATTTCGGAAACAGAGCAATGTTTGCACAAAATTCTGACACTATCTGCTAACGATTATAATCGATAAATCGATCGTTAAGCTCAAGAGTAATCGATAGGTGAAAATCCACGATCGTTTCAGCCCTAATAATAATGTAAGCCTCAAGCTCAGAATCTTGCTTCAGCAACAACAAGCGCTGCCGAGTCTGAGGCCATTGCTGGTAAGAATGCCTTGCGTGCACCACGCAGGCACATCAGCGCTGAACGGACCAGTGCAAAGCCAATCTGGCAGCGGATGGAAGCTTCATTATAGGGTGATGCTGTACGGCTTCCCAGTCTTGGCAGCGAGGAGAGAGGCGATGCGTTTGTAGAGCGAAGCACCATGCTTTCCCATGCCTCCGGTGGTAGAGAAGATGGCGGGGACAAAGCTGGAATGCTCCACCTCCCTCAGGCGCTGCTCATACGCACGACGCTTAGCCTTTTCACGACGGACATAGGTAGCAGCAAGTGAGTTGGAACGGTTCGAAGACGCATGGGGGTTGAATACCCGTACATCAATGTAGGTGCGTTCGAACCGTCCTCCCCAAATGCCACTAGCCACGACGTCTAGGCGTGCCTGGTCGTCAGCAATAGCAGTGCGAAAACGGAGTTGCTCTCCGGAGAGTGGCTGGAGGTGTGGCTCAACTGCCACCTGGTGGGCCACCCGCCTGAGCAGACGAGCAGTGAGGTCCCTCACCTCGTTGTGACGAATGGACGGAAATCCACCCGTCGGACACGAGAGGGAGTGAGACACAGTGAACTGCTGCCCACACGCACACAGTGATGGTAGACGGACCGGCAGCCAGTTGAAGCGAAAGCAAACAGTATCCCGAAACTCCGACTTCGTCAGGGTGAAGCCATGGCGTTGAAGGGGTCGGCACGTGAGCCAGCTTGAGGCACCCGGTGCCGAAGCCAGAGCGATCACTCGCTGCAGCTCTGAACTGGCGGAGGAAGAGAAGGCCTGGGCTGCTGCGCGAATTGACTCCCCGGCTGTCGCCATCACGCGCTTCTTGGCAGCGCGAACATCATGGATGGCCGTGCCAAGAACTGGATCTTGGGCCAGAACACGGCAGGTCACGGAGGGAGGCAGTGATGTCAAGGGAGGACTGCCAGCGGGTGCTGTTCGGCCCGGGACGACGGATGAGGTATGCCAAGGCCTCCCATTGCGCGAAATCGCGCATCTATGAGCGACATCCACATAAACTGCTGGGACCTTGGTTGTGTACTCGAATCTCATTCTGAGCACCCTTTTTTCTTCCTTTTTTCAGCCGTTTTTTTGCAAAAAGTCCTCGAGCTCGATTTTTTTTGATCGATCGTTCTTCAAGGAAATAAAAGACGAGTGGACAATCGATCAACAGGGCCGAGGACGAATGCGTCTGGTTGGAGTTCTTGCGTGGCACAGGATGACCAGACACACATATAGATACATTGCGACGATCTAATCTGCACAGTGTTTCCTAATACCGCACGCACGACGGTAAGTACAATTCATGTGATTTCAAATTGTTTGTGATCTACAACGTCGCGACCAGGACGGAAATACAGCAACAGCACGACAACCGTTATACCAGGCAGTAACCAACAGTCACCTCCATCACATTCTCCAGATCAGAAGGCAAGTGAGGAACATGAAGAAATAAAGTATGAAAGAATGAAAAGTGAATAATTCAAAAATCTCAGAAACGTTGAACGTAAAAAACACTGAGAACAAGGAAAGTGACTTACTTCGATGGCAAAAGACAAAGCGAATGTTTCTCGTATGGACCTGGCTCTTGCGGAATCAGCCACACTGTGGAACCATGTGTTTGATTCCACAAGGGATGGCTACCTGCTCCTCACCAACCAGCCTCCACGACGGTGGTAAAGTCGCCAAAAATACGAAAGTTGAACATTTTGTGCATGCATGCAATAGAAAATTTGTGCTGAGTATGTCGAGTGGCCATTCGAACAGGACAAAGCCGTTGCGCAAGCTGTGACCCTGAAATTTCGTCCATTGGTAGCGAGGGTAACCCTGAGCTGGAAAGTGTAAGGGATGGCATGCTACACTCCCCCGCATACGCTTGGCAGCACAATTTGAGGCGTGGAGTAGTAATATACCAGTATCTTACTACCCCCTGATACCTGATGCATGGACGTCGTCATCTTCATCCCGCAGATCGAAAATGTACAGGTGTCGCGTGATTTCGCGCAATGAAAGCGACATGGCAATGCTATCAGGGTGCGCTCCTCAGCATTGACGGGGCGGCCTAGGAGAGCAGGAAGGAAGGTTTTGTCTGTATTGGATTCATTTGTGCTCTTTTCATCCTGCTACTACAACCTAACACTGGTTAAAATACCAGTATCAGTTTTCCGAACACAGTGTCCTCCACCTTGTTTCATGCTGTCAATCTAACAATATGTATGCGTGTACAATGTAAAGAGAGTCTACATGTACTGGTAGTAGTTTTCAGTCCGCCATTGCCCAGCATGCACTCCACTCTCCAGCTCAAATATAATGTTTTGCACTTTCTTTTTCCTTGGAAAAAATATTTTATTAAAATTTTAACAAGTGAAAAAAAGAGACTTTGGTGAGCACACATGCTCATTCCCTGGGCACTGCAAATTCACAACTCATTTCATTTCACAGAATCATTTTCAACGTTTCGGCAAATAATCCATTGCCATCATCAGGATACAATATTGCCATCATCAGGATACAATATGAAGTGGAAGTGGAAAAGTGGAAGTGGAAAAAAAAGAGTACACTGTTATGTACGCTCGCACATGCATGCTGGCAACAGAAATCCGACCCCCTGGGCGGCGCGGCGCGCCGCCCAGGGGGTCGGATTTCAGTTGCCAGCACTGTTTTTCCTCACCCACCCACCCACCCCCCAAGTCCGTAATAAAATATTATTGATGGACACACAACCCAACACATATGGAACAAACTCGTCCATTCCTTTTTCGCTTCGGCAAAGAATACATCCTTGTTCGTCGTCTTGGACAACTGCCACAAGCAATTTATTGTTCTGTAATAATCAGAGTCACCAGCGGTTTTGAAAAAGGGCTGCTTCTTCACCGCCTTTCCAAACAACGTCGCCTGTCTGGACATAGTCAATAACAGTCGTCAGCGCCAGCGCTAGACGGAAGGACTTCAAAGGAGTGCATGGCAGACGGTACTCTGGACGAAGGAGACAGTGAAACTCAAAAATAGAAAGTGTCGACTCGCCGTCGAATGCGCCGAACTTTATGATCCCCGGCCCAGGAGCAGCCAAGGAAGCGCGCGCGTGGGCGCAGAAACTGCCAGAACTACAAAAATATTTGTAGTAGACAGTTCGCGCGCAGCCGCGCGTGGAAAACAGGGGCTACACGTAGACGTACACGTGGCACGCGCACGTGTCATTTCGGAAGTTTTTCAATCCGTAACTGTCCTTGACCCACCCACCCACTTTCGAAGCTACTACGGATTGGAAAAAACTTTCGATAATTGCGGACGACCCCTTATAGGCGATTCACACGACAGGCAAATCCACGTTTGTCAAGTGCCCGCAGGAAGTGAAACGTGAGGCTGCAGTTCACACGGCGGCGGGTGGCGGCCAGAGCTCCCGCGAGTATCCGGTGAGTATACGGCGTTACTGTGGTGATTTGGAATGAGTACCCAAAAACAAAGGCCAAACAACCAGGGTTCAAGACTACCGTACCATAGTACGACCTCACAGCCTCATAACTGTAAAAGTGCCCGCAGATGAGTGCATCCGCGGGCAAAAAGGCCATGGACACTTTTGATTCCCGCGGGCAAATTTTGGTCACCCGCAGGAATATCTCCATGGTGACTTTCCTGTAAACGTGGATTTGCCTGTCGTGTGAATCGCCTATTAGGCCTCGGTCACACTACGGCAGTTTGAAGCTGGACGCAGCGTCAAGCCGCAGCACTTGACGGAGACGCGGGGTCACACAGTGTTTTGTTTTTTTTGCAGCTCATGACTGCCGCGGCTTGACGCATTTGTCTACGTCACAAAACCACCAGGAAAACTCAATGACGACACGGATTCCCACGGAAACCGGCCTTTTGCTTATTAGGGAGGTTTCGCTCTACGTAATTACGTATGAAAATCCGTATGTCGTACGCGCCGAGGAGCGAGGGCAACTTTCATACGTAAATCTCTCTACGGATTTCCGTAGGAAAGCTCTTTCCTACGTTGGGTCCTCCGTAGGACTTTTTGAAATATTTTTTCGCATTTTCCGCATTTGTCCATGGCAACATTCAAGCCGCGGGAAACACATGGTACACACACCGTACATCACGTGCATAATATCATGGAAAACGCGGTTTCGGTTCATGGTGCATACGGTGGGCGCATGCAGCCAACGCGTCTCCAAAGCAACAACGCATGTTTAGCAGTCGTGGAGAAATCACGTAGAGCGAAACCCAACAGCTCTGATTTTTACGTATGAAAATTCCGTGCAGTTCATACGTTATTTTCATACGTAATTCCGTAGAGCGAAACCTCCCTATTATACAAAAAAATTGTCGGACAAAGTTTTCGAATTTTTCATTGATTTTTGATTACAAGAAGACGAAAGGTAGGTCCACGCGTGCACGATCGTTGTTGTTTCTTTCCGCATTTGAAGCCATGTTCAGTTGTAGTGTCATTGATCAGGCAAGAAAAGTCCGCATCGCAGCTGTGTTTCTCCTGACTTCGTCATACTGGTTGTCCTTTTTGGGGCTCTTGACGACAACACAACACTCACAAGTCGACAGGCTCCAGTTGGCCGATGACCCACTCAAACAACTGGTCCTTTCTCGACATCATTTTCTTCTCAGAAAACGCCTCGCTCTTCCGCCAGGTTCGGAGCAGAGCAGCCTCGGCCTCGTAGGTCCACGGACTCATCTCGAACAAAAAGAGGGAACAAAACAAACCTTGAACAGACGAATGTCGAATAACTGCTAAACTCAAGCAAAGAAACTAATTTTACTTGAAAGACACTGTTTTTCCGCCAAGCGTCACTCCCATCAGCGGCAACGCAGCCGATTTCCCCACGTCAGACGCAGCAGCGTCTGACGCTCAAATTTCCCGCGTTGCGTCAGTTGCCATGGAAAAGCTCATGATTCTGACGCTGACGCAGCATTTTTGCCTCGGTCACACTACGGCAGTTTGAAGCTGGACGCAGCGTCAAGCCGCAGCACTTGACGGAGACGTGGGGTCACACAGTGTTTTGTTTTTTTTGCAGCTCATGACTGCCGCGCTTGACGCATTTGTCTACGTCACAAAACCACCAGGAAAACTCAATGACGACACGGATTCCCACGGAAACCGGCCTTTTGCTTATTATACAAAAAAATTGTCGGACAAAGTTTTCGAATTTTTCATTGATTTTTGATTACAAGAAGACGAAAGGTACTACAATTGTAGGTCCACGCGTGCACGATCGTTGTTGTTTCTTTCCGAATTTGAAGCCATTTTCAGTTGTAGTGTCATTGATCAGGCAAGAAAAGTCCGCATCGCAGCTGTGTTTCTCCTGACTTCGTCATACTGGTTGTCCTTTTTGGGGCTCTTGACGACAACACAACACTCACAAGTCAACAGGCTCCAGTTGGCCGATGACCCACTCAAACAACTGGTCCTTTCTCGACATCATTTTCTTCTCAGAAAACGCCTCGCTCTTCCGCCAGGTTCGGAGCAGAGCAGCCTCGGCCTCGTAGGTCCACGGACTCATCTCGAACAAAAAGAGGGAACAAAACAAACCTTGAACAGACGAATGTCGAATAACTGCTCAACTCAAGCAAAGACAAATGTCTTGAAACTAATTTTACTTGAAAGACACTGTTTTTCCGCCAAGCGTCACTCCCACCAGCGGCAACGCAGCCGATTTCCCCACGTCAGACGCAGCAGCGTCTGACGCTCAAACTTCCCGCGTTGCGTCAGTTGCCATGGAAAAGCTCATGATTCTGACGCTGACGCAGCATTTTTGCCGTAGTGTGACCGAGGCCTAAAGCTGTGTTCACAACTGGCGCGTGGACGCGGTACGCTTGCGGTTCATGCGCGCCCATACGCGCGCTCAAGCTTTCACAAAAAACAGCAATCCGAGTCGTATTCAGCACGTGCGACACCTTCGAGTACTAATTTTTGGACCCCGCCAGTCAAAGTGACTGGCATGTACGCTGGTACGCGCCTGATACGCGCTGAAAATTCCAACATGTTGGAATTTCCATTTCGGCGCGTATCCATACGCATGACGCCCCAAAAGCCAGCAAAAATACGCACAAACGCGTGGTTTCACGCGTACACGCGCCAGTTGTGAACACAGCTACACAGCTTTAGGGCCTGGTCAGACTGCGGCAAAATCGAAATAATCCTAGGATTATAATCCGAATCTCCATTGCCGCCAGAGCTCGGCAAAAGCGAGAGTTGACGCTCCAAAAAAAAAGCAAGAACGGACCACGCTTTTCCGCTCCAAACAGGATTTGACGCTGATACGCCATTGACGCTGATAATCACTGATTTTTTCATCTCGATATCGAGGAGCTAATTGGCCACGGACAACAACAAAACTCATAAGGATGGTTGCAAGGATTGCACTAAAGGTGTTGGCGATCCCCAAGGTGAAGGAATTTGACGTCGTTCGTGGAGATTACCACTTGACGCTCGAAATGAAGTTTGAATTTTCATTCTCCCCACATGTGTAGTGTGATCGCGATTCAAATTCTGGACGCTGTTCTTTTTTCGTCAGGCAACCAAAAGTTGCCGCAGTCTGACCAGGCCCTTTACAAGGCGAGGACGCGTAACCGGTTTATGGTTGTAGTCAGGAGCACTACGCGTCCTCGCCTTGTAACATGCTGTCAAAATCGAAAAACATGTTAGTACGAAGTGATTTGGCTTTTTTTAACATTTGGCATTTTTTAACAAATGTGTAAAATTTGCTTTTCTTCTGGCTGTTTCTCTACTCCGGATGGCTATATCGAAACATGGGTGGTGGCAAATGAGAGCCAGTTTATCGTAGATCAACATTGACCAGAAAATTTGGTGCATATAATTTAATTCTCCCTGCCACGTCGGTATACCAAGTGGTGGGTGCTTTGCTGTTTTGTGTAAAATGTGTAAAATAAGCCCCTGAATGGACGAGGAGGGCAGTGAATTGCTTCCGCAGGGCCTTTGGACGGCGTCAGGCTGTCTTGCCATCACTAAAGACAACAATGAAGAACAGTAGGTCACGGAATACACTCTATGAGAACGAAAACATGGCTGCAATGCTATGCTACCTATCCAATTCTACCGTATGCCACAGCCACTAGTTACAAATACAAAAACACGGCTTTGGGGCAGCATACAATGCAGTTGACAGATTAATTTTCATCCACCAGCATTCCTTGAAGTAATATCTATCAACTTCAGAACATTGATGACCGAATATCCCAGTTTGTGATGCCATTTTACACAACAGAACAACAAGGACAATCAAGGCTTGTTTGCTGCTACTTCAAGTTTCATGCTCACGCAATCATCAGGCAACAGCTGTTGCCTGATGATTGCGTGAGCATGAAACTTGAAGTAGCAGCAAACAAGCCTTGATTGTCCTTGTTGTTCTGTTGTGTATTACGCTCTACCTTTGTGGTGTTGAGCACTGTCAAGCACTCTGGGTACATCCTTCGGTGATGCCATTTTACAAATTTGTTAAAAAATGACACACCAATTATTTGAACCCTGAGAATACTATGAAAGTAGGACATGATTCCAGACACTTTCCAAAGTGGGATCATTCCCATTTTTTTAGACAACAGGCATGAAGGATAGCACTTCCACTTGCAACAATTTATTTGGACGTAGCTTGCCTAGAAGTGGCTGAAAAAACGTCATTTTACAACCATGTTAAAAAAAGCCAAATCACCTCGTACAGGTGTACATGTCACCAAGAGTACATAACCCCCCACGTACTCTTGATGTCACATGTACCAGGGAGTCGGGTCTATACGACTCCCTGACATGTACATATGTGCACACTGCACAGTAGGTAGTACTAGTAAGTAGTAGTAGGCGCTAGGCTACAGTAGCTGGTTGGCTGCACCGTAACGTTGACTCTACGTTGTAGACTTTGAACAAAAAGGGTCATTTGGATTTTGGAAGCAGGCAGAAGACGAAGTGCAAGGACAGTACCGGTTGTCTATGAGCTAGCTCAGCTGTGGTACGCGAAGTAACGAAAGTGAGCTCGTACAAGCTTGTTTGGTGGACAACACTCGTAGTGTTGATTTGGCTAGGACTGTAGTACTTTTCCAACTGATCTGAACATTTGAAGGAGGTCGAAGACCTGAGTAAGTTGGCTCGTTTTGCCGAATATTTTATTGTCGTTCTGGAACATTGAGTCAATGAGAATATATTTGTCATGTCAACGGCACAATGCGCCTCCGTTTCTCAAGCAAACCAGTCTTCAGTGACAGGTACTACCGCTTCTACTGCGAGAAACCCTGTTTTGGAACCGGGAAGGAGACGTATTCGACGTGGCAAAAAGAAGAGAGTGAAACGTGAGGATGATATTGCCGGTTTGGAAAACTTGGATGATCAGGAGAGAGCTGTGCTGAATTATCATAGACGCTTTCAAGAGGGTAGAGCCGTTGCACCCCTGAACAGTACGCAGTTTATCATTGCTGACCACGGTACAGAAACCCCGCAGATCGCAGCTAGCCCGGATCATCACCTGCGATATCAGTTTGATTCTGATGATTCATCGTCTGGTGAAGGCCAATCACACAGTGGATCAGCTACATGTGCTACCACATTCCGTGGCGCTAGCGCTGTTGATACGTGCTTTTTTGAAAAGGACTTCGCCCAAGTTTACAATACGTGTGGTCGAGAGATGCTGGACGACTTCAGCAGGGAGAAGTTAATTCAGAGATGTGTCGACCTGCAGCAAAAAGTGGATGACCTTGAGAAGTCTCTAAGGGTGTCGGAGGACATACGTACGAGCCTAGAACGTGACCTAGAGGAGCTAGAGCTACGCAACCGTTGAGGTGATGGCGATGCAGAAGTTGCAGACGACGAGGCAAAAGCAATGTCGGCAATGAATTAGACACTGCTGTACCATTCTGTGCAGTTGCGCTACAGTCTTCTACTAACGTATGTAAGTTGTCCAGCTTGCCGTGGAAGTCGACCACACGTGAAACTGGCTGCTTGCTGCTTGCGTGCATGCCGAGTTGCGTCCTGTTCTCAACTTGTGTGGGTGGGTGGGTGTGGGTGCGTGTGTGGGTATGGGTGTTTATGCGTGTGGGGGTGCGTACGTGTGTGTATGTGTGTGTGTGTGTGTGTTTGCGTTCCCGTCCGCGCACGTATGTACATGATGTGTACTTGTACGTGTATCATAGACTAGCTTACTGAAATATTTCTTGTCCAACGATCTTTTAGAATTGAGACTTTGCCTGACATAATGTGTTCTTAGATTTCCTTTCTTGGCTGGTCCAATCTTCTTCTTTTTTACGTGTTTTGTGTTGGTTGCTTTTACCCCACAAAGAACCTAGTAGTACCAGCGATGCAGTATACTGCTTTAAGTTCCCCCAGAAGAGTCTTGTTCCCCACTATGTACATATTCTATGTGTTCTGGTCACTGTGCTCGTGGCATATACATGTCCAGTAGTACCATGTTGCACTTGACTTTTTTTGAGCTCGCCGAACTGCTAGAGCATGCAGACATTCTAACTCTATCCCTTTTTCGGTACTGAGTTTCTTCCCTTACTTCAAAAATTCCTAAAATCGTAAAATGACGCTGGTGGTGAGTTCCGATCTTTTCCGCTTTCTCGAGGTGTTTAGTTCTTTGTTGGTCCTGTGTGTGTCTGTGTATTTGTGTTTGTGTGTGACTGTGTGCGTGTATGGTGTGTGTGTGTGGCTGTGGCTGTGTGGCTGTTGTATTTGTAACTGACTGGGGTCGCAATCCGTGCTAGTTTCTTGCGTTGACTCTTATCAGCGCTGTTCGGTCGCCATTTTCATTTAAATTCTGTACATATCAATCTTATTACATTTTAGCCACTGTGTGAAGAAAAACATGACTGTTCCGTGCCATTTGAACTGTTGTCATTTTTTACTGAGATTAGTCGGTCCATGTGTCGTGCAGTGTGGCTGACGGCTCTGCTCGTGTGCACGACTAGCAACACCACCTCTGGAGCATATGTGCTGCTGGTTACAAACGTAGACCGGCGAGCGAATCTCATTCAGCCCAGGCACCTCAAGTAACTGTAAGCCTTTGGGGAGGGCACATGCAAGAGAATATGTGTGCTCGAGTGCGTGCGCCGCGCATGTGTGTTTTGTGTTCAGCTAGTCGGTGTGATCTCTTCGATAGCAATGAGGTCTTTTGCGAGCGGACTGGGCTCATTTTAATTAAAAGTGTATGTTGTTTCTGCCATCTGCATGAAAAAAAGTAGTTTTGGTATTTACTAATAACCAGACCTTGAATGTAGGTGGGGCGGGGTGCGCAGTTTTCGCAGAACATCTTGTGTCTGGTTTTATTACACGCCTATCACTGTATCCTGTACCTATGCTCCCAACCTGCAGGTACTTTGGTACATGCTGGTTGGCCAAGGCGCTGGCGTCGTTTTCACGTGCTCTCAGCTAATGCCAGGACTAGGTAAATCAGCCTCTGGTGTCAGTGCGCTGCGCTGGCTTGTCCTCTGTATTATTCGGGTACACGTACTGCCGGTGTATGCCCAGTAGTGGATCAATGTTGTAATTGTGTTGTGGACATTGAAGTCCGGTGGAACGACCGGGGCCGGCGCCCTTATTGCTTACTGGCATGTAGACGTACTGCTGTTCACGCACACACTGCAAAAAATGGACCAGCAGTGCTCGGGGGCCACAATGGCCAGGGCCCCGTGGCCGCTTGACTTCTCAGTGGATGTCAATGTCCACAACAGTAGTATGCATATACTTGGTCTGAGAGGCTGGGTTTGCTAGCTGCCATAGTTTATAGAAGAGCGCAGGCCGCTGTGGAATGCTACGACTTCCCCAATGAGAGATTAGTAGAGGTTACACCACAACACATGTGTTCCCCGCATTGTCCAGGAAGCAGTTACTGAGAACCGCCGTCAAGATAAGACATAAGAGTCAACGGCTTGTAGGGTAGCCAATTTGAATACAGCATCACGTGACAAAGTAATATCTTGTACCGGCTGTACTCTCGGCTTCTGTTGAACTGAGCCAGTCTGCAGCACCCCTCTAGTCTAGAAGAGGATTTCTAGCTTGGTTGTCGGAGAAGCAAATTATTCCAATTTTATTGTACTGACAGTCTGACATGTTACTAGTATGTTACGTGTGCATTGCTGTACCTCATTTGCCTTGTTGGAGTCACTTGTCGCTCGTCTGCATGTCTCGCGCACGGTCACTCTCGTGTGAGGCCATTTGAGTCTTTGAAGTGAGTGCTAATGATGCACTTGCGTGTGTGTGCGTATGTGTGTGTTTGTTTTTGCGGGTTCCATTCCCGACGATTATGGTGACACGCGTCTTTCTTCTCTTTCTCAGACTCCTCCTGACTTTTCTTTCTTTCTCCTGGGTGGTGACCAACAGCCAGTGCATACCTGAGTACATGTATGTGGTGTGATGTGTGTGCGGGGAAAAAAAGAAAAAAAAGACCAAAAGGTAGGGATTCGCTGACCAGAAAAAGCCACTCCATAGCTGCTGTGCGGTGTAGATCAAGCTGAATAGTGGTGGTCAATTCTTCAGCCTTGCCAGCTGTTGAATGTTGCAATCCCAGCACAAGTTGCGATGGCTACTGCTGTAGCATCGCTATCTTCGCCTCCGGTGATGGGCGTCAAAAGGTGTGTGTGTGTGTATGTGCGTTACGTGTGTGCGTGCACAATACACACGTACACCATAAACCTCGTCCAAGTCACCTGAACTGTGAGTCTGCGAGTCAACCCATTGCTACTGATAGTACTGTACTGTATTGTGTCAGTGAAAATGCATACTTTTTAGGGACGTCGCAAAAAAATTGTTTGTCCCTGAAACGAACGAAACGAACATCGTTCATTTCGCACTCGAGGGCCGAGCTAGCTGAATGCAGCTTGCTATGTTGGATGGCGCAAATCGCTTGCATGTACATGTACGCGACGGTGTGGGTTGACTTGCGATTTTGGCTCTCCCCCCTCCCCCGGACACCACACAGTGACACACATACACGCAAAATGATGTTCTCGTTTTCAGGGGCGACGAAACACTTTTGCGACGCTCCCAGACTTTGAGTTTGAAATCCAGTATTGCAATGGGAGTGCTATGGTGCCCACAGTTGTATTTTTTCTTGTGGTCGTTTTGTTCTTATTCCGCGATCATGGAGGGCATCACGCTATGCGATCACACCACATTTATTTACAGCAGTAGACGTGTTCTTAGATCTGTAAATTTAGCCAGGATTGTTCTTTAAATTTATGCCATTTTCCAGCCTAAGTGTTCTTCAGCGAAGTGTTCTACGGCGCCCGATCATACTGTATGCACCCAAAATTTGTTTTAAAATTAAATCGCAGTGTTTATAGCTATAATCATAAGGGCCATCTGTAAAAAATAATAATAATGATCCTGTTTGAGGGAAAGACACATAATTATCTGTTTTTGTTAAGAGTAGAGCTCACGCGCTCTCGATCTCTTCCATCAACACTGCAATACATGTAATTGAACTCATTTCACAATGATTATTACATGTACCGGTACATGTACAGTCAACTTCGCTCATAACGACACTCGGCGGGGCAGCAGAAAAGTGTCCTTATTCGCGAAGTGTCGTTATACCCGAAGTCTCATTAATATAAGGTGTCACAGTTGGATGGGACTTTGCTCTGGGCATGAAAATTATGTCGTTATTCACGAATTGTCGTTATATCCGCAGTCGTTATTAGCGAAGTTGACTGTATTTCAAAACATAGCCCCATATGCATAATGAATGTATGACTGCGTAACGTCGTACTAGTAGTAGTAGTAGACAACGGCTAAGCAGTCAGCCATACTTTCTTATTTTAGCAAGGAGTAGTGTCCTGCCAATTTTCAGGTGTGTGTGCGTGTGTGTGCAAGAGTACATGTGAACATGTTCTCTGTTTTACTTTATCACTTTATCACTGTGTATGTTCCCGGAGAACAATTGAGAATATAAAGCCGTGCACCAAATACTTGGGTCGACACGGAAAAACCCTGCGTTTTGATGTATGATACATGCATGCAATTGGGTAGGGCCGGGTCAGAGGGCAGGATTTCTTAATCCAGCACCCTCGTTAATCCAGCAGAAAAGTTCAAAACGCCGTAGCAAAAGGTGACGGATTAGAGAGGGACGACTGTAGTACTATACTATAGACTATAGCAGAAATAGTTTCGGCAAATAATCCTTCATCACAATCAGGTTCATGAATCTACGAATTTAATTAAAAATGACGATCGTCGACGTCATCAATAATACAACGACCTCATACTGACCAGCAGCGCTAGCAGGCCAGGGAGTCGTAAAAAAATATATATATATACCGTGGTATTTTACGACTCCCTGATACTGACGTCACGTCGATGACACCGGTATTTTCAACTCAGTCAAGTACAAAAAATAGTCGGTACAATTATTTAAATAATAATTATTGTTTGTGTTGCCTTTTCAGTTTTATCTTGCCACTTTAGCCTCTTTAGTAGATTGTCTACGAGTGTAAACTTACTATTGTACAGTCATCTAGCTTCTTGTGAATTCGTAGGGTTTATCTAGTATGACAGGATGTCTTCTGGTGCTGTGAAAGAAAAGGATCGCGTATGGGCTGACAGTGGCAATGCCTTGATGCGTCTGAATGAAGTGTACCCGAACAAGAGCGAATCATATGCCTTCTCAGATGTCACTAAAGGAGATGGGCCTGCTCATAACTCTACCTTTTCCTGCGTGTTGAGTGTTGGTGAGCAGGAGTTCCATGGAAATGGACGAAGCAAGCAGGCTTCAAAGCGCGATGCAGCTGAATTGGCCCTGCACACCTTGTTTCACGAGGGGAAATTGTCAGAGGGTTATACCATTCGCATGAAGAAAGTCGTCGGGGAGCCTGTGGTACCAGTGCCCACACACAGGCCACAAGCAAGTAGTTCTGCTCCAGCAACACCTCCTGTGAGCAAAAAGCGTGAGCATGTAGAATCAAGTAATGATAGCACACCGGCACCCCCTAGCAATCCGGCCAAGCGACGGCGATCCGTGATTGTGCCCAGTGCTAGCCCTCTGTACGTACTGAACAATAAGCATACGACGGGAGTTGAGTGGGAAGTACTGGAGCAGAGTGGGCCACCACATGCTCCAATCTTTCGAACTCGCCTGGTGGTTGATGGCAGCGAGTTTATTGGCGAAGGTGCCAGCAAGCGCCTATCACGGGGTGATGCTGCCAGGCGGGCGTTAAGCACTTTGGACGGTCTTGAGATACCCGACGGACCAATGCAAGAAGAGCAGCCAGCACACGGAGATCCTTCTCTGGGGCATGCTTCACAGCACCCACTGCAACATGGCATGGAGCCACCACACTCGCACTCCCAGGTCCTTGCCAACCGTTTTCAAAGGTGCTGTATGCAGAAATTTATCGAACTCCGCGATAATCTTCCCGACGCGCAGCGCCAGTTCAAAGTAATGGCTGGTATTGTGCAGCTCCGCGGTGGATCTGTCGCTACCGAAGCCAGTGCAACTGTTGTCTCCCTGGCCACTGGCACCAAGGGTATACATGGTGAAAACCTGTCCTTGGATGGCACAGCGGTTAACGATTGCCACGCTGAGGTTTTAGCGCGGCGAGCCTTCTGCATGTACGTGCATGACCAGATTCGACGCACAGCGTCGGGCGAGGAGTCCGTGTTTGAGCGTGTGTCTGTCAATGGCCGAGATATGTTTGCTCTGAACCCAGTAGTCTCATTTCACCTGTTCATTAGCTCAGCGCCATGTGGAGATTCCCGCTTGTTCACCGTGTCTGCGAATAACGAAGGCGGCAGCAGTAGAACTGATGCTAGCCAGCAGTTAGGGACATCGCAGCGGAATAGGCATGGCAAGCTTCGTCAAAAGATCGAGGCTGGTGAGGGTGGCGTGCTGTGCGAAAGTGGTGCGTCAATTCAGACCCTTGATGGTCTGGCAGCAGGGGAACGACTGCGTACAATGTGCTGCTCTGACAAGGTCGCCCGCTGGAACTGCTTGGGCATCCAGGGGTGCCTCTTGTCACGCATTCTGTTCTCGCCCATCTACTTCGAAACGGTGACCGTGGGTGATGTCTTCAACTATGATCACATGTACCGTGCCGTGTACGGTCGGCTGGCTGGTCTCGCTCTACCGAAGCCGTTTTTCTTCCAGAGGCCTTACATTGCCAAGAGCGACCCAGTGCCAGACGAGTATATGGCAGCCAAGTCGTCGAACCAGGCCATGAATTGGTTCCTGTCCGGTAGTCAGCCTGTGGAAGTGCTGAACTGCAGTACTGGAAAGTGCCTGGATGGCTCACCCTCACGCCTTTGTAAGAGAAGCCAGGGCCTGGCGTTCATGAAAACATCCGGTATGCTTGGAGTGGATGCCACAAGCCAGCAGATTTCAGCTGTCACCTACAACAAGCTGAAGTCAATGTCACACCGCTACCAGGAGTGTAAGTTGGCCTTGTTCAACAAGCTAGCCAATGATGGTTTGGGAGCCTGGGTTCACAAGCCAGTTGAGCAGGAGCAGTTCTTACTCTGATCAACCGATCTGCTTCATTTCCTGAGCAGTGTGCAGCCTCATGGTATATGCGGTGTGCTCTGCCATATTCTTCCAACCATGCTTCTTATGGAATCGACGTGTTTCAACCCTGTGGACTTCTTTCTTCAATAACACTTCTGTATCGATACACAATATTATCCTGGTCCTTGAGCAAAAGTAGAATTCTTGCTTCTCTTTGAAACGAAGAACACTGCACTTGGCTGTTCGATATCTGGTGTGTTCTCGTGAGATGCATGATACTAGTACGCGTTCGACCTGTCTTCCTGCATCTGCCGGTTATGGCTTACTGCTGCACTTCTGTTTAGCTGCGCATGTATAGTGCAATATAGCATCACGCTGGCAGCCCACCCCGCGCACATATTCATTTCGGTTTCTACGAGTAATGTCTCCTGCTCAAATCGCATTGTTGTACAGCCTTCTGCCCAGTATTTTTTTTATAGGTAAGCCATTTCCCACGCATGCACATGTTCACTTTCACTTTCCATTGTGCCACTTAAAGACGTTCCTGGTCTTGCTTGGTGTTTGAGCAATAGAATCTTCTCTCATTTCCCACCTGCTGTGCGTGTTGTATATTAGTACCATTACCCGTTTCTTCCCCGAGGCTCTAGTGCGAATGTCCGTGTTGGTACATGTACTTGTTTTGTTTGTTTCTTAGAGCACAGGCAATTCTGCCTTCTCACCAGACAAAACCTCCGGTTCCTACTAAGAACGAACATAATAATTATGAATATGAGAGAAACATGAGAATTCTAAAGTATAGAATTCGAATAGGTGTGTGTGTGTGCGTGTAAGCAGTGCAGAACACTTAGGGACAACATGCAGTAATGTGTATAATCGTGTATAATAGTAATAATAACTAATAGGATGACCCAAAGGCTGACCGCCTATCGTGGGGTCCGTCACATTATTATGATGAGTTGGGGGGGGGGGGGGGGGGGGGTTATTGCGTGCTTCTGTGTAATTATATTGATGTTTTATTTTCTCCTCTAATTTTGTATTGCGCACAACGGCACGTGCAAGTCGCTCATTTTCGAACAGGGAATCATAGCTTCTAGGGTGATGACACGGGCGACAAGGTGTGGGCTTCACTCCCCGGGCTGCCCATACCAGTCACCCTTTTGGGGCAGGGGGCAGGGCCGATCCCTTTTGGGGCGGGACTGATACATGCATAATAAATTAATTATGCAGACTCGTATTAGTAAGACATCGTTGGGCTGGGCCATGTTCGGTGGTCAGCAGGTCAAGGCCGAGATCACATTGCGAGTTGCACACCGATAGTCGATAATAGACCAGAGGCCAAGTAGAATGTCTGAATCCAGGGTCGAAACGCACACCGTTTCGCGTTCTACAGTAGAGTCGCGCGCCGGGGAACATGGAGCTCAAGAACGTCCAGCCTAAAATAACACTAAGAACGCAACAGCGGAGGTATGGTGCCGTGCCATCTCCCTAGATGCTGCCACTCCCTAGCTCCAACTTACGAGAGACCAACTCTGCACAATAGTCAATAGGGATTGAACAGGATGACGTCAGAAGTCATTAAAATTAGAAACGACTTCTGGCTGAAACTGGACCCACTCTAACCATAGCAAAGTGTGGTACCTGATGGGCAGGTCCCTCATGTCACGTGCCGATGTGACTTTTCCTGTACCAGCCATGGGGTCGCGACCAGGAGGGCCAAGTACAATCAGTTCCGTTGGATCAGGATGTCGCCCTGCTGTGAAGGAAGCTACCCAAACATGCATAGACTCCACACATTGAAAAGGTGGATCACAGTCCCCCATGTCAGTGGATCCAAACGTCAGCACCGTGTCATGACTCCAGCCTGGTTTTGACGCAGCACTTTCAAGCCGTGTCCCCTTGGAAGAACAACATAATGATAATTATTGTGACAGCAATCATGACAAAGATATACATGTAGGCTGGTCTAATACTTTGGAGATAGCTAAAATCAATAATTATAGCATGTGCTCAACAAATTCATCCTTGCACTCGCAGTATAAGTGATTGCACTTTTAAAAGTAGTTTCTGAGTCTGACTCTCGTAGACAGGTTTATTATTGACTAATAGGTATATGGCTGTTTTGATATGACAATGTTATCTGTCGATACTGAACAAGTATCAATTGCTTGCTGCTGTAGATCCTCTGAGCTTGTGCACATCTCGGGGCACAGCCAGAACAATGTTGTGCTGCTGTCATGCGGAGGGGTCAACCGTTGCTCATGACTCAGATTCCTCGTTCTTGTGGCGATTAGCAGTCCAGACGGCCTCCATGTACTGCGTGACTCCAGTCCACTGGTGTCCGTGCTGCAATCGGCGGTCATCGAGTGGTACGGGCTTCACCTAGACGTGTGGCGGACAGCAACAAAACACACAAAAACACTCACACACATCATACAGGTAGTCCCATGGTCGAATGAATCACAATCACTTCATGTCCACCATAGAATATGATAAAATCAAGCACCGAACACTCTGTCAAAATATTCGTCCATGGACCATGACATGTATTCATATACTGGACATTCATTGGTTTGAGGGAAAGATGCAAACGGGAAAAGTCTGAAGGAAAAATTGGCTGTCACCATCAGGACTCGAATATACTGGACAAATCGACATTAGCCAGGCATTTGATTTAGTTCAAAACTCCTTAGACGAAAAAGGCAAAATTATATTCCCGGCGAATTTTTTTGCTGATACAGTACAAGGATCAAGCTTCATTGAAGTGAAAGCCAACAGAAATTTGCAATTTTTAAGTTTTCGCCTGTTCCGGATAATTTCCCACATTCCTTTTATGCACTCCTTGGCGTTTATCATGCTGTGCAGAGTGAACGGTATTCACGGCTCAACGCTGTTCCTTATCGCTTTATCACATCATATGTGTGTGTACCGTAGTACTAACAGTAGAATAGCAGCGTTGACACAGTAATGTACAGGAAATGGCAAAGACTTCTGGAATACAAATACATGTACCCAACTTCGTGAAAGTGTATTGCTGCATAGCTACTCACCAATGGTTTGTTGTCCCAGCCAACTTCTTGTGCTTCTGTCTGCGGGAAGTCGTACTTTTCCTGTGGTGCCCGGATTGATTGACGATACACTTTCAAGAAAGTGGCTGGTAGATCGTACACAATGGAAGAACAGAAATTCGAAGTACATTACAATCATATTCTTGATAGTGAAACTTGTTGCTCACGGTTCTGTTCAGGAGGAGGGGAGACACAAATGCCAGCACAAGTGAACTTGACCCTCTCATGTACAATACACCAGTATTACACTTGATGCATTTTAAGCGCCAGTGTGCAAGGTGCTGCATTGATGGTCCAGAAAAAATGTCCAGGCTCATCGTGTCTTCATAATACAATCTCAGTAGACATGCCAAGCCTTTATAGCCATACAACAATATCTTACCATCTTCCTCTCCGTCAGCAGAATCATGCTTGCTGTTTGGCTTTCCGCTCAGCGAGAAGGCTGTGGATTCACACGGTGACGACAGAGTTCGTTAGCCACCTCAACAACGTGTACAGTGCATTCACGCCGGCAGTAAGGGGCAGTCCAAAAAGAAAGAAAAAAGTTTCGTTTATGGGTGGGTGGGTAAAGCAGGCCAGTAGCAGCCCCATTTTGGTTGGTCCGGCAAGATCCGACCTCGATGCCCCCCCCCCCCCCCCCCCCCGAGCCCACACTCCTAGTACTGTACTAGTGCTAACGTGACATATGCCGGTACATGTACAGGTACAACATGTACATGATTGTACGCCGGTGTATGTACATGCATGTAATCGTGACCATGCAGAGTGACATAGGGCGAGAAAAGGAAGAAGGATGTTCTGCATGATTCAGGAAAAAGGGCATCAGCATGTTGTGTCCGTCCAAACAGAACTTGTTGAAGCCTATGAAGGCATAGCAACATTATCTAAACGCATGTGATAAAAGAACCAAAAATGGACCTTTGGTCCCTTGGAGGAGGAGAAAGGACATTGCAATGGAGGAATGGCTGGAGGTCATAAAGTACAGGACACCACCCACATAGATGTAGATCTATGTTATAATGTACATGGTATTCGCAACAACATGTACTACTAGAGTTCAAAGTATATCCTCTTGCTATTACCATGTACTACCTCTACTTATACCTCACTACCTCTACTTATTGCACATATCATGGGTGGACATCCTGAGCTGCTTACATGTGTGAGCTCCTGTTTTTTTCTTTTTTTTTTGGCCGAATATTGGTCCGGCACCTGCCGGACCTGCCGGACCGCCTGCTACGGCCCTGTCAAGGAGAGTTTCGTTTTGAAAAATATTGATAATGTGAGACACCAATGCGATCTAGCTGTCCAGTCAATCTATTTTTCGCTCGGGGGGGGGGGGGGGGGGAGAGTGGGGGAGGGTCCTAACTAAACTTTTCCGTTCCGTGAAAATCAGTAACGATAATGCCGGATGGCCCCTAATACAATGTACGTCACATGTTTAAAACGTACACACGCTCAACAGTGTGAGGGTCAGCAGAGTAAAACAGGCCAGCTGGAACCGGTCCGCTTGGTCAGGCCATCACTGTTTAGTGTTGACAACTAACGTATGTTTACCTCCTCAGCAGTAAACATGTGTTAGTTGGAAATTGTGATGTCATACTAGATCTCTGGTCCTTCCCCATTGAAACGTATGTGGATTAGAGACAGACTTACAGACATTAATTTTCAAAATGATGGGTAGTGCTCGGTCACGGACCGCTCGGATACAGGTACGCGAGATACATGTATGAGTGTAGTGCCTATTGGTAGTATGCTATCCTAGTAATGGCACGCATGTACGATCAGAGCTTATCATCGTGCTGCGTGTGCTGCCGCTAAGCTAACCTTTATTGTAAGGGTTTATGCTATAGTCCTGAAAGACTTTCTGGTTCTTGCGCTCCTTGTGCACCGTCTCACGGAACTGTGCGTTCTGGTGGACAATGTTGATCGGCTCCTTCTCTTTCTTGCCCGCTTCGGCCATGACGCCTATGTAGTGGAATATAATTGTCCTACGCTGTGCCTGCTTCTTGGTGGACGGATGTCACACTGATCAAGCGTTGCTCCGATCCAACAACTACACCGCGCAGTGGCGATATCAATGTGAAGGTCTACCCCAGTCTGGTGTACAAGTAACTAATGCAGTGGGTTTTTGCAGGCGAGAATTATTTCACTGCAGTACTGCTGGGTGAATGGAGAAGTCGTTACCAACACTTTCAGAGCGAACGTTCACAACGATGTGTTCCAACTCGAGGAATAGAAAGCCTGCGTGGATTGATGCAAGCTCTACACTACTACTACTACTACTACTTGAGTACCACCGTAATTTTTTGTAGACGCTACCATGCCGGCATGTGCAGCGCGCGCACGCAGTGCAGTGGCAACAGTTTACTGTTGCCACTGCAGGTACCATGGTAATGGCAGCGGTTCGCATCGTGTCATGGTGATTGTCCCCTCCTTTGGCTTTGAACAGTGTACTTGAACTGTGTTGAAGTTTGGTTGACTTTTGTCCAATACTAAGTCTAATAAATTTTATTATAGTAGTTTCATGGTCATTACAATAATATTATAGTACAGGTGGAATCCTGATATACATGTAGAAGTTTTTCCAGGACCGATTTCTGTCAATACGATTCCCACATAAAAAATTCTGATAATTCGAACCTCGAACCGGACATGTCCGGTTAATTCGAATTCCACCTACATAGAAAATGTGTGGGATTTGTGCTGATAATTCGAAGTTAGCTATGTGTAATTCGAAGTTCACTGTACACTGTACTGGTCAGTGCAGTTTGCATGAGCTGGCTGTGCCTGTCAGTTCAGTATCCGTGAGATCTGTGTCTCTATGGCCCATACTGGGCCATAGCGCAGCTCTGCGTGACCAAGGGAGCATTTTCACATACATGTACTGTGTTGTGGGTTCATGTTTGGATAATTAGAATGTCCGGATAATTAGAAGTTTTTTTCTGGCATTTGGAGGTTCGAATTATCAGGATTCCACCTGTATTTACATGGTCACTGACACTGTGACAGTGACCATGGTGACTAGTGCTAGTGAGTAGTGTCCGTTTCACAGTGATCATGGTGATTGGAAGCTAGCACTCCACCGGCACAGAGCTGCTGAACCGAATCCGGGGCGAGATACATGTATATACAATCACATGTACATGTACTTCGTAGCTTGTAGGTCATCATGGTTGACCCGGGCCGTACCGTAGATAGGGTCCAGCGGATAATGCCGGCATTATACGACTATCCGAGCATCAGAGCATTATGGAGCATTAGAAAGGAACAAAACGAGCATTATGTGAGGCTTGAGCGGCATAACGAGTTTTATAGTGGATAATATCGGGAAATCCCAGGTTTTTGGCAACAATCGGCTACAATCATGATCATGAGATGTTGTCTGATGATTGGTTTTTCCCATGAAACTCTGAGTAACAACGAAACAGCCCTATTTTACCTTTTGTGTACCTCTTGCGTACCACGCTCCGCCCATTCCGGGCATTTGAGCACTATGCATTGTACCGGCGCATGACTTTGTGATTGTGTAGACACGTAACACCTTTAGCACTAACGCTACATAACTATTGCTACATAAAACGTTATGATTGTAGCAATGTGGTCAGGTAAATGTATAATACAAGCCATTTGTGAAGCATGCCCAACCGAGGCCGAGGCAGTTCAAGTGACACAAATCCGGAGAAATTATTTACGAGGTTTCTTTTACGTTTAGAATAATGGAGAGCTATGGAGGAGACATACGCGAAGTGAATATCAAACAGACGAAGATGAGTTTTCTAGTTGTACCAGAGGCTCTGGAGATAGCATCTGTAGCGATACTGAAGTAGTCAGAGATGCATTGCTAAATTTGGACCAGGATGAAGGAGCTGCTATAAACTGAAAGAGCTCGTTCCAAAAGAACTGCCTTTGCCGAGTCCAGCTCAGGAGGCTCGAAAAGAACTAGAATTTATTTCTCATGGACTCAGTACCAAGTCGATTGCTCAGCAGCACTTTCCTGATGAAGCACGTACAGTTAGTTGTGGACGGTTGTAATTAGGGCTCAAACGATTAGTCCGATTAACCGGTTGCAGACCGGTTACGAAGAATTAACGGTTAACCGATAAAGATAACGGTTACGCAGTAACTTTTCAGTCAATTTTGCAAGTATCAGGTCGTTGCAAAGTATGCACTTTCGCAGGCTGTCGCACGCGTACGCAATTTCTGGGCTGTCAACTCGGTCATATCTGGTCTCTTGGTGTGAGAGTATGTATGAATGAGCATAAATAATCTTTCTTTATTTCAGGATTACCCAAAGGCTAACTAACGCCTATCTGGGGGATCTCCTATTTGTGTATGTACTAGTAACATAGTTTTAAAAGGATGCGAGAGAAAGTGCGCAAAGTGAGTGTGAAATGTGGGTTTTAAAAAGGAATAATAAGAAACACAAGGAAAGAAAGCATGCAAGAGAATGTACATGTGTGCGTTGTACTGAATAGGGTACATTTTTTGAATGAATATAGTCAAATATACGGTTAAAAAAGAGTCCGCAGGATTGCCGTGGCTTATAGGTTATAACCGTTAAACCGACCGTTAGCTTAGCAGTTAACCGTTAGGGGTAAAACCGTGACCGTTTGAGCCCTAGTTGTAATGCCAGGCCTACAGTCAAATGCTATCAGAAAGGAAGAGTATTGTGGCAAGCCATACGTCTACACGCCATCTCAAGGAGAAGATGAGAGCACAAGCAAAGGATCTAGAGTGGCAAAACAACTTCTGACCACATGTTTTCAGGATTTCCGCAAATGGGAGGGCTCTCCATCTGAGATCGGATCTCAGGAGCTGGCCTCACGTCTGATGTTTCAGATGAAGACATGATTCACAGAGTGAACGCAGTGACAGCTTGTCTGCAGTAGGCTCCGGCGGATTATGCTCGCGAAATCATGGAATTGTGCTTTCATGGATTCTCGCATTATGCTCGCGAAATCCTCATATTATGCTTTGGCACGCAGGGATACATACTCACTTTGTTGTACTTATGGAGCCTCAAAGTTCGGAAAATTGTGCCTTTTCGTACTTGCAAGTGGCCATTAGTACAACAAAATACATGAATATCCCCATACCAAGATGACCATGCATGCTAGAGATCAACATGGAAAGAGAAAACATGACTCCTTCTATTCATTAGTTAATTTCTTTTGTAAAAAGATTTTTTCATTGCTAAATTAGTTTGAGTTACCTTTGAAAATTATCATGTTCAACTGTCTTCGTAACCGTCATACTCGTCCAACCGATGTCACCCTCACCCTGCGAAAAATCAGCTCATCTCTCCCGTAGCTCCACCTCTCCTTCCAATATGACCGAACATCACCTATACCTCATTTTTTTAATTATTAGAATAACCATAGCTTGCACAGTCGATGGTCTCGATCCAGCGCGCTTCTCTGCACACCTTTTCGTAAAAGGTGCGAAGTAGTTTGTGAAAATGAAGAAAGTTGCGATTTCTTGCAAAACAACGGAAAGTTGCGAAAAAAGTGGCCAGCATCTTTGGAAAAGGGCTACTCCGAACCCTTTACCATGCGGACCACCAGCACTGATCAGTTGCATTGTACACAATTGTGTAGCTTACATACTGGAATTGTGGTACAACCATGTAGTTATGCTCCTACCTCCGAAAGGATGCCTCATTATGCTCCAAATTTTCAACCTCCAAATTATGCCAATAGTCTGCCGGCATAATCCGCTGGTGCCTAGTCTGCAGGCAGGAATACTATTTGCCAAGATTAATTTCATCCCAACAATGAATGACTACCTGCAATAATGGTTTCATCTCTCACTACATGGATAATTAGGGGAGGGATTTGATAATTGATACACCGACTATTCTGCCACAACCCTGCATCAAAGTTGGAATGGAGAGCAATCAATGGAGAAGCGATCATGTCTTATAGTGCTAAGAAGTAGTGGAGCTCGTGAGAGATAAGGTGGCAACTTCAGATGGAGATTGACGATATGCATAATTTCCTGGAAGTTTGACAATGTGCAGACTTTCTTCCATTTTTGTCCCAAACCAAGAGCATTATATCCCTTGCTGAAGCATTATAATCAGCATTATAAGGCAGTTTTTGGAGCATCATGGTTAGCATTATACGAACATTTTCGGAGCATTATCCGCTGGACCCTAACCGTAGATCTACGGCCGTAGATCTACTCTGCAAGGCTGCAATCCGGGGTCCCTGGTGAAACCAACCTACATGACTGTACATCTACTTTCCATCTTGTTGAAACATTTACTACTGTAACTAATACTTTAATAGTTGTTGTAGATCTACGTTATTGATAATGCCTAATCATGGTGTAGATCTACATGTACATGTAGAATCTACATTGTAACTATTTTAAAAACTGATCCGCGGCATTTTTTACTAAGGCCACAGCTTCCAATCATGACATGCAAAGCAGCGGTGCAGCATCGCAGGCATGAATTGGTTTTGTTTATACCACCCCTGGTAGTGGTAAGCGGATTATGCCGGCATACTTTTTTTTGGCATAGTCAGGTCCTTTTTGAGAAGGAGCATAACATGGCATCCGAAAAACTAGGGCAGATTGCAGATGCCCAATGAGGCTGTTATACACACCTGCTATATTGAAGGCATAATTATTGAAGGCATAATATTTGGCATATTAAATCACATCTTTTTTGAGAAGGAGCATAACATGGCATCAGAAAAACATGGCCAGATATGCCCAATGATTATAATTAATAATTAATTATACACACGTGCAAAGGACCATACATAGCGCTTCTTGTCGATTTGGAATAATATTTTAACAGCCACGTATAGGGGCATCTCCCAAAAGTTCAGCGTTCGCTTGTGAATGTGGTATTCCTCTTACATAATCATTGTCTTGTACTTCCACAAAGCTCCCAGTCCACATCAAAGTCATCATGGCAATGGTCTGACTCTGAGTCCTTTTTTTCATGATGATTATCTGTTAGCCTCTTTTGGTCTTTTTGGTGAAGCATATAAAAGCGTAACTGGCTGTTTTCTCGAGCATCCGCTAGGCGCTAGAGCATGATCTAGATCTGGTCATTTTCCGAGCATAATCCGCTAAGACTTACCGGTATACCCCGGCCCTGCTCCCTAGCAAGCCATGCATGGTAGGTCTACTGGTAGGTCTACTCGCACTTCGCAGTACTCGATCGTAGGCCTTGACGGATTATGCTAATATTTCGTGAAATTATGCTTTTCGCATTGCTGAAAAAATTCTCGAATTATGCTATTTTTATGCTAAAAGTTATCATATTATGCCGCATTATGCTCACATATGCTGCTAATGTACATGTACATGATGGTTCTGTGCAAAATAACAGGGTAATTTTTTGTAGAGGGCGTTGTACTGCAGTAGCCAAAGTTCAACGGGGTCAACGCACCGTCCGACCTAGCTACGAACGTCACTGATTGTAGTGGACTGGACATAATTATTATCAAGGGAGTCGTAAACCTCCGACTTCCTGGTAGGGCTAGGCGGATAATGCTCGCCGAAATCCCTCATTCTGCTTTTCGGTCTGCTCAATATTCTGCTCATGAAAGTGCATTTTCTGCTGAAATTTCTGCTGAAATCCAGTTATGTAAAAATACACTTGGCACACATAATTGGGTTCAGGATCTAAAAAGATGAGTCATGTGAAATACTAGACAAGGAATGAAAAAGAACACATGTGGCCGGCGCAGGCGTACTTCAGATGAAGGCTAGCCACACTACATAATATGGCCCAGTTGCAGCGATTTTCGACCTTCGTTACAAAATGCTTGTTTTGCGAACATTTTCAAGTCTGACTTCACTGGTGTCGTGATCCACGGAATACCCGTCCGCAGCAAAAGATGATTTGATTTGAATCTTTTCACACAGCGGGCTTTTTCACCGAAGGTCGAAAATCGCTGCAACTGGGCCATATTATGTAGATCTACGACTCGTAGACTTCTGCCACTGGCCTGCCATTCAAGGCTGCTACCTTCCGCAAAGTAACAGTTCCGGCCACATTTGGTGGATGGATGGACTGCGTGTCGAAGAACGCGGCAAATCTGCTGCAAAAGCAGAGCGTCGCACGCCAATTCCGTGGTAACTGTCATTTGACATGGCAGAGAATGCTTTTTCAGCCCCCGTTCTGCCGAATTATGCTCGACCCCCCAAACAGGCGTTTTCTGCCGAAAATTCTGCCGGCATTATCCGCCAAGCCCTACTTCCTGGTGCATCTACTTGTACTTGTACTTGTACTGTTGTAGAACATGTACAACTGAATGGAATTATTTGATGCGAAAAGGCGGATTATTCCAATTTATGCGATTCGGATGCAATTAAATAGCCTCGAAATATGCGATTATTCGATTTTGGTAGGAATTATGCGAGAAATCATTCTAGCATAATCCGTCAAGGCCTACTCGCGATCGACGATGCAGTCTACCCATGTATTATCAAGACTACATAACCCCGGGGTTATGTACTCTTGCCAGTCTTGGTATTATGTAGACCTACAGACTACAGACAGTGTACTACAGTATTCAGATCGATCAGGCAGGCATATGCATGGCAGTAGAGCCTACATGTAGAGCCTGGTAGATCTACAGGTCGAAGTGCATGGACTCTCGGAGGTCGTGGTTCAAGGTTCATATATAGATCCAAATCACCAAGCAAACTGACATGATTATGAGTGACGGTAGCTACGTAGATCTATCTACGGGGCATTTCGTGGATCAACTGCTCCCGTGCGGCACAGAACCAAAAAAAGACAGCAAGATCTTTGTTCCTTCTTTTCAACTTCCGTGACCAAAAATGACATTAGAAACAGTGGCTCTTTGATGGCGCTAAATCATGCGTAGTGTATTAGTTCTGTCCAAGACAAACGTCAAGTATGAATGAAAGAAGTACTCTTCTGACCCAGGAAAAGCAGTTCCAAGAGATAACGGAGGCCACGGCTGCTTCTAAACCAAAGAATGTTCCTAGATTTCCCCTACTGCTGCACGATCTTATACTAGCATCTAAACTGAATGATGAGACTGCTCTTCGGACACTCAATTCGTCCATTCTGGAGGAATTGGACTTTGGCGATGCAGGTGATAATGAAAAGCCATGTCACGGTGCAGATTCAGGTCGCTCCTTCGACCATGTACGCGTCCCTAAGCTTTCTGATTTAGAGGACATCGATGGCTGGACACCATTACATTCGGCGTGTGAAAGTAAGAGCCCAGCAGCTGTCTCTTATCTTCTGGAGGAAGATTGCTCGCCTAACAGGTGAGCTCTATGTTGTTGCTGAATATTGTTGTTATTATCATTTATAGCACTTTCGCAATGTAAGCGGGTTTGTATACTTTCGCTTGTGCCGGCATTCAGGACCACGAAGAAACAGAAAATACAGGGAGACAAAGGTATTGAGGATGATAATATAATAATCTTTATTTCAGGATTACCCAAAGGCTGACGCCTATCGTAATGTTCCATTCCTGTCCTGAGTCCTAGCGTTACGAAATACAGACATGACATTGTCATGTAGATCAACAGCACAGGTATACACTGTACTGCTGAAGTATGATGGTACGGTGAATCCGTTCCTATTCGGTTTTTGCTTGCAGACCAGCCAGGAATCAATATGGTGGCATGACTGCAATGCACGTGGCCTGCTTCAGTGGCAACGCACAGATCGTAGAGGCGCTGGTCTGTGCTGGTGGCATGTTGCTTGCACCATCCACCACGAATGGTCTGATCCCGATAGACCTAGCCTCGTGCACTCCTTTTCCGTCCAAGGCGTTAGCGGACATCATTGAGAGACATTCAGGTACAGTGTAAGCAACCTCAGCGATGTGCCACCCGGATTATTAGCTACTAATGTTTAGGAGCCTGACTTTGAGACTGGACGGCATAGATCATAGACTATTAGTGATGCTAAGTTATGCTTTGTAAGGCACTCGGCCTAGCAGCAATGCCTTGTGCATGAGCGTACACTACTGTTTGGTGAGACACGTTTCCGTTCAAGTGGACTATTTTCCTAAAAGAAACCTAGGTAAACAGGCACAGCTTATTCAATGCAGACTGGTGCCAGTGTTTTTCTGTAAGTCTGGTGGATGAAAACCATATCTGCCAACCATCCCGATTTGGCCGGGACCGTCCCGACATCAGGTTTGCAAAGGCTGGCAGGTATGGAGAAATGTTGTCTAAAACAACAAGTGTGATGTCCATACTACGAGTATCGAGTATATTCATGGGTTTGTGTCACTGTGCTCACATACAGGGATCAAGGTTGCCTTTGAATGTGGAGACGATGCTGAGATCTGCTGTGGGCCAATATTGAAGAGCAGACGCTTTTATACCATTCTTCCTGGAAGAGAGCTAAAGTATCGCTTTGCCAGGTGAAGTATAATGTGGGAAGGATTCTTCAGCTGAAAATGCAAGACTTACTTTTTAGTGGTGGTTGTGAGGGGGGGGGGGGGGGGGGCTACTGCAAATGGAAAGTTACTATCTCAGAGCCAAGTTATCTCTAGTCCAGTTGCCATCTTTACCATCATTTATAGAGTGCCTCCCATACGTTCGCAACCATTTTGAAACACTGTGCATGATTTTGGTAAAGTACAAAGAGAATGGAACGACTGCCACAAGTCACAGCACATATGAATGTGGCACAATGCATGGTTTCTCTTTTGCACCTCTCTGCCTGCACAGCGAGGAGGAAGTTCGTGAGGCTATCTTGATTGGAGGAAGATCTGGTCTTCCAAAGCTAGGCAATATAGAGGAAGCAGCCAAGGCTCTCGTTGGTTATGCCCGCTCTTCCTCGCCAATACCGGTGGGAAAGGGTGCAACCAATCAGTCGATCTCATCAAAATTCTCCCTCACCCCGTTCAAGGAACCAATATCACCGAATGCTGCACTGTCAGATAGTTTTAGTGAGTTGATGGCCAGTAGGGAAACGTACATGAGCACAGCCCAGCATGCTGTCAACATACTGGACTCCGACACTGCCATTGCCAATAAGGAAAACACACCACCCGGTGAAAGCAACCCAGCCAGTTTTTGGACCATGGCACAGGGCACTCCTATCAAGGTAAATCAATCTGCTACTGAGACCTCTTGTGTCATTCTTTGTTTCACAAACAGACTTCAGTGAAATGTCAGTAGAAAGTACTTCAATTACCCTGGATACACAGTAACATGCTATGGGCTATAAAGTACCTATTTTTAGGACCTTGCGTATTGCTAGTATTTGCTACACCAGTCCTCTGACCCACTTTTATATACAGTAACCTGTCTACAAATCCGTAGATCCCCGAGCTGCAGAGAGTGCTCAATGTCATAGACAGAGCTTTTTAGAGCATAGCAGACTCAGCGGAGGCCGTTCAGTAACCCGTCTAAAAAGTACCGATTTGTACGGCCCTTGGAGGTACCGTGATTGTCCCGTGACGTTTTGGTATTTGAAAGTATTCAATTTACTTCCATTTGGAAGATTCGTTTCGCCCCTTCCCAAAATTCCCACCCCGTTGTCAGAAGGACAGTTTCAGTGAATATGTCATGCACTTCTTAGTAAGTATCATGGTTTTTCATAAGTGAATGTGTTGTTGCACATGCTGCTGAATTGCAGAAAACTCCAGTAGAGCCGGCCAACCCCGACCTGTTCCCTGTGAAGATAACTGCCAGGCCAGCAGCCAAGATGAAGCATGCTCGATTTGCACCTGGCGTCCAGTCACCTATCAGTACTCGCCCGAGTGGCCGACGGGTGCACAGCGGCCATCCAGTCCTATCTCTGCGCAAGCCTCTGGCCGATATCACTGAGGTATCTACGCCGACTGCAAGGGCACCGATGACAAAGCCTCCAACTCCTTTTCCCAAAACTGTGGCCAAGGTGAGTGTTTTATAAAACCAATTTTATTTATTTAAAAAATCATAACCATGTCTCAGCCATATATGGCTCAATGCAGCATAGCTAGGAATACCTGCGATGGCTAAACATGGAGTTTACGAGGCTGGCAAAGTTGTTAGAGCTTTTGTTATCCAGGCATTAGGTTGTAGGGCTGCATGTTCCATTCGAAATTTTCCACCGCCAGGAGGCCCACTGGGGATTGGATACGCGACTTCGGTCCCAGTAGGGTTAGGAAGGTGGCTGTGGAGAGATGTTCACCACCCTCATCAAAATGAGCTCATTGCACATTGAGTACCACCTACGCAGAACGGGCTAGAATTCATGCGCCACTCCTACTTCTTCCCTTACAGGGAAATATTATGTCCGAGGTCCCTCATGGAGGATCTGCCTATGTGTGCGTGGTTTCTTTCAACAGAAATTGGATGGCATCTATGCTGTCTCACATCCAACCGATGACAAAGAAAATCAGAATTTCAGATCTGCAAAGGTGGATGTTTACACAAAGGCACGCTCCAAGAAGACTGGACTCAAGCGAGTTGCATTCCAGGACCACAATGAAGAACATTGCTAAGCTCATCAAGTGAGTCTGATGGGGGGCCCATCGAGGGCTGTCCTATCCTGAGGATTTCTAATTTTCTCCTGCACCGTAGGTGCCACAAAGCATACATGCATGCCAACTGTGTACTTTTCCCGTGACTACTGTTAATTGAGCGTATCCAGTATCCAGTATAGATAGTATTTTGAGAAGTGTTACTCATTAGCCTTATGTCACGATATTTTAACCTCTATTTTAATTAAACGAGTTCCAATGGATATTTAGCTGTATCTTTCTGAAACCGTGACTAGAAATTACGAATTAGCCGTTTATCACACTATCCACGTCTCACTATGTTGTACGATCGTAACTATCATCAGTTCCTAACCCAAC
Organism: Sycon ciliatum; assembly: GCF_964019385.1. NCBI lineage: Eukaryota > Metazoa > Porifera > Calcarea > Leucosolenida > Sycettidae > Sycon > Sycon ciliatum. The sequence goes on along the minus strand of NC_088643.1, from coordinate 56,566,103 downwards.
TCTTGTAGTATTAACTAGAAGTTATGAACAAGGATTGGCTGCATGCACACTTATTATACTTACTTTGAAGTATACACACCGTGACAAAGGCCCGGGTGAGGTCGTTCCATGACCGGTTCCAAGCCGAATGTTCTCATGAGATTGTCATTACTTTGAGTAGCCCGGCACAATAGTGTACAGGTACTTCACTTAAAAGTATACATGATCAGGTTATCACCGGACCAATATAACCACCAACACATGTATTCACTACTACGGAGGTCATGTGTACCCCCACCCATTTCGTACACAAAGTATGAAAGACACTGAAACTACCGGACCAATCAAAAACTGCTTCCGGCGGTGCTGTGACTAGTAACCAGGGCAAACTGATATGCACAAAAAGGGACATAGCAGACTCAGAGGAGGACGTTGACCTGTTTTGATTGGTTCGCTGTAACTCCGAGTTTCATGCTGCAAGGTAGATCTACTTAGTAACCACCAGACAACTCACTGTACAGAGGCGGAAGCAGCTTCCGCGGGGCGGTGCGGCCGAAGGGCCATCTTTAGGGGGGGGGGTCTGGGGATCCTCCCCTATAATTTTTTTTGGAATTTAGACGGCAAATCCTGCACTCTGGGCAACTCCCTGTACAAAATCATACATCGAAACTTTTCTCCCCGGTTTTGGACGTTCCACGTGGACCGACTTTTTGGGAAGTTGGTACGGCCATGGCCGTACCAGTGGCGTCCTCAGGCTGTGCAGTAGATCTACATGACATTGTACGTCTGGAAGATCTACATGTAGTCATGGAACATGGTAGGTCTACCCATTATCACAAGCAATGATGCATGATGGGAAGTAATACAAATTGGTTGGGATCGTCAGCCGGAGCGGCGATAGGAGATGTAGGTATTGCTTTTAGCAGTTCAATGTAGTGAGCTGGCCAGAATGTAATGATTACTGGAATGACAAGAGACTATAACATACAGCAGTGTGAATGTAGCACATCATGAAGGTGTGAGTACGACACATGCAGTGATGTGTAGAATGCCGCAACATATAGTAGTAGTAGTAGCTTTTATTATTTTACTAGGGGAGTCCCAACAGGCTACTGCCTTTTTACTGGGAACCCTAGATATGACAGCTAGGTGGTGTAAGAACAACGCAGTCACTATCACTACATCACTCCTTCCCCCAAACAAAAAAGCCGGTGCCGGGTGCAATAGAAGGAATTGAAAAAAAGAAGAAAGGACACAATATGATGTCTTTTGAAATGGATAACCCCAATTTCAAAGCACCCAATTGAGGAAGATAGGAACTCAACCTAAAAAAACACAAAACGTTGTCAAGTTGAACTTTCAGAGTGAGTATAATACATTGTTGCAATAATCTTTTAGGATAAACTGTCTGCGTAGAGCCGTGCCTTCTCAGTAAATTTGACATGTCCTGAGCGAGTGACTGCACCATTGCCGAATGAGTGCTTGCCGGAGGCAGCTGGAGTGTGTTCCTTCGGGGCAGGCTGGCTTTCACGTGCAGATGAAGGTTGAGAGAGTGGCATGTTGTGGCATGGCGAGCTCGGAGGCAGATCCACAGACGGTAGACATGCAGAAACAGCACCTGGCGCTGTAGACTGACCAATCCGAGCAGACTGTCCAGTTCCGGTTCTATCTGGTTCTGGCACTGAAGTCTGACCGATCCGAGGAGCCGCCTGTGCTGGCGCTCGCTGAAGATCCACCTCATGACGGCTGAAAGACAGGTTTGCTGACGACATGGGTGGAGAATCGTCCGGGCGGTGCGGTGAAACAAACTCTCGTACATGCTGCCTATTCCTCAGTAGGTAGCGAGAGCCATCGGTCACTCCTACCTGACGGCCGAACTGGTTCACCACGGACCATGACTGAGACTTGTCGCAGTACCCGTCCTGCACAGTGACTTTTGTGCCGGGTCGAAGCTCAGAAAGCATTCTCACGCCACGTCGGGAGTCGTGTTGTGCAGACATTTCAGCTTTTGCTTTCAGCTGGTGCTCGGCATTCACAACGGTGGGGTGGAGTTGTGCCAGGACTCTTGTATGCAGTGGTCGAGAGAACAAAGCTTCACTTGGTGATGTACCGAGCATTCTATGCCTCGAACATCGAATGTCAAATAACATTTGGTTAAGACGCCTCTGGAAAGGGAGATGTGGCTTAAGAGCAGACAGTCTCTCCCTTAACACTCGATGCGGACGCTCCACCATGCCATTCGAGCGGGCATACCTTGGGCTGGATCGTACATGTGTAATAGTAAGCCGGCTGAGAAATGAAGACATCTCCCCAGAGACAAACTGAGGGCCGTTGTCCGAAACTAAAGTCTTGGAAAGACCAAATGCAGGGAATACCTCATCAAGTTCATTGATGACGGAAGCTGAGGTTGTCGAGCGCATTATCTTCAGAATAGGGTACCTGGAGCCATAATCGACTATGGAGAGAATCGAGTGCCCCTCAATGGATACAATGTCCACTGCCAGCTTTCTCCAGACGCCAACTACCTCAGTTGGTTGGAGCTCTTGCGGACTATTGGTGCGTCTCCTCCAGCATTCAGAGCAGCGTTCCACGTATGTACTTGCATCTTTAGTCATTCCTGGCCACCAGACTCTCTGGCGCAGGGTATCTTGGAAGGCCTCTTGTCCAGGATGTCCTTCGCGTGCTAGGATCATGATCGCTGTTCGTAAACCTTCAGGAATAACAAACCGGCCACCGAACATTAAGATGCCATCTACCACTGTCAGCTGATCACGGACGAGATGGTAGGGGTGTTCCGATGGCAAAATGTCAAGCCACGAATCATACAGTACGCGTTGAATCACTTTGCTCACTGCTGGATCATCTTGTGCAGCACAACGAATGTCTGCAATGTCTACTGGAGCGGCTTCCAAAACTAGACCAACATACTCATGGAGAGAACGCGATTCGGCTGGAGAAGCATCAGTAGACGCTACCGGGGCTCTGGAAAGTGCATCAGTACAGAAGACCTCCTTCCCTGGAACATGCTCGAGGGAGTAATCGTACGGCATGAGCGCGACTAACCAGCGCTGCAATCGAGGCGGCACATCGTCAAATGCCTTCTGCACAATCGGTATGAGAGGTTTGTGATCAGTGTACACCTGTACATGACGACCCAGAACATACTGGCGAAAACGGGTCAGTGCAAACACTATGTCGAGCATCTCACGCTCCATCTGCAAATATCGTGACTCTGTGTCCGTGAGCGTGCGGCTGGCGCATGTAATCGGCAGCCATTATCCAGACTTGCTTTGCTGCAACAGAATAGCTCCCTGACCAGAAGGTTGTTGTTGTTGTTACTTTATTTTACTTCACTAGAATTACAGGCAGTAGAATGCCTTCTCACTAGACCAGGTCTAGTTCTCACAAGAAGATGAAGTGATGAAGAATGTGAATGAACATGCTAAAGTTAATGAAAAACAAGAAATAGAAAAAGAGGAGAAAAACGTGTTTTCTATTATTTTATGACGGTATTTGTATGTGAGTGACAGTGATTACATGACAAGGGAAAGAAAATAAAAAGATAGAAAGAAAAGAGTAAGGAATAAACGAAGCAGATGTATGAAATAGAAATAGAGAAGTTGAGGTATTTGAGGAGAAAAGTCAGTTTGTCGATTAGAGACCAAACCAAAAGATCAAAATGCACATGTCTGACGAATGAGTCAAGACAGAGAAAGCGTGTCAAGAACATCTGGGCACAGCAGGGCTTTGAAACCCAGAATATCTTCATGGCAACGAATATTTGCCGGGAGCCTGTTCCAATCCACTCTGCCCACGAATTGCATGGACGCTCGAGATGCTGGTCCACGAACAAATGGAATTTGGAGAAGACGTGAGACCTGGCCACGTGTAACACGGCGTGTTCTTTGCTCAAGACCAGGGTCAGCGATCAACAGAAAGAAAGGCGAAAATAGCATGCTTGCATTGGAGGCAAGACATCTATGGACAAAAACAACAATCTTGAGCTTAAAATGATGGATTAGTGGGGAAATATTTAATCTAGAAATAAGAGGTGCGGTCGGTGTTTGACGAGGGAGCTGAAACACAGCTCTGACTCCAGCCTTGCTGATCTTCCCCAAACGGTCGAGAAGCTGAGCTGTGAGGCTTGGGTAGAATGCTGCTGAAGCATAACACAGCTGGCTGTTTACCATACTGGTGTACGGTAAACAGCCAGCTGTGTTATGCTTCAGCAGCATTCTACCCAAGCCTCACAATACAAAGGTGAGGCATCGGAGCTGATTGCTGTCGGTACGTTTACATCCGGCTGGAAATATGCAAGTGTTTGCAATGAGGAGACTACAGCTTGCTTAGCTGTGAAGAACGCTTTGAGGAGATCATCGTTCACAGTGAATGGTTCACGCTTCATCAGCTGGCGTAACGGCTCTGTGGCTTCAGTCAGGCGAGGAACAAACTTTCCTAAGTACGTGACCATACCCAAGAAGCGGTGTGCATCCGTTACAGTCTTTGGGGCGGCCATGCCGGCGATAGCGCTTAGCTTGCTGCTGTCCGGCTGAACTCCATCTCTGGTCAACGTGTGGCCCAGGTACTTGATCTGGTCTTTGCCGATGTGATATTTGGCCCAGTTCAGCTTGAGGTTTGCTGCCTTCAGGCATTCCAAGACACTCGCCAGGCAAGCATCATGCTCAACTTGATTCCTTCCGAATATCAATATGTCATCAATGTAGACAACAACACCTGGCAGGCCAACTAGAATATCTGATACCACTCGCTGAAAGATTTCGGGGCGCATGAAATACCAAACGGCAGTCTCTTGAATCGATACAATCCACAGTGTGAAGCAAATGTTGTAAACGATCGTGTTTCTTCCTCCAGTAACAGCTGGTGGAATCCCGATTCGGCAACCAGCACTGAGAGTCTTGTGCTCCTGCTAACTCGCTGGTTATTTCGTCTACTGTTGGGAGAGAATGGCGTTCTCTAATGATGGACTTTTTCAGCCGTCTATAATCCACACATAACCGGAGTGTACCGTTAGACTTACGGACAGGCACAACGGGCGAGACCCAAGGCGATGCTTCCTTCACGAGCTCAATGATGTCAGCCTTAGCCAGACGTGCTAACTCCTTTTCTATGTCGGCTTTGGCGATAAATGGAGGGCGACGAGCTGACTGGGCTACCGGTCTAGCGCTCTTGTCCACAGCGATAGAAACTGGAGAAGTTTCAACAAGACGTGCTGTATCTGCCATGTGTGCATTCACCAGCAGTTCCAATTGGTAGATGACATCTTGTCCAAACAATACAGAACGCTTGCCAGCCGGTACAGCGAAACATTCACAGAGAATGGTGTTGTCTCCTACCGCAATATCGACGTCCGCCATGCCAAGAGTCTTCACTTCGCCACCGTTGTATGCTCGAAGTATGCGGTCACTTGAGTGGGTAGGCTGCACTACATCATCCGTGAGAATGGTGTGCGTTGCTCGGGTGTCAAGCAATCCCTCACATGGCTCACCATCAGTGTCATGGTGAACTGGCCTCTGGCTGCCTTATCGCTGCATGCGAAAATAGAATCATACACCACTTAATGCACTTGTGCAGTGTCACTGTCTTCCTCCGCATCTACTGCATTGGCTTTGTTAGGCTTGCGTGAGAGACAAACCGCTTCGAAATGGCCAACTTTCCTGCAGCTGTTGCAACGGACATGTGCTGCTGGACAAAACTGCTTTCCATTGGCATGCATTCGACCACAGTACTTGCAGCCAGGACCTTTCGCCATTTTCCTTTTGAGCTGGTGCTTGGGTTCACTGCCTGACACAGCCGCTGTGGTCTCTGGCCTCACACATGCTGCTACACTAGGTCCTGGTTCACTGTTGAGTGTTGTACAAGTACATGTACGACTACCAGTTGGAGTCCAAAAGTGATGCTTCCACAGCGACTGCCTTCGAGAGAGCGTCCGCCAAAGTCAGCTTAGGTTCGCGCCTCGAGTCTTGCGACCTCAATCCAGCAATTAAATGGTCGCGGACTTGAGTATTGACTACCGTGTCAACATCTGTCGACGCGAAACTACACATCCTCCACTTTCTCTCTCAGCCGATTCATGAAGGTTGAAACCTATTCGTCCGGCAGCTGCCTAATCTGACGAAACTTGTGCCGCTCTGACGTCGCATTGATGGACGGGCGAAAATGGCAACGAAGGGACTCGGTGAGGGTTTTGTAAGTGTCTCCCGGGTTATCGTCACTTGCATCATCTGGAACGGGAACTACTAAACCTTTGACGATCCTTCTGACGTTGAGACCGGCGAGATTCAAGAAGAGGGAGGCACTTCTTGTCTCCTGGGTCCGTCACTTGGCAGATCTTCATAGTTATAATCATCGACATCTTCTAGCCAGAGATCGAAGTCTGCGCCCGTATCTCCACCATAGCCAGGAGAAAATTCTTTCGGAGGTCGTCCCTTTGCCATAGCGTCAAGTTGCTTGAGCTGTTCACTGCGCATGCGCCAGTGTAGTGAGCTGGCCAGAATGACTGTATTGTAATGATTACTGGAATGACCTTGATGACATACACTGTGAATGTAGCACATGTCATTATTATTATTATCATGAAGGTGTGAGTACGACACATGCAGTGATGTGTAGGACTAGGATGCAAGATCATGCAACATTATTATTTTAATTATGACAGCTACAGTGTACGAAGTAGTGGTTGCGACTTCGGCGATGATTTGTAAGAAATGGTTTGCTCCCCGCACCGGAGCTCGCGCTATTCCGCCGACTTTACTTGACACTTGCCTGACTCACGACTGCCATCCAGAGCACACGAGAAGTCCATCGAACCTTCGACTCGGCAAACCTGTAAGAAAGCACCACTCCCTGCTCAATACACAGTGTTTCGGGGAATTCACCCCTCATCAGTTGAGCTTGAGTAGGCCGAGGAAGATTGTGCCTGAAGAGCACCAATTATAGTGCTCTCCAGGCACAAACATCACCAGGGATACAAACTTACAGAGACGCTCTGTTTCCAGCGCGACAAACACCTCGTGAACACCAGATAGCAGCGTGAGTCAGTGTCGCTCCTGGACGGTGAGACAGACGTCGAGGACCCTCGGTCATTCGCAACGCTGTCACCTCCAAACCAACTAGTCGCTACACTACCTACAGAGTCAGTGTACATGGTGTAGGTGGTGTAAGAACAACGCAGTCACTATCACTACATAATGACGTCATTCATTTTAGTTAGTTACTTCAAGTTAGTTCAAGTAACTAACGTGTTACTTTAGGGTTCACGGATTGGCATGCTAGCGTCGCCAGCTACATCATAGTTACACTTCGGAGGCTCCGGCTACGAATGTGACAGTGTGTGTTAGGCCTCAAATCTTCGCTTTTCAAATAATTCACAGCGATTTAAAGAGAAAATTTACACAAACTCCAACCTCGTCCCCTTGATATTCCCGCCCTTTCCCTCACTCCTTTGGCCTTTTTCTTCGCTTCAAATTGTTGCAGCTGCAGATTTATTTCTCTTTGGACGTAGCCGTATAGCCTACATACGTGTTGATTGCAGAGCCATGTCATCCGTTAGTGACCTCCCCAGTCAGGGGACGGCTGGTTCTGCGCGTCCCACGCAGCACGACCCGCTTGTGGCAAATCGTGGAGCTGCAGAGATCCAGAGTGGGAATGCTGTGCCCGAGAGGCCACCACAGCCCACTCAGCGTGATTTGCTTTCTGCCGCATCCCCCACTGTCTGCGGAAGTGGTGGGGTGCCGGCTATGCCCATGCCGCATGGAGGCTACCCGGCCTATGGGTCGTTTTATCTACCACCGCACGGGCTAGCTCCGACTGGAGAGCATCCGTTTTCGGCTGCACAGCGGGCTGTAGGGCTCTGTGTTTCCGCCGAGAACGAAGCACTGCCTGGCCCAGGGACTGAGGTCCTGGAGTCCAGCGGTGATGCAGCCAATACCGGTAGTAATATCGGAGAGCCTGCAGCCAAACGAGCGGCCAGAGCTCTGGACTTTGCACCGGCCACTGCGGTGGCGAGTCGCAAATTCCTTTTCAACGCCCCTGAGGCGGTGACGAGTTATGTTGAGAAGTATTTTCGGTCTCCGCTCTCTGACGAGCAGCGGAAGGCCATGCACGAGGACCATCCACGGCCTGACACGGCAGCAGCCTATGTGCCCAAGGTGGATGATACAGTGTTGCGCTGGGCTGGTTCCCGTTTTCCCAAGACATCCGACTCGCAGTGGGCGGCTGTTCAACGTGATGTGGCATCGCTCTCTGGTCCCGTTGCATGTATGCTCTCCGCCCTGGTCGAGGCAGAGGAAGGTGTTCCGGCAGTGGAGGAACTCTCCGTACCATCGGCGGAAGTCAAGGACGTGCTCCAGCGCACACTTGTCCTGGTCGGAGACCTGATGGCTTCGATCAATGGCATCCGCCGCCAGTCCATCATCGAGGCTGTGGACAAAGACGTGGCAAGAGTAACCAAAGGTATCCCACCGCCAGGCACTGGGAAGGAGCTGTTTGGTGAGGAATTTATCTCAGCCATCTCCACGAAAGTGAAATCCGAGGCGACGTTGAACGAGGCGCAGAGGCTGGCGCGCAAGCCACAGCCAAAGCCGGGTTTTCAGCGAAAGGGGTTCGCGTTCCAGTCATCGCGTACCCCGAAGCTGCATACCTTCTCCAGTCGCCAATACGGCAGGGATCGCCAGCAGCCGCCCCACCGAGGCTCATTTCGCCCCCACCGCGGAAGACCGCAAGGGCAGTGGACACCAGGGTCGAGGGGCAAGTCACCACCTCGCCCTCAGGCCCAGTAGTGGGCCACGCGGGGCAGCTCCGAGAATCGCCAACACCATCATCGGAGCTGCAGCTTCCCGTTCCTTGGCGATGGGAGGTACATCATCCACCTCCACCCGCTGGTCGCATTGCGGTGGCCTGGCAGAACTGGGAGCAACTGACGGCGGACCCATGGGTTCGCAGTACCGTCCGGCATGGCCTGCGTATCCCACTGCTGGCTCGCCCTCATCAGCGGCAGGCTCCCAGACAGATGCACCTGGCTCAGGCGGAGCAGGTTGCTCTGCAGGAGGCCCTGTCCAACATGGCAGCAGCGGGGGGGCATCGAGCCCACTACAGTGCGAGACGCGACATTCAAGAGCACGCACTTCATGGTACCCAAGAGCGGTGGTCGATGGAGGCTAGTGTTCAACCTCAAAGCGCTGAACGAGTTTGTGGACAACTCCCATTTCAAGATGGAAACGTTGGCAGTCGTACCCGAGCTAGTTCAGCCGAACTGGTGGTTGGCGAAACTCGATCTGAAGGACGCCTTTCACTCGGTACCGGTGCACATTCACAGCCGACGCCTCCTCCAGTTCATGTGGAACGACCAGGTATGGCAGTACACTTGCCTCCCGTTCGGTCTGTCGGAGTCACCCCGCACGTTCACCAAGGTGCTTCGTCCAGTAGCAGCGTGGCTCCGTACAATGGGTCTGCTCATGGTTGTCTATCTGGACGACTGGCTGTTGATAGCACACTCCCCTGCTCTAGTGGCGCAGCAGATCCAGTTTGTGGCAGCCCTCCTAGAACGACTGGGCTTCATAGTCAACCGCCAGAAATCTATCATGGAGCCGACGCAGATCCTGACGTTTCTCGGAGTCGAAGTGAACTTGGTGCGCATGGAATTTTCCTTGCCTCGCGACAAGCTGGACAAGATTCGCTCCGAGTGCCGTCGCCTGCGCAACAAGGGATTTGCTACCCTCGCCGAACTGCGTTCACTGACAGGCAAGATGGTTGCAGCGCGCCCTGCAGTACACCTCGCTATGCTTCATGTCCGGGGACTGCAGTTCCTGCTGAACGAGGCTCTGGCACACCGTCTCGAGACCCAACAGTTGGACGAATGGGCCTGCAGCGACCTGCGTTGGTGGATAACGACGGCGGGGTGCCCGATACCCATGCACAGAGACCCACCCTCGGTCACCATGAGCTCAGATGCGTCCAATGTAGGATGGGGTGCTGCTGTGGATACGGCGCATGCCGGTGGGCCATGGTACGAGTCCGAAGCTGCGCACCACATCAACTGGAAAGAGCTGATCGCGGTATGGTTAGGTTTGAAAAGCCTGCTCCGCAACGCATCCAACCAAACCATCCGGTTGGAAATCGACAACACGACCACCGTGGCATACCTCAATCATCAGGGAGGCACTCATTCTCGGCGTCTGTGTACGCTTGCGATTCAGGTGCTGGAGTGGGCTGCAGCCCGACACCTGGAGCTGGAAGCGGTTCATGTGCCAGGAGCCCTGAATCACACAGCAGACTATCTGTCCCGTCACGTGGAGGAGACGGGCGACTGGATGCTCCCGTACCATGTGTTTACTACCATCCAACAGACATTCGGCCCGCTGAGTGTAGATCTGTTTGCGGCCCGCCACAATGCTCGCCTGCCCCGCTACCTGAGCTGGCGTCCAGATCCAGAGGCAGAAGCAGTGGATGCCTTCTCCACCCCTCCAGAGCTATGGGAGAATGCTTATGCCTTTCCGCCATTCAGCCTACTCACCCGGTGTCTTCGCTACATCCGGCAACACGACATTCGACGGGTAATCGTGGTGGCTCCAGCCTGGCAGTCACAGGCTTATTACCCTCAGCTGCTCCGAATGTCCTGCAGTGCTCCGCTACGACTAGTATCGTCAGACGTTCTGGACCCACAGGGACAAGTCCATCCACAGGCACAACGCCTACGACTGACCGTATGGAGTATCTCCGGGAAGCAGCCTCGCTGCGAGGCCTTTCGCAGGGAGCTGTCACTCTCTGGCTCTCCTCCTGGCGAACTAGCACCAACGCAACGTATCAGTCAGCATGGCGACAGTGTGTGGGCTGGTGTTGCGAACGACGTGTGGATCCCGTATCGGCGGACCCTACTCAATTAGCCAACTTTCTAGCGACACAGTATGAGGCAGGCAAGCAATACCGTACCCTGAACGTGTACCGTTCGGCGGTGTCATCCACCGTACCGCCACTCCACGATAATGTACCCGTCGGAAAATCGCCTAGCGTCGTCCGGGTTATGCGTGGTATCTACAATCAACGACCGCCATTGCCTCGCTATTCACGTACGTGGGACGTGGCCACTGTTCTAGAATACATTCGGTCATTGGGCCCGAATACTGCTTTGACCCTGTCGCACCTGTCCTGGAAGCTGTGCATGCTGCTCGCACTGGCTAAGGCAGCAAGAGTAAGTGAGATCTGTCACTTGGATATCCGCGCAATGCGCTTCCTGGCAGATGGTGTCGAGTTTGAGCTGACTCACGTCACCAAAACACAACGCTCTGGCGGCCCGCGGAAGTTCTTTGTGCCAGGTCTGCCGGCTGATCCGATCCTGTGCCCAGTGGAATGCATCAAAGCCTATCTGGATGTGACTAGGTCCAGCCGCACTACACCAGCGCAGAGTGCTCTCGTTGTGTCCACTCGCCGACCCTTTCAGCCAGTCTCGACCTCAACTGTCGCCAGATGGGTGACAACACTGCTCCAAGCAGCGGGTGTTGAAAGTGACTTCTCAGCCCATTCTACGCGGAGTGCCTCCACTAGCGCTGCACGACAAGCCGTATCTCCACCATAGCCAGGAGAAAATTCTTTCGGAGGTCGTCCCTTTGCCATAGCGTCAAGTTGCTTGAGCTGTTCACTGCGCATGCGCCAGTGTAGTGAGCTGGCCAGAATGACTGTATTGTAATGATTACTGGAATGACCTTGATGACATACACTGTGAATGTAGCACATGTCATTATTATTATTATCATGAAGGTGTGAGTACGACACATGCAGTGATGTGTAGGACTAGGATGCAAGATCATGCAACATTATTATTTTAATTATGACAGCTACAGTGTACGAAGTAGTGGTTGCGACTTCGGCGATGATTTGTAAGAAATGGTTTGCTCCCCGCACCGGAGCTCGCGCTATTCCGCCGACTTTACTTGACACTTGCCTGACTCACGACTGCCATCCAGAGCACACGAGAAGTCCATCGAACCTTCGACTCGGCAAACCTGTAAGAAAGCACCACTCCCTGCTCAATACACAGTGTTTCGGGGAATTCACCCCTCATCAGTTGAGCTTGAGTAGGCCGAGGAAGATTGTGCCTGAAGAGCACCAATTATAGTGCTCTCCAGGCACAAACATCACCAGGGATACAAACTTACAGAGACGCTCTGTTTCCAGCGCGACAAACACCTCGTGAACACCAGATAGCAGCGTGAGTCAGTGTCGCTCCTGGACGGTGAGACAGACGTCGAGGACCCTCGGTCATTCGCAACGCTGTCACCTCCAAACCAACTAGTCGCTACACTACCTACAGAGTCAGTGTACATGGTGTAGGTGGTGTAAGAACAACGCAGTCACTATCACTACATAATGACGTCATTCATTTTAGTTAGTTACTTCAAGTTAGTTCAAGTAACTAACGTGTTACTTTAGGGTTCACGGATTGGCATGCTAGCGTCGCCAGCTACATCATAGTTCTTTGCGATCTCTCTGGAGTCTGGTATCTTTGGCTTTGCTGTCCGGCTCGAGCAAAGGAAAACCCGGCTTCGGGTTGGCATACTGACTGGCCAGTACTCATGGTACTGGAGTGTAGTGAAGGACGTGATTCCGGTGTGATGGTAGTGCCAGTCAAAGCCCGGACAACGGGACGTACATGAACACGGTCAGGGAAAGTCCCTTTTTACGTTGACGCAAAATGCCAAAGATAGAATAAAAATAATAATCCATTTCGTGCAAAGGACTTCTTATTTTCAGTTTGAGGCATGAAGGCTAGTTCGAGTAAGTGTTCAACATGATTTTACTAACGGAAATACTACAGCACAAATACTAGCAGTAGTGGGAGATACAGAACTCCTTCACGATCACCATCAGCTCGGAATAGCCACTACCAATCGCTAGTCGACTGGCGTACACGGCCGCTATGACCACCAACCAAACGGTTCAGGGAGATGACCCGATTGGAAAGCTGAAGACGTATATGACGGAGGTCATGGTGAGTTCACCATTAGCATATCTTCAGCACTTGATAGCTTGGCTTATCGGATTGGCACTTGTTCCACAAAATACTTATAAACTACCACATAATTATTATGTTTGTGTCTTTCCCTCAAACCTGTGAACATTATTATTCTCTGTGCTGCGCTGATGAGTTCAAAAAGAACGAAACAGCATGCTGTCCGCAGATTGAGTATTATTTATTATTATTTATTTCACCTTCCTGTGGCCAGGGAATATAGGCCAATATGGAGGGAGGGGGGGGGGGGGGCAGTATAAAGCACAAATAATGTAAACAAAAAAATACAAATTACAAGAGGCAATAACCTACACAGTGCGATCGCGAGGCAAGGAGAAACAAATCTGAATGAAATGGACCCTGGGCCACGTTTGAGGAAGTTCTATTTGGTTTGCGGGAGCCATGAACGGGAACGTACTTGGACAGCACAGTCTGCAGGACACTGTGTAGGATACGAAGTGCACTGTCCACGTCTGAGTATATTAAGTTAACGAGTTCCAAGGTACTGTGTCCAAGTCTGCATTGACCGCCTCCCACACAGCAGGTGTAACGTGTCGGAGATCGAAAGACACTGGGTTAGGCTCCTGAGCTTGAGACGTGGTTTCGCGGGGAGACTGAGGCAGTGGGATGTCGAACTGGCAGTACACAACAGTATGGTCTGAGGCACCCAGAGGGCAGTCAGTTTCGACGCAAGACGAGAGATTGGCACGGTTACTAAACACCAAATCCAAGCAGGCCTGGGCACCAGAGGGTGACCTGTATGTGCATGCGTTAACGAGTTGGTGAAGACCAAAAGAACTGAACGTGCGATACAATTCGGAACCGGCAGTGTTGGTGGAATCTGTTGAACACCATGAAGTGTGCTTACTGTTGAAATCACCCGTCAAGATAATGTGAGAAGATGAAAGAGGAAGAGTAATGAGTATGTCTTCGAGGGTCTGGCAGTACCTTGCCAGATCTGGTGTCTTACTCTTAGCAGAAGGTGGACGATAACTGGAGCAGAGGAGGATCGGCTCAGCTGCAGCCGGATACGGCTGGAGTTGAACCCAAAAGGCTTCGCACCCATCGCAAGCTAGGTCGGGACGCGCGGCAACAGACTTAAAAACTTGTTCTGTTGGACAAGGATAGCGACACCACCATAAGTTAACCTCTTGCACTTGTCCCGGACTTATTCTCTGCAGGAGGCCGGTCCCTCCGGAAGGTGTCACAATGCGCAATATTAAGTGCAATATTCGGGTCGAGCCAGGTTTCAGTTAGGCAGATTATGTCAGGCTGCCACTCTTCAGCAACTATAGTAAGCTCTGTATACTTATTCACTTCAGAACTACAGAACTACAGTTTGTGATAGGAACGTGAGCTGGGGTGGTCCAGAATGCTGGTGACTGGGAAGGGAGTGTCTGGTGGGAAAGAAAGGATGAGCGGGTGGGTTCAGTGAGGAAGGTGGGTGTGGGTCCAATTGCATGGTGAAGTTACTAGCAGACTGATCAAAGGTTGTGTTGTCAGATGCAAATCTCCATTCCCAGATGGAAACTTTGCTTGGCCAGAAGTCATCGTCGAGAACCTGGTCAGTATGCTCAGCAGGAACAACAATGTGAGCATAAGCAGTACCAAAGTACTTGGATTCCGAAATTGAGCAACTGAGGACGTCAACTGCTTTCTTTTTGAACCACTCCTTGATAGAGTCAGCCTCACACCCAGGGTCGACATTTCCGAGGTAGAAACCTTTCCGCTTTATCCATTCTGCCCCCTGGTGGCTGCCTCGCTTACTGGACATCGGCTTTTTGTACTGTGACGTAATGGAACGCTGCAGTGCGGGAGCACGAGTCATGTGTCGGCGTGGAGGATACTGCCATCCATTACGGTCAGTTTCACCAGGAGTACCAGAGCTGGTCCTTCGCGTGCCATGTTTGGGTGCGTGAGATGCGTACTGGGAACCTACTTGTACAATGGGCTCTGTAGCGGATGCACCAGGAATGGTAGTGGTGTACATATTTGGACCTTCTTGTACAACGGGCTCTGTAGTAGAATACTAGATGTACGTGAAAGGGTGGCAGCGTACGTATTCGGTTGGTACCGAGTGGTTAGTGGCACTCCCGGGGCTCGCACTTGCTGATTTTTGAGCTCCCCCATCTCTTCCCGCAACAGTGACAATTGAGCTTCAAAGTTTTCTTGCGAAGACTTACTTGTTTCAATTACATTTCGTAGTTGCGAGATCGCATTTGAAAGTGTTCGGACTACGTCTAACAGTCCTGATACAATTGGTACCATGCTGGTTTCAGATGGCGCTCCTCTGGCTGGTGCGCTGGTGCCCCGGCCCTGCTCACGGAGAGCGAACATGAGGTCCGCCTGGATAAGGCATCGCATCCTGGAAGTCAGGCATCCTTGGCTACCTGCTGTAACACATTGAACTCGATCAGGGCTAGGTCTAGGGCTGCGTCAGCCATAGCTGTGCTTCCTTGGTCAGTCACGCGGCTCGACAAACAAAACAAAAGTAAGGAGCCGATTGGTGGAGCAACAAAATTTGCTTCCGCTTGCCATCACACCGAAAAAGAATGTCCATGGACATTTTACTGGCAGAAGAGAGAAAAAAAATAGGTCATGTACTATGGAAATGAAATGACGCTATGCACTGAGCATGAGTGCTAAGTGTCCATGCATGGAGTATCACGCACGGAATGGTGTACGTTTCAGGGATTTCTTATCTGTTCAGTGGTGGCGGTTGTGTTGAGGCAGAATTTCCCCCATTCGCACTCACGAGCAAAGCACAGCTTGATAGATTCACTCGAAGATGTACATCAGGGCCATAGGCAGGGGGGGGGGTGCTTTGGGTGCCAAAGTACCCCCTCAGAAATTTCGATCTTGGTTCGCAGCTGGCTCGAGAGAGAGAGACCGTATGAATATGCGGACCGCTGATCGCATGTGGAACTCTGCACATCGCACACTGTAGCTATCCCTATTCAGACCAGGGAGTAGTAGGTATTGTACTACTCCCTGGTTCAGACCTACTCTGAGTCGTGTTCCTAATTGCAGTTGACCATTTTGTCTGATGGTTGGCCACTTTGCAATGAAACTTCTAGTCAAGGGCAGCTCCGCTTCGTACCTGCCGTTGTGCAGTATCACATCAGACCTCCTGAGTAGACTCAGCACATGATTTGTATCGCACTCGGAACGTTTTGTTAGAAGCGAAGAATCATACAAACACGCCATGGGTAAAAGTAGCAACAAGGTCTATGGAAAACACTCGTCGGACATAGCAGTGCGTTCGCGCTATAATTTTGTATAATGTAGTTCTGGCTTTTTGAGTGGTCGCGTTGGAGGTCACACAGTGTGGAAAGGCAAAGAAGTTTCTTTCTTTCATGTCTTGCAAGTGTGGGTACAGTAGCAGAAGAGTGAAAGTAACGTTGAAGTGCAGTTTGCGGTTTTTGTGGGAATATAGTAGCGTATGATCAAAGATGCCTTACTGCACAATCAAACGTGACGAAGAGAAAAAACGGGTTGAGAAATCTGACTTTAAGTTCGATGGAGAGTGTGGTAATTCTGGAGAAAGCAGCATCCAGGAATCACATGTACTGTACATTGTAGCTCATCATTAGTTGGAAGCAGGGAGCAGCAAAATACCACATTATTACTGCCTGGTTGGAGGCTTGTCATTCGCTGATTGATCTTCAACGTCAAATGTGGGCTAGTTTTGAAAACAAAATGTCACTATATTCGATCTGTCACTAAACCCGATCTTCATATTTTAGTATGCAATTATGTACAATGTATATCAAAATGACAGAAATGTATTGCAGCCGACATGCATGTGCGTAATAATGCATATTATGGATTTCAAATGTGCATGATTCGGCATGTACCTTGCACGTATAGTTCAAGCCAAAAATCATGCATAGCAACTACACCGTTGCACTTCGGCTACTGTGTGCCGCGGCACTGACCAGCACGTGCGGAGTGACCCAGAGGTCCGGGCATGTGACACAGACATGTCCCATGCATGCCACTCCGCCTGATACAAGGGGAAAGTCGTTCTACTCAATGCATTTTCAGGTCTTCAGGCACCAAAAAAGTGTCAGTAAATTCGATCTGTCGTTATTTTTGAGGTTATAATGTACAGAAAAGACTTGCTAAACGGCTTGGGCAACAGAAATTTGTCGTTAAACTCGATTTGTCGTTATATCCAAGGTCGTTATATCCAATCAGGCTCCACTATATGACAAGCAGATGGGGTCTACGACCTTACTTAAATTACCCAATAAAAAGGCCTTGCACATGTGTCTGTAGTACTCTTGGCTCCAGCTTACGCAGTGCAGCATGCTTTCAGATATAATTATATATCTGAAAGTATACTGGCAGGTTTCCTTGCAATCCACACCAAATAATTGCGTACAGCAGTTGATTTCCCATACAAATGCGAAAATGAGTTTGGCTGGCTGGCTGGCTAGTTCTCTGAACCAGAAACCTTTGATTTGGGCCTTGTTAGTGGAACTCAGCTGTTCACGATGCATGATTTTCAGCATCTCCTTCTTTTCTGAGCAAAGCAATATTGTCTTTTTTTGGAAAGTGGCCCCCATATTGACGCAGTGTGCTTTTGTGTATGTGCCTTTGTACCGTATTTTCCGGAGTACATGTATAGTGCGCACTTTAGATGTGCTATTTTTGGCCCTAAATCGCAGGTGCGCACTATGCTCCGAATATGAAACGCATGTACTTCAATGAAGATTGAAGTGCGCACCCCCAATGAAGATTGGGGGTGCGCGTTATACAAAGGTGCGCACTATACTCCGGAAAATACGGTATTTGAGGTCATTGTCTGATGAATACTGGTCTACATGTATCTGCAACCCCTTTGTGATATTAGAAATCCATGTACATGAACATGGAGTTTTAGTTCTCATCTAACTGCACAATGGGATCATTTGGTGTTTCGATGGTTCTTGGTTTTTGTCTCTTCTCAGAATCCTCATCAATATACAATATTCAGTGGGTAAGCTGTTGTCGTGGCATCACTGACTCAGTATGATGTAACATTGTAGATGGAGTGACCGGGAATGGAGAAAAGGAAACCTGTTTCTCCAGCATAAGCACAATAGGCATGCACCGTCTCGGCACTTACTGTCCTGTCAGATCGGTATACAGGCTTACAGGCTCAACCCAACTACAATGAAACTGCTGCATTTGCATTGCCTGCACACAGTAAGGAGCCATTGGCCATCCCTTCAGCTCCGTACTGTGGTAGTGTTGACATCGGCTCTGATTGATCAGTGTACGCTGCATGTAAAGGCTAGTATGTATGCTCTGAATGGAACTTTTAAGCCTCCATGGGTTCGCCACACCTGTGCCTGTTGGACGGGAGCTTATGGTAGCTGGTACTCGCTGTCTAGTTCTGCAATGTGTCAACCAACCTGTCACTGTCTGCATGCTGTACACACCATAATTTACAGGTCTTACGTGAAACCATGGAGTGCCAAGGAGGCCGAGACCGTAACGGAGATAGAGCAGACAATTCTCAAACTGCCATCGGTAAGTCCAGTCTGCAGACAGTATTCTGTCCGTGTTTAGTGAAGTGCATTTGCAAGGACGCTCTTCTGAATCAGATCCAGTGTCACCGTTCCATTCTCATAATTATTGTTCTTCTTGCTAATAATTAATTTCTAGTCTAATGTGGAAATGTTTCAAACTGTGAGAAGCTTCTGTGACAAGATTTAAAAAATGAAGAAGATGAAACCGATGTGTCCAAGACAAAGAGGGCATAGTTCATTGTGCATGCTACACAAAGACTTTTAAAATTTATATTTGAGTCTCAGTCTTTTTAAAGAATGATGTACTATAGTTCAGAGCAAATTGTGTGAGGTACTAACACGTGGTCCCTGGTTTGTTTCCATGGCAAAACAGTCTAGTTCAACCTGAAATGTCCTTCTTTGACAGTAAGTTACAACAGTATTCCGTGACCAGAATAACCCGGCCTTGCCGCCGGCACTCTATGGAGGAATGTACAAATTAGTCTAGTCTAGTAGTACATGGCCACATCCGTCGGATTTCTTTATCAGCAACGTTAGTATGCTAGTGAGTGTGTGTGATACTTTTCTGTTGCAATGTCTATATCCCCCTCCCCTCCGCGCTCACCTCTCGTGGATGTGTTCTCCTCGCAGGATAACATGGACACGTTGCTGTCAGCGTATATCAGGCACCTGACGACATGCCGGAATCACACACAGGTTGAGTTCTTCTTCAGCTTGCTGCCAATCTTGGTGAAGAAACACATGTTAAATGCCAAGTGAGTACCTGTACCTTTTACCAAGGGGGACATAGTGGTACACGTACCTTAGTCCAAACAGCACAATATGTGTTCAAGCCGCATTGCAGCTGCATCTGCAACTGAACAGGATCATATTCATATTCAGCAACTCACTCTTACTCCTCACAGAGGTGTGCCGGCTGTCCGGTGCCACACAGTCCGGAGCACTTTCCAACACTGCTCAGGTCTAGAACTGCTGCAGTACCATTCCTCATGTCTTCATTTTGCCTTGTATGTACCTGTCTATGCGACTGTCTGTGCAATGGGCGGCACCGCTCTGTGCACAACTGTATCTGTCTGTGGGTGTCTGTTGGTGTCTGTGGGTGCAACTGTGTGTAAACCCGTGGGTGTTTGTGTGTGCAACTGTGTGTGTGTGTGTGTGTGTGTGTGTGTGTGTGTGTGTGTGTGCGTGTGTCTGTGTCTGTGTGTACAACTGTGTGTGTTTTGTGGACATTTGTGTGTCTGTGTGTACAACGTCAGAACACTATGTAATGCACTAATAACATACCCGCCGTTCGAGTCTGAACGAGTCTGGTGTGTGGGTCTCCGTACACTGAAGTCGGAAATCAAGGCTGTCGACTATAAAGGCTGCCGCGACCTGCTTCAACACTTCCTGAGTCGCATCACAGCACTACCACGGCACATGCCATTTGCTACTGAGTACAGAGTAACCACCACCATCGAGGTATGGCCAGGGTATACGATTTATTGATGCTAGACAGGGGGATAATTATATGCTGCAGCTCAGACTGTCGTGTGCTTCCCTCAAGTGCATCATGGTACGTGCAAGAGACATGCCATTACACGTAGGGCTGCACAGAACAGGGAAATTGTGTTCAGTCAAACGATGGCTACATTTCTCCAGTAACGAAAGCTGCTCTCTTAGACCCTTTTTTTGTCAAGCACGCTGTCTTTTCAAGACTTCCACAGTTTTTATTCATTTTATCCACTGACGATGTTGTTCCGAACAACAAACCCCTGGAAAGTGTTGTAAATATTTCTATCTTTGTTAATCGTATGTACCACTCTTGGTCAAAAAAAATTTTTTTTGATTTCACAATGAGAATGGCTAACCAATGGCTTGTCCTTCAACTCTTTTTACTTCCACAGTCACGTTTCATAGTAGGACCATGCATGCATGGGTCAGCGGTGGTCGATGTGAGCAACAGTTTTTCGGGGAGGCTGTGATGCATAGTTTTCAGCCTACATGCGTTTCTTTTTGAAATTGCACGTTTAGTACGTCGCTTTCTGGTGATGACGTCACTGCGACATGCTAGAGACAACCAATAAGTTACAGTCAACGGTCGGGCGTACCGTAGCTTCTTAGGACCAAGACCATTCGATCCAGGGACCTAAAGAGTACAAGAGGCTACAGTAGGCTACAAACTTATCTAATAGATAGCATGCAAGGTGGCCGGGAAATGGTGTTTGTGTGAAAGTTTAGCGCTGTGCTGTGCTCAAGTACCATCACATACTGTGTTAGGTTGGTGACTGGGTTGGAATACCCGATACTATCACATTATGTGTTGGATTGGTGACTCCGCTGTGTAGAGTGATATTCTCCGGCAGTTTGTATTGGTAAGCAGTGCCGCACGGTGTGAGTAGTAGTGAGTTGACGGTAGTGGCAGCTGGCAGGTTGCTACATTTTGTGCTACTAGACACTGAGGAGGACACTTTCATTGCCAGTTCAGGTTGCTGGTGATGGGCTCAGTGTCTGGTGCCCTTACAGTCCATTCATCGGAAACTGGCTCGCTGGCTTTTGAAAGTCGGATTTGGGCCGAATTGAGGATCAAAAACCCACTTTAACTCTCAAAAATCTGGGTTTTGGATCTGCTTCTCCATACATTTTGCCGTGGCATACCTGTCCTAATTTTGTAAAACCTGGCTGAATTTCTATTGCTCGGTTCTTGGACTTTTCTGGCCTCAAATGTGGCAAGGAGTAATTGCACGGGTCACACAATGCAGGATGTACTGTTGTTTTCACGATATCTACAACTGTGTGAGAGAGACACCAAAAAGTTAGGGTGCCAGTTTCAAATGAATGGACTGTAGTTGTAGCGTATATGACATCTTCGGCGCTTTGGTTCTGTCACTGATTTTCAACGCTTTGAAAGCCACATACCATGGCATTGGGCCATTACAACCTCTGTAATTCACACATGCATGACAACTTCCACGGCAGCTAATATCTAGGCCCACTCGCAAAAGCCGCAGTAGCTAATGCCTCTGTCTGATCAGTGATCGCTCTAATGCGTGACACTTGACTGAGTTAGAACTTCACAGCCCTTCACCTCTAGTGTTTATATAGGCACACACAGTGAGTTTTTTGTACGGTTCGCGATCATTTTTTCTGACTGCTCCTTGATGGTGGCCAATGGCCGGGGCCTAAGACATTTATCTAGCTGCTTTTGATGCGGACTGTCTTGGTTGTGTGGGAAATGTAGTCCCAAGTGCAGAGATTCGTGTAGTACTGTGTTGGATGTGTGGGAAGTGTAGTCGGAGCAGAAAAAAAAGGTGCCTAGGTCGGCATTCAAGTACTACATCTTTTGCAGATTTCATCTCTGCTGTGCGTTAGTGATCCACTTTTCAACGAGCTCAAAGCTGCCGGTAGCAGTAAATTGCTTGCCCGCTTACGTCATCAGCTCAAACGACAGGTGCAAAGGAAGTACTGTATGTGCAGAAAACATGCAGCGCACTCAACTACTTGTACCTCAGCCGTCAGAGGGGACACAGACCTCAACCACCTGACAGCAGGTTGAGGTCTGTGTCCGCTCTGACATAGCATTTCGGAACATGTAGTCCCTGGAGTATTGGGTCAAATGACCTAGGTCCGACTGCACATTGATAGAACAGGCTCCAACGTAGCGGCTCATTTCGAACTTAAAATTAATGCGTGGATCTCTGCCGACTCATGAATTAACGTCATCATTGGAATGCGGTGCACTGTGCATGCGAGCTCAATTCGATATGTGACGAGTGATGCATCGCAGCCTCCTTGGACCAAGATCGTACGACTCAGCACCCTAACTAAACTCTACTTGGAATTGCCATATTTTGAGGGACACCCGCTTTACATTTCATTGTTGCCTATAGGTGATGCATCTCTTCCCGCAGTCGATTGCAGGTGATCAGTTGTATCTCTTTCCATTGTCGACCAGGGGTTATTTCCGTTCTATTCTCTCCACATAATACATGTACACTGGCATAAAGAGAGACATAGGCAAGAAGGCCAACAGCACACGTATTGAGGGGTACGTGGCCGCAGCCAGATGGAACTCTAGCCTAGGTGATTTCTTATCATTGCTTGCCATGTGTGATGGTCATGTACATGTCCTCTCTTTCCACGCTTGCTCTCTTTTCAGGTGTTAAAATATCTACTGGATCGTGACGTTTGCCTGTTACCTGCGTACATGGCACAAACTGAGATTGCTCTCAAGTACAAAAGTCCCGCTGCGCACTGGATCCTGGACGCTGTACTTCCCGCCTTTCATCTATCTTTCCGTCCGCTTGTCGATGCGATATCCATGCCTGGTGAGTTGGCGTTGGCAATGGGGGGGAGGGGGGGGGGGGGGTCTCCGTTTTCTTGCCTCCGACGGCCAATGCTGCAGCTGTTTTGTATAGCCTGTTGTAAACATAGCTGGTACCGACTCTGGTACAATCTGGCCCTGGTGCATAGAGAGGCACATCAGTCTCACATGTTGTGGACATCCAGCATTAACTCTTCAACATTTACTTACCGTACTCACTTGATTAGAAGCCGGGGGCTTCTATTTTTTCAATACCAATTTCGAGGAGGCTTCTATTCAAGAGAGGCTTCTATTGGAGAGGGGCTTTTATGGTTTCATTCCATACCAGTATTCCAATCGAATCTGTAAAACGTTCATATTCACAGCAACTCGGCCCCGAGTTAGTTTGCAAACACTACATCGACCAGGACATGTACCAATAGGAACATGCACGAGATGTTTTTTGCAGACTTGACCTTCAAACATGGCACTACCTGGTCAACCCATGCTTTGCGAATAGTAGTCCGGGCTTCTATTCGAGAGGGGCTTGTATTTTTTCAAACAGTCCTGGTAGAGGGGCTATTATTCAAGAGGGGCTATTATTCAAGAGAGGCTTCTTCTAATCAAGTGAGTACGGTATGTCACACAAGATCATATTCGCCTTTTGTTGCATTCCCATTGAGAATCACACAGGCATTGATCCCGGATAGAAATGGATCCCAACCTGAGCGTGACTCTGAAGCTGTTGGGATGTTTGCTCAGTAAACTGTATAATCCTTCTTCCCGGTGTATGCTGAAGGTCGTTGCTACCTCCGCCCTGTCATCAGTACCAGCGCCAGTCACAACTACCTGTGGAAAGTTCAAGTGGAAACGCTGGAGTTTCCCCGCAAAGGAGCGCTGCCCTTTGACAAGGTAGAAGTTCCGCAGTTGTTACTCTACGTACTGCCAGGCATCTTTTGGATCGCAACTATTGTCCCCTTGCTGTGTTATTTCGAAGGGTGAATGATCAACACTGGTCTGCGGGTATTTGGGGTATTGTCAAGCGTCATCATGGCTGGTACTTTGATGTAAATACGGATAATAAACAGTGTCATCGATCCCACTTGAGTAGGGGTGAATTGGATGTGGGGAATGCCCGAAGGAGCTTTTGCTTGAATTTCACCCCGAGGTTAGTTTCGGTTCGAATGAAAGATGTTTAGGTACTACCCTGGTGTTGCTCACCCTATACTGGTGATACAGTGTGCATGCTCTACTCTATAGAAGCATACATGTTTTAACACAGTGAAACCTGTGACTAACAACCACCCCTTGGGACCAGAGAAAGCGGTCTTTAGTGGCAGGTGGTCCTTAGTTAGAGGTTTGCACCGCAGAACCATAATGTGAATGTGAAACCGTCCGTGCCTGGCGAAGTGGTCTTTAGTACCGGGCTGGTCGCTAGTCACGGTGGTCTTTAGTACCAGGCTGGTCGCTAGTCACGGCGGTCTTTAGCTACAGGTTTTGCTGTGTAGCATTACATAGTGTACCTGTGCATCCGAACTGGTCTGCGCTTGAACCGGCCTCACCGCGGCACACAGTCCATGCATGTGCAATGTGTAGCGTGTACCCGGTAGTCTCGTTGCAGCACTGCATTGATCAAGCGAGGCGCCACTGCCTGTGCATGTGGCCATGTGGCCGGTTGCAAGCCAGCAACCTGTGCAAAGTGTAGCGAAATGAAAATGCATTTTGGTTGGTTGACTTGTCATGCCTGCATGTACTAAGTATCAGTACTGGTTAAACAACTGAATTAGTTGTGAAAGAAACTTTCAAAGCCTTTGTTCGTTTAAAAAAAAGGTTCTTTTGGTGACATTGGGACATTTCCCCCCCCCCCCCCCCCCTCCTGCAAGAGAAGTCACAGGTACGTTGTAGGGGAATGCAGCTATATGCATGTGTAATTTTGTTGTGCAGGAAGTATCGATGCCGCAGAAAGACTTCCTTATTCAAGTCTTCCGCCAGCCATTCTCCCGAGACATGGTCATGCACATCCTGAGCCTGGAGAAGAAGCCAGTAAGAGCAGCACAATGCAACATGGTGGGCCGAGTAGCATCCTCACTGCTGGGGTTGTCTGTGTGTATGTGTGTGTGTGTGTGTGTTTGTGTGTAGATTTATGTGTGTGTTTGTGTGCATGTGTGTGTGTGTGTGTGTGTGTGTATTTGTGTGTGTGAGCGTGAGCGTGTGCGCATGTGCGTACATGGACTGGTGACAGACACTAAGTATAGACCCCGTTGACTGTAATGAGATGACCAGACTGCCACTTACAACACAATAAAGTTTCTCTTCCTGTGCGTGCTACAATCGTGGCTGGAAAATGAAAATGTTGGCATGGTTTCATCTACTGCAGTATCATATCTTGGGTGAGAGATTTTTCAATCAAACTCTGTGTGTGTGTGGGGGGGGGGGGGGGGTGGATGGGCACCGTGAACCTCTTCACATGCAATATTCTGGGTTCAACCTCCTGTGTTGTGTAGACTCGCTATCCAACCCAAGTTTTGGAAGACCTCAGCGCTGACGCAGTGATTCGACTCATGGAGGAGTCAGAGAGCATGCTCTCAGATGACCTGTCAATCGGCGAGCTGGAAACAAGGACGGCCTGGCTTGAAGGCCAATGGCATCACATGTCGTGTCTGCTGACCTACTTTCCTTTACACGGATTTGTTGTTCTGTCCAACTTCACTCGGTGCCTCTTCGAAAAGGTAGGCCACATGTAACCCAGTCACCGCTGATGTACTGCTGTACAACACATTTGACGAAATTACCCTGAACAGAGTTCGTAGTGGAACTGGTGTGTGTGTGTGTGTGTGTGTGTGTGTGTGTGTGTGTGTTTGTGTGTGTGTGTGTGTCCCATATGGTGCAGTGGTATGTGCAGCGATTTCCAATCGATAGGTTGCGGGTTCGATTCCCGACGATTATGGTCACACACGTCTTTCTTCTCTTTCTCAGACTCCTCCTGACTTTTCTTTCATTCTCCTGGGTGGTTACCAACAGCCAGTGCATGCCGGAGTATGTGGTGTGGTGTGTGTGCGGGAAAAAAATGAAAAAGACCAAAAAGTAGGGATTCACTGGCCAGAAAAAGCCACTTCATAGCTGTGTGGTGTAGACCAAGCTGAATAGTGGTGGTCAATTCTTCAGCCTTGCAAGCTGTTGAATGTTGCAATCCCAGCACAAGTTGCTATGGCTTGCTGTAGCATCGCTATCATCGCCTCCGGTGATGGGCGTCAATGGTGTGTGTGTGTGTGTGCGCCAGGAATTTTGCACAGGAAAACACGAAAAAGTTCGCTGATAGCTGGCCCGTTGCACCGACTTTGGAGGTGGGGCGGCCATGGGGTACGGGGGCCCTCCCCGGGAAATATTTCAAAAATTGAAGCCAATTGCAAGCATTTCCGGGCATTTGGTGCCATTTCAATTATGAAAGACTTTTTGATTCTGCAACAAGCCAAGAAGACGCTACGATCGGGGACAAGAATTCTTCATTATCCTCCCCCGGGAAAAAATTTGAAAAATTGAAGGCAATTGCAAGCATTTTCAGGCATTTGGTGCCATTTCAGTGTAACTAGTGTAGCTAGTCTACGAGTCATACTGGTCATGTACTTGCACTCGCTACAGGCAATCACGCGATCGCGGCAGCACAGTACAACTAGTTTTAGTGCATGCAGTTTATTAGCAGATTCTACCAGCACTACACTTTTCACAACCAGGAGTTCGCAAAAAACCAAGGTCGAATTTTTTAGGGGGGTGCACGTGCCCCCCGTGCCCATCACGGGTGACGCCCCTGTACCTCTTGCACAGTACAGTGTGCATCCAGTGGTTAGAAAATTCAATGCAGTTTTTTCCCATGCAGTTTGCCAGCAAACGCACAATCAATCTCGCTATTGTCTTTACTCTGGACAAGAAAGCAGAATTGTAACATTGTATTTCCGAGGAGTGGGGAGGGGATCCGGTTTTGGTATCCGAACAAAATGATGATTATGTAGTTCAGCTTTTGTGCTGAAATATTCCACATTGTATGTTCTGTATTTTTTTTAGCTTCGTTGTTTCCAAGGTTTTCGCAAGAGCCGGACAGAGCTAATGTGGCTTCTTCTACAGGTCTGCGGAAATGCGTTATCACACACACTGGAGGTACATCAAACTACGATTCCTTTTTAATGATTCCTTTCATGCTGTCTTCTTGTTTGCGTGCAATGCTGGTATATCACTGTTAGTGTCCGAGTGAAAATGAACTGATGCGACTGTACCTTCTCGTCTCACCAACACCTTCGCAACCAGAGTAGAACTTGAAGTTCATGCAAGTGTCTCATACTGCTTGACGTTAGTTGTTGTATTATGGATACGTACCGTCTACACTCGTCCCATACACTTGTTCTCCCACGTGCATATCCAGTTTTATGTGTACACTGCCGCTTACGTCGTGCACTGGCATTGCGGATGCACCCGGGTGAATGAATGTATGGGATGAGCGCACATGTACATGATACAGCAGGGGCGTCGGAAGGTAATTTAGTGTGGTACGGTCAGCCATCTGAAGTACAATTTACTCGTGGGGGAGGGGTGGCTGAGCCGAAAATGGTGGAAATTTAGAGTCCCAATCAGTGCATTTTATTGATTCACCGGGTACTTGGGGCAAATAGTGGTACGGTCAATACCGTAGTGACCGTACCGTGTCCGGCGCCCCTGACACGACAACTAGGAAGTATGAGACTTGCATGAACTTCAAGTTCTACTCTAGGTGTGACGTCTTGCCACTGTGTGTCCCTGTGTTGTGTTACTCCACTCTTGTATATCTCTATAGCATCCCGAGCGAATTGTCCACTGCATTGACATCTTCAATCTACTCTTCAGAGAGCACGAGGTGAGCAGTTTTCCAGAAAACACACACACACACACACACACACACACACACACACACACACACACACACGCACACGCACATACAGGTTTGCATGATGGTACTCCAGGCTATTCCTATGATGTCTATTATTATGTATTTGCCTACTACTTTTTGAAATACAAAATTTGATTACAATGAAGTGCTGGTGGCCGGCGGGGACATTTGAGGGCTTTATAAGCCGTTATCTGATTCCTAGCTTGTTGCAAACTGGCTTGAGTTTTCCAAGGTTGCTATGAAAACGTGCAGTCATATGCAGGGCCACCCAGCATGCATCTAGAGGGCCCAGGAAAGCTAAAATTGTGTTGCTAGACAACAGCGAAAGCGCTTGGCGAGTATCACGCTACTCTTGCAATACAGCACGTACATAAGCCGTGTACTGCGGGGTACCACATTGCTCTTCACTGGAATCAGACCCACACCCCCGGATACCTTATGCTGGCCTCCTGACGGCCAAAATCAACTGACTCATGCATTGCAATGACTGGGATTATACTGATCACAGAATGCGGGCCGCTGTGGGCTGGCTTTCAACCAGCCAGGGGAGCCACCCAGGGTGCATGATCACTATTTGCAGTACCTATTGCCCATGCAGCAGTTAGGTTGACAATGGTACATGTCATGATAAAGACTGGCCGGATGCGTGTGCGTGATTCCTATTGCCTCAACTGCAGCCATTGCCAGTGCCAGATGCAGGTGACACCAAGGCGGCGAAGAAGATGGCAGCTGCTTCTTTTGTAGTGCTGCTGATAGAAAAGGTGAGAGACTCGCTCTAATCTCTTACACGACATACTAGTGATGTTTGTGTTTCCATAGAATTGGCCATTACCCACTGCTACGGTAGTGGTGATCACTGATCGCTGGGCAGAATTGGGCAGTGAGCCGCAGAATGGAATGGGGCTTATGCATAATACTCCCGCCATTTGATCTTGAGGGGCAAGTCCACTATAACGGTACACACTGTGATGCCAATCCTGCATCAAAGGTCATGAACTGTGTACGATCATACCCACAAATGTACTACACCTGGCTGTACCTGCCAGATATGGGACTGACAAGTTGCCCCTCAGGAAGGTGGCAGCCATGTTTTATGCATAAACCCCATTCTGCTGCCCTATCCACGCATGACCCGGCTCGCACCAACATCTCAGGGAATCCGAGGACGAGGTACCAAAGTCATTCATTGGAAAGTGGCACCCTAGCTTGTTGGTGTCTCCAACGTATACCGCATTCTCTGGAATATCAGCCGCACACAGATTTTTTGTCACAAAATGCAGGCATCTACCGTCGTCGTTCATTTGACGATTGTGGTATAAGCTGCACCGACTTTTTTGGGGTGAATTATGTGTGTTTAAATAAATAATTATGTGTGTTTAAAATAAAAAGTACGGCGCTTATACTCTAGAAAATACGGCAAAGTATTAAAGGTAAAAATGAAAACCAGTACATTTTGTATTGTGTGACCCATGCAATTATTCCTTGCCACATTTGAGGCTAGAACAGTCCGCTGACAGGGATTTAGAAATTCGGCCAGGTTTTACAGAATTAGGACAGGTATGCTTTGGCAAAGTGTATGGAGAAGCAAATCCCAAACCCAGATTTTTCAAGTTTATACTGTTTTTTGCCTCGTTTCGGCCAAAATCGGACGTTCAAAAGCTAGCTGGACTAGTTTGGATGAAAGGACTGTAGTGCGCTTGTTCATTGTCTGTGTGGAGATCAATTCGTTGGTTAAACTGTGTACCAATGTTGTCAGCTCCTCCTTCTTCTTCAGTTCCTTCTCTCTCTCTTTTAGGTAAACTATCTTCCTTTTCCTTCAGTTGCTGTAAGCAATTCTGCTGTATTTCCTTCTTGCGTTCTCCACAAAGCCGCCTCAGAGCTGAGGCTGTTCGGCGAGCTTGAGCCAGTATTTCAGCCTGCTCCTTCTCCGGTTTACTTATCAGCCAGTCTGCTGTCCGGTTGTTGCTGAACGTACCCATTCCTTCGAGAGACACTGTACGCACATTCGGCTTCTCTCGGAGGAATCTATCCAGCTGGGAAAAGTCTCTTTCTGCGCTGACACTTGTCTTCCGTACGGATGCAGTTTGCTGTTGCATTTCCTGACTGTGTGTATGAAGGGCTCCACCCGGCAAATGCTCAGGAAGTAGATGAGTCATGTACAATGCTGTTGCCATACACTGTACACAGCATGCAGAGAACTTCCAGGGTCACAATATCGGTCTCAACAGGCTCGAGTGGGACAAATAGTACAGCGTCAGCAAAGGATACAACGCCTTTGGCGAAGGGCCTAGCAGTTCAAATCTGCTTGTGCCAGTTGCGGCTGTATAGTATCCTCTGTTCTGGTGCATGTGAGTGATAGGACGAAGTGCTGTGGCCGAAGCCCCAGCAGTGGAAGAAACAGAAATTGGAGTTGAAGACAGCGCAGATACGGAAGAAGGCAACTCGTTTGCGGTCGGCGGCGGAAAGTCGAACTGCTGGTCGAGTAAGCGCTCAACTTGCCCTGAGCTCCCCTCTTCATCAACTTGTGGCGTTTTTCCTGGAGGACGCCTAGACAATGCGTCTGGACTTTGGTAGTCTCACCGCTCACGCTAAGCCCAGAAATCCAACCGACCCACTTTGCCAACTCCCCGTATTACCCCTTGCAGGCTGAGTCACCTTGAAAGCCCAGCCCGGGAGCTCTAGCCGAGGCTAGCCCGTTAGTCATGAGGTATCAATGGCCTTGTCGTGGATCACACTTCAACAGCAGGGTACAACAATGGCCTTGTCGTGGATCACACTTCAACAGCAGGGTACAACAATGGCCTTGTCGTGGATCACACTTCAACAGCAGGGTACAACAATGGCCTTGTCGTGGATCACACTTCAACAGCAGGGTACTGGATCACACTTCAACAGCAGAGTACTGGATCACACTTCAACAGCAGGGTACTGGACACACCGAGCTTCTCGCATATCACACCAGGATATTTCACTTTAGAATTGGCGTGGCATAGTGCGCGGCAAAAATTTCGAAACAACTCAGAACGGCTACGAAGAAGAATACAGCCACAAAGCTACACAGACAGAAGGACGAGCAGTTGCAGTTTCGTAACTCTGAGTTACCCCGGATGAACTTCACACAGCCACAAATCTATCTAGACTAATTCGAGGGCGCTGAACACAACGGTGGGTTGGTCGTTGGCGGGCAACGAAGCGGAGATGCCGAAAGATCGCTTTGAAAACGAAAAATGCTGGTGGATATGTCCGGCAATTGGCCAAGCAGGACATGTGGCACACAATTGGAAACCTCTACATGTGCATTAGCCCATCCCACAAAAAACCGGAGGTTCTAGCCTAGTCTAGGCCCGTGAATAATGTATAGGCCCCGAGAACGTCGAGAGAGAAAAAAAATGCTCCATGCATACCACCCCTGCACCGTACATCCGCACAACGAACGGTTTTTGGCTCTGGATCGCGTGATTGAAGTCACTTCTATTGGATACAGGAGTGTGTCTCTATTGTAAGCACGACATGCCTGGTACCGTTTGTTTGTGTGCATACATTCACGTGTGGCGCATGTATTTAGAATGTGCATTTGTGTATGTGTGTACGTGTGTATGTATGTGCATGTACGTGTGTGTATGTGTGTGCGTGTGTGCGTATGTGCGTATGTGCATGTATGCGCATGTGCATGCGTGCGTGCGTGTGTGTGTATGTGTGTGTATGTGTGTGTGTGCGTGTGTGTGTGTGCGTGTGTGTGCATGTATGTGTGTGTGTGTGTGTGCGTGCGCATGCGTGCGTGTGCGTGTGTGTTTCTCAACGCAGCTGGGGGAGAAGGTGGTGAAGAGGCCAGTGCCAAAAATCCTGGTGAACCAGGTCATGTAAGAAGATATAGCTCATGTCCTTGCTTTCCTCTTTGAAGTGGATTGTATAATCCATTTTTAAATGGGGTTTCATAAAAAAATTGAGACATGACGGAATGAAGAATTGCTTGTTTCAAGCACGTTCACACTGTGCTTCATTCATCAACCGGTGGCGATTGCATCTTGTCGCACTTTGTTCTCACACTTGTTTGAATTCAAGCAGCTGGAGAGCAAAGTGACAAATTTTGTGGAATCTAAAATGAAATTTTAGCTGGCTATGGCCCATAATTATAGTCTATCTACCCCCCCCCCCCCCCCCCCCCCCTCATCGATGCATACACTATCTGCCGACCCCTAGTTCTCTGGTTGGGTGAAGATGACCACTCTATCTGCATGCCAGCCGGACTCCTTTCAAGTTTCTTTGGAACTGCTGGTGCTCCCGTCCATCTCTGCCGGCGGCTTTATGCTGGAGAATGTGATTGCACTTTGACCAAGCCACACACACTCTTCATTTCTCCTTTCAGAGCAGTACCGCCGGTATTCTCCAGAGTACTGAAGCAGCACCGGTCACCCAGATTTTTTGTCACGAAATGCAGGCATCTACCATGTATGTCACCATTCATATCACCATCGTAGCATAAGCCGTACCGACTTTTTTACAGGTGACTTTCAAGCGTTTAAAGTGCGGCTTGTGACTCCGGAAAATGCGGCGATCAGAGAGCGCTTTCGTCGCGCTCTCAAAGACCTTTCCTATCATGTTCCACTTGAAAACGCTTGAAACCATGACAGGTTCAGTGCAGTCCACAATCCAATGATCCTGCGTTTGTTTGTTCAATGGCAGTATAAAAACTTAAAAAGAGTCTTTTTTCCAGGACAATGGAAATCATCAAAGTTGGAAGAAGGAGCTTTGAGCAACCTTCTGGTTTCGTACACCTCGGTCACTAGTTGCGGGTCGAAAATCGACTTTGGGAAAAGGAAAGGCGGTCGCTGGTCGCGCTGAGCAGGTAGTCGCTAGTCACAGTGCATTTTGAATATGAGACCGTCCGGGCCTGGCGACAAAGTGGTCGGCAGTGGCAGGTCGGTAGCTTGTCACGATGGTTAAAGGGGAAGTTAAGGCAAAAATTAAAATTTCACCAGTTGTAGTCTTCGGGGTGCTGAGTCGAATGGTCTTGGTCCGAGGAAGCTGAGACGCTCCCTTCCTACTTGAATCCCAATCGAACTCGCGCACTTCCACCGAAACTGGGTGACTGCGCCCTACTAGATGGGGATTTGTATGCAAAATGTCACTAAAAGCGCCATTTCGTTCTTATAAAAGCACGGATGACCGCGATTGGCCCATATGTTGTAGTCTTTTGGACGCTGAGTCGACTGGTTTTGGTCCGAAAAGGCTGCGATGCAGCGTTCCTCCTTTATTCCCAATCGAACATGGTTGAACAAGTGGTCACGTGCTCCTGGGTGCCCAAATCACCTGGTCACCACGCCAGCAGGTGACAACTTTCACACCAAGGTTCAACTCGAGTTCAACTCGAGTGACAGGACTGCACCCAAAAAAGGTCAAACAGGCTAGTAAGTTGTACCCTGCAGGCACGGTGACCAGGTGACTGGCGTACGCAGGAGCACGTGACAGCTTGTTCAACCATGTTCGATTGGGAATAAAGGCGGAACGCTGTATCGCAGCCTTTTCGGACCAAAACCAGTCGACTCAGCGTCCAAACGACTACAACATATGGGCCAATCGCGGTCATCCGTGCTTTTATAAGAACGAAATGGCGCTTTTAGTGACATTTTGCATACAAATCCCCATCTCGTAGGGCGCAGTCACCCAGTTTCGGTGGAAGTGCGCGAGTTCGATTGGGATTCAAGTAGGAAGGGAGCGTCTCAGCTTCCTCGGACCACGACCATTCGACTCAGCACCCCGAAGACTACAACTGGTGAAATTTTAATTTTTGCCTTAACTTCCCCTTTAATGCGGCGGTTATACCAGTGTGTTGTTAAAACGCTGTGTCTCGCATTCATCATGACATCTTTATTGATACAAGTAAACCAGCATTCTACTCTGTACTCTGTACGTGTGCACATTCACCATGCTGCAGTTTCATCAAGAGTATGGTGTCGAAGGCATCGCCCGGCAGATGGTTCGACTCCTACCTCACCGCGGTGGTGATGAATGCAGGTTTGTGCATGCTATGCCTTCTACAGCCGTCTGCAAGACTGGGATGATAGTGTTAATCCTTTTGCACAGTCTTGCTCCGGTGTTAACCCGTGTGATACGGTATTGCAGCACAGTGCAGGTTCAGTGCAATCATGTTCAGTATGCCGCGGTGAAAGCTTACTATGACCTCTAGTCTTCCTTTTGGACGTTCGCTAATCACATGCACTACATGAACTTGAGCAGTATCCGTCTTTTAAACCTAACAAAAGTGACATAGTGAAGGAGGTGGGTGGGTGGATTGTGGGCGAGCTGTTCCAATTAGATCCTGAGGAAAGGCAGTGATGGTACTTTTCCCGCAGTCTCCTGTAGCATATTGTTCAAGTGCTTTGTACTACGTAGTTTGTATTAGTGCTAGTGTCAGCGTTGGACCGGTGTGTGTGCAACACAATATAGTCAAACATGTCATAAGTTAGCAACCACCTGTCCCAGAAGACCACCTGTCCCAGAAGACCACCTGTCCCAGAAGACCACCTGTCCCAGAAGACCACCTGTCCCAGAAGACCACCTGTCCCAGAAGACCACCTGTCCCAGAAGACCACCTGTCCCAGAAGACCACCTGTCCCAGAAGACCACCTGTCCCAGAAGACCACCTGTCCCAGAAGACCACCTGTCCCAGAAGACCACTGAAACCAGGACCAAGGGATGCTATTTCCAGTCAAATGACCCTGGATAAGGAGACCACCTGGTAGCTGAGACCACATTTAGGAAGATCTCTTGACCGGTCGTCTTAGACAGGTTTCACTGGAATACCATGGAATAGTGAAGAGTGGTGTCATGCTGTGTTGTGTTCTACTCACTTTCCTTCTTCTTACACACACACACACACATACACACACACACACACATACACACACACACACACACATACACACACACACATACACACACACACACACACGCGCGCGCGTACACATTGTCCGACTCTGCTGCAGCATCTCTGCAGCAAGAGCCACACCTTGCTCTGGTCAGCGGGTTTGGTGATCAGCTGACAGGTCCGCCGTCAGCTTACTCCACTCCACCACACGGAACACCACCTACAAAGCCGTGCTCCCTGGCCTTCCTCGACTCATTGACAGTGCACGTCAGGGTCAGGTGTGTGTATACCTCTCTAACTAATTGCTGTGCTAACCTTCATGTGACCGGAGTAGTAAAGTTAGTACTCCTTGAAATACATGTGCTTTGTTGATTGATTGCTGTAGCCCTCGGCCCGGGGGGGTCACAGGCCAGTGGGGCCGGGGAGTGGGACGACCGGGGTCCGCGGAAAAAATCGGATTTTTCGGTGTCTTCTTAGCCGAGTGGGTTTCATCATGTCCCCTGTTTCCACTGTCTTTTTTCATTGTCTCTCCGGCTCATTTCACTTCGTGTGTGTGTTTGTGTGTGTGCACGTGCGTGTGTGTGCACGTGCGTGTGTGCGTGCGTGTGTGTGCATGTGTTTGTGTGTGTGTGTGTGTGTGAGAGAGAGAGTGTGTGTGTGTATGTGCAGTCTGCTTGTGCACCTGGTCGGCTTGATCGGACAGCACTCAGCACAGTATCAACGTGGCCTACCACCATCACCAGCCCTCTTAGAGACATACTGCCGACTCCTGCACTCACTGGAAACCGAATCATTCGGCATCAAGCTCTTCCACAGTAAGCATGCAGGTCAATATCAGATTTTATTAATGCAGCTGGGCGCAGTCCTACTCAAATGGTTTGTATGTGAGTTGTTGTTGTTGCTGCTGCTGCTGCTGCTTCTGCTGCTGCTGCTGCTGCTGCTGCTGCTGCTGCTGCTGCTGCTGCTGCTGCTGTTGCTGTTGCTGTTGCTGTTGCTGTTGCTGTTGCTTTTGCTGTTGCTGTTGCTGTTGCTGTTGCTGTTGCTGTTGCTGTTGCTGTTGCTGTTGCTGCTGTTGTTGCTGTTGTTGTTGTTGTTGTTGTTGTTGTTGTTGTTGTTGTTGTTGTTGTTGTTGTTGTTGTTGTTGTTGTTGTTGTTGTTGTTGTTGTTGTTGTTTGTCGTTTTATTTAGAGTCAAGACAGCCATTGTCAACAGTACTCACTATGAGATGGGTCCCCTATTTAGTTAGAGGCTCATATGATCTTGCACAATTCTACTGTGCATGAATTGACGTGGTATTGTAAGGTAGATCTACGTGGTATGCCTGTTTCAGAAGATTATTGGCGGCCCAAACAGAGAGCTTATCTTGAACAACCATCTACTTTTTAGAAAGCTTACCAACCTTTTCTTCTTCATCACAGGTACAGTTTTGTCAACAGTCTTTCGTCATCGTTCCATGCCAACACTAAATGCACTGATAGAGATGGTGGCGTATCATATTCGTCTCCACCATGTTCAGCCACACTACAGAACTAACCTTTTGGCTAACATCTTCCAGGAAACGACTATGGGCCCTGGCAGCAGCAACCAGCTGTTTCTGAAGTAAGCTCACCATCTCACAGCAGCAGCATTTCATGGAAATTTGCTGGTGAAATGCGCCGCCGATACTGCTGACATTGGCCAGCGCTATTAGTCTAGTGGTGCCTGTGGTATTGATAGCCACGCACTGTGCAAGAGAAAAGCATATCGGTATGCTGTATTCAGACCATACCTGTGTACGCAGCATGAGGTTGGTCTCTATGCACGTTCTGTGTAATCTGATTAGTAAGATTATGACCTCGGATTTGTGTACACATCAGTGCTAGACTGTACGGTACACATCAGTGCTAGACTGTACGGTACACATCAGTCCTAGACTGTACGGTACACATCAGTGCTAGACTGTACGGTGGTCACAAATACATTCGAAAGCATTTCCAGATTATGTAGAGACGACAGATACATGATTCACAAGCCGCAAATGCTTGTAAGCTCAAAAGACACTTCCATTGACATGCACCTTCATATTGAGGGATAAGTGCTGATGGCGTTCCTCCGGATCTACACTCGTATCTCTCTTGTCCGGACCTCCAAGTTATGAACACCTCGGTCTACCGGGCACCCTAGTACCCTTTGGGTGAGTTCTAGTGGAAATATTACTGCTCTTTTGCCAAGTTTTGTGGAAATAGTGATGTCATATGCAAGATCTCTGGCCCTTCCCCATCAAAATGTATGTGATTCAGAGTTATAGACATTTTCAAGTTATGCAGGGCAGTGTGCGGTCCCGGACTGCCCGGTTCTGCAGGGCAGTGTGCGGTCCCGGACTGCCCGGATAAGAGAGATATGGGTGTGCTAGTGCATGCAGCATGTTGTCTGACTCTGGGCTGCTCCGGCGTGTTCCGCTTCTCCTGCATTGTAGTGTGGAGGCCGCTGCTCTGCGACTCATCGCAAGCTGTGCCTGTGCTGAAATGCACAAGGAGTTTGGCAGACTCGGTAGCGACATCAAACTTGTGAGTGTTGTCTTAGAAGGGTTGTTGGGTACTGACGCATTGTCTGATGTTTGAACTCTACTGGCTCTCGCCACCACTAGCATCTATTCTGAATCGTTTTATGAAACACTGCACTTTGGCAGTACACTTTCAAGCACGACACGTTGACACATGGGACACTAGACTGTAACAAAAATAATGCAAGTGAATTCCCGCTTTTACTGATCTCTGTTGCTGCTGTGCTCCTGCTGCCACCTCCACTTCTCTGGAAAACAGTTTGTTATATCTGATGGCGATGAGCTGAACCGATCGCTGGCTCTTACGGTGGCGCGGGGTCTGCATGTGTCTGGTTGTGACCGCCATGCCAGCGCTTGGGTGGATGTCATCATGCGCACGCTGCAGAATTCTATGAACTTCACGTGAGTGCTGCACTTGAGCAGGATTTCAACTTACACTGACTTTGATTGAGGGTGCTGCGTTTCACCGGATATGTGTGTCTTTCCGCCTCTTGTTGTCTTCAACCACTTTCCCCTGCATGACTTTCAAGAACCCAAAGTACATGATACCAAGGATTTCGAACTGCCACAGGGAGGTACATTTCCTCAGGCATCAACATACTGCAGTCCATTCGAATAGAATAGCTGGCTTTTGAAAGCCTGGCTTTGGCCGAATTGAGGCTCAACAGTAACCCACTTTAAATCTGGAAATCTGGAAATCCTGGGTTTCGAATGGGCTTCACCATACTTTTTTTTTCCCTGGTACACCTGTCCTAATTTTGTATCACCTGGCCGAATTTCTAGCTCCCTATCCCTTGACGCGTCCGCGTCCGGTCTCTAAAGTGACAAGGAAATATTACACGGGTCACACAATGCGTACAGTTGTCATCAGTTGTTTTTCACTCTGTCTACCGCTGTACACGTGGCACGTCGAAAGGGTCATGTGCCAGTTTGGGATGAATGGACAGTGCAGTGAACATAATAAGATCACCACCAGTCTATGTTTAAGCCTCAGGCCAACTTAAGCCTAGCATTGGCCACGTAGGTCATAGACTACCGTTACTTTCAGTACCGGCAGTTGGCCTTGCACAATTAGTCTAGCTGTAGCCAGGGAGAGGGTCGCACAATAAATACACTAAAGAAACCATTATCGACGCAACATTCCTCTTGATGTCTGACTTATCGAAGCCAAAACTTTGGCTTTCAGTATAGTCTGTGTGCAGGAAGAAGCAGAGCAGGCAGCCTAGCCTGTCACTTACATGTGTTTATGAACATCTGCTTTTTGTGCATGTACGGCCGTTGACCCTGACCAACTAACTTGATGGTCACACAGCTGGTCGGAGCAGGTCCTTCGCTGCATGCCCCAGTCGCTACAAGACTACTTTCCTCTGTGCGCTACGCAGCTGGGCAAGCTCAACCTGCTTGAAAAGGTTGAGAAGGAAGAATGGCCAGCCTTCCAAGGTGAGCTGCACTGGCCACTCCAATGAGCATCGTTAGATCGAGCACTTACATTGACGGATTGTGGCATTTCCCCAGCCGCAACTGCTCCGTGCCATCTCCACCGTGAACTAAACGAGTAAACCACACGGCAGTGACTGTATCCAATAAGGAGATGGGCACTGATAAAGGGAAGAGAAGATGGCATTGACACTGAAGACGACGGAGACAACCATTTACTCCGACTAGACAGGCCGGGAGATAGCCGCATATACCAACCACATCCATGGGACACAACTAGCACTACTTCAAGTAATTATCAACCAATACAAAAGGTATAGGAAAGAAAAAGTACCAAAGAACTACAAGTTACACTATAATGTCCACTAACGCCACCAGTTACTAAACACTGAATCAGCTCATGCGATAGCATTGCATCTTGGTCCTTTGTCTTTTCTATAAATTTACCCTTGGCTCTCCATCCGAATCAATTCAAAACGGGTATTCGCTGGCTTGAGGGAAAGACGCAAACGGGAAAAGTCTGAAGACAAAATTGACTGTCACCACCAGGACTCGAGCCAGGGACCCTCAATAGTACAAAAGGAATGCTGTCATCTGATTATCAGTGCAGAAGTTTGCGAATGCGGTAGAGAGATGGGTGCTTGGTCTTTTAAAAGAAACCCTTAGGGACCATCGCAAAAGTTCGCAGAAGCCCCCGAAACGAAGACCGTTAGTTTCGGGCCTGACCCCCCTCCCTCCCCCCTCAAACGAAACGACAGTCACAATATGGGCTTCATTATTTCACTTGGATGCTCACACATAATAATTATTACTGAAGTATAATAATTATACTACACAAGCATTGTTGTATCAGTGTGTAACAATGTACAGCACTTTATAAATGCAACGATGATATCACCTTGCAGTGGGTGATCTATGTTAAGAACGAGAACAGCTAGAGCTATGCAGTTGTATCCTTTGAGCATGCTAATCTATATCAGCTCCTACATGTCGTCAATACTTTTTTGAATTGAAGCCCGGTTTGCGATTTTCGACACCGACTCCCCCCCCCCCCCCCCCCCCCCAAACGTATGCTCTTCGTTTCAGGGGCTTCTGCGAACTTTTGCGATGGTCCCTTAGTGTCAACGGGCATCACATGCTTTTTCACGGTTTGTGATAATATAATCCAGGGAATTTTCTAGAACCGCCCCAACCGGTTTTCGACCGGTTGAAATTGTTGGCGACCGGTTGAAAAGTTACAAATCAGTTCCAACCGCCCGTACTTTTCTGTGGGTGAATGGAGCTGCTTATATCTTTGCTACACTCCAGCACCAAGAAATCTGTTAAATTGCTGTCGAATGCCATATTTGGGTTGTATTTTGAAAAAAATTTCCGGGGGGACCCCAGACTCCCCCCCCCCCCCACTCTTCATTGAACCGTAACCGATTGGAAATTCGTCCTAGAATATACCCTGTAATCGGATACAATTGTACTACTATGATAATGTGTTTGCACTGTGTGTACGTGACTGCAGCTATGAGTGCTGAAGCAGCTGTATCCCACTTCAAGGTCTCCACCTCTTACACGTTCTTCTGGTCAGTAGCAAAGCCGACTGTCCAGTTCTTTCTCACATCTTACATCAGCCATACCTAGTGCAGGGTTGGCTGCGGACAGCCACATTGCAAGGCAAATAGTCCGCAGCCAAGGAGAAGCGTGTACCTGTGCATGCTTGCTGGTTGGCTTAACCCATCCGCTGCCCTCTTTACCCCTGCACACATCACAATGTTTGCTGCCAAGTCAGCCTCAGGCCATGTGATGATCTATTTACATGGTGGCATGCTTCATCATTGAAAGGAGATAGGGTCAGTGTGTACAAGCTATTCCTTTGCTATTCATGGCCCTTGTATTCAGGCTACCGGTACCGGTACCGATAGTGTTTGTCTATGGCTATACCTGTAGCGATTCAGTCGTTCCTGCTTTTCTCAAGTCTGTGAAACCAAACCATCCATTCTTACAGCAGTTTCCTCACTCGGCAACCTCGCACCTAAGTATACAGTATATGTGGCATTGTGACTCTTTTGTTGTCGGTAAAAATTGCTAACAAAGTTGGATATCACAGTCATTCATTGGCTAAACGGCTACAGAAAGTGATGGAAGGTCTCCGGTCAGGTTGACTTCTAGTCAGAGATGGGAAGACACTCTTGAAGGTGTTCAGGGCTTAAGTGAAGTGTTTACTGTTTTACCCTGACCATGGGCCATGTGCAAGAATTTGGTTACTAGTAACTTGAAGTGACATCTGCAGCGGAGAAACCATGTGCCGGTGCGTGTTTGGATTGAGAAAAATAATGCATACATGGCTACAGTGGAGTTTGCCTATCCTGATATGATAGTAGGATTTATATCAGTTACATAAAGTGAAGTAATGAACTAAGGCATGTGTAAACTCATGCATAGTGCCTGTATGGCCCCGGCTGCTGTACTACAATCGTACATGTGGATGTGTCTGTGCTCATTCCCGCTGACCTTCTGTTGCCCATCTCAGTCTGATGTGGAAGCAGCTGCTGGAGACGGGGTGTTTGACGACAGTATACTTGCGTGTGATCGAGAGTATAACGCCGCTGCAGATCTCCCATCACATTCGCACGTTCTGTGACTACCTTGTCACAGTGCACTCGCAAAAGAACCAGAATGCCTTGGAGGAATTGGAAAAGGTTGGTTGCGCCAAGGACACTCTCTAAGGAGAATCCGCCTGATCGCATGTATGCCGGTCTACGAGCATGTGCTAGTGCTAGTGTGTGTGTGTGTGTGTGTATTGTGTAGTGTGTGTGTGTGTGTGTGCGTGTGCGTGTGTGTGCATGTGTGTGTGCGTGCGTGTGTGCCAGTGTGCGTGCGTGCGTGACTGCGTGCGTGCGTGTTGGATGTTGGATGAAATAATGTGAGTACAGTAAGATAATTAATTGTGAAAAGTGTGAGTGCGGTAACATACTCCTTCTGAATGCATAACACTGTGCATAATACTGGGTTACGCAAACGAGAGGAGTGCGTTACATTCACGCACTTTCTTTTCTGAATTTTATCACGCGGCATTTCCCTGTTTTCGTTCTCTACCCTTTTTCTAATTTATTCTCCTATTGTTCTAATGTCCTCTCCGCTGCCGGCAGTGCTAAGAATATGATTTGCTTTTTTGTGGTTTTTGTTACACTTACTGTTTTTCTACTTGAGTATACATAGCTTGATTATGTTCTAGTTATACTCCAGTGTGTGATTGATTCCTGACGAATGCCACGAGAAAACGTCTGAATCATAACTCCACTGTTGCTTTGTGACTGCTGATGAGCGCAGTTACATTCTTTATTTCAATATTACGAATTTTGTCTCCTCGTCGATTATTTAAATAATTTGTGGAGCAGTTTTAAAAGGACTATAATCAACGCAGCCATGGCCAAACAACATAACGACGTTGTAGAGTGTATAATTATGCTGTGTGGCCATGTCTGCATTGATTGTCATAATCGCTGTAGTTAAATTGATTTCTCCACGTCGCCTTTTCATAGTTTTTCCTTCTTTGTTTACTTTCTAGAGCCTGGCAGCAGTCAGTGACATGGTGTGGAAGTATGACGTTCTCCCTCTGGACAAGTTTGTCCTTGTCATGGTGATGCGAAATTATGACACAAATGCCTCGCGCAAGGCGTTTTTCATAGTCCAGCTTCTCCTTCTGAAGAACAACGAATTCCGCAAACGTGTGAACTTCTTCGTCAAAACGGTATGCCTTAATGGTAGCGACTGGCCCTCATTGGTTTTGTTTTCACACGCAATTGAACCCATGCACGTAATAAATTTTTCATTGCCACATGTACTGACAAGAAACATCTTCTGACAGTGTCATGTGACCTGGTAGTATATCCTAATTCATTTTTACTCTCTAACTCATTCCTGTTCGCAGCCACACCATACATGCTCACACCCCTGAAACACCTCACTCACACGCGCGTACACACACGCACGCACGCACACACACACACACACACACACACACACACACAACAACAACAACAACAACAACAACAACAACAGCAGCAGCAGCAGCAGCAGCAGCAACAACAGCAACAGCAGCAACAACAACAACAACAACAACAACAACAACAACAACAACAACAACAACAACAACAACAACAACAACAACAACAACAGCAACAACAGCAACAACAACAACAATCAACCTCTTCTGCTGGGACAGCAGCGATGTCAGCCAACAAGAAATGAGACATTTCTTGCTTCAATACCATCTTATGAGCAGTTTTAGTACGGTCATGTGCCTACGCCGCCGTGTATTGTGAGTGAATTTCACAATTCCCGTTGTACATAATCCGCTCTATAACACTGTAGTTGAAGGCACTATTTCCTTTGGCAACTGCTGTCCCCACCGTTACCACATGGTCTCCAGCTGTAGTAATGAAGCCTGCAATAGATAATAATATCAGTTCCACAGTCATACCACGCTACAACGAAGTCTCAAAAGGGGGTTTTACCAAAATCGACGTTCTTGTCACTCTCATCAGTGGATTTTCGTACGCCACATATTTGAAGTCTGTGATAATTTTCGTTCTGTCCTTTTGTGCCAGGTATCGCCCTACTATTGGCTTGCGGAAGATAGCTATGTGGAGCACCATGAGTACCTCCAGGTAAGCTACCTGCGTCTTCTTTTGCGATGACCCAGTGTGCACTGTGACATGTACGTATACAAATCTATTAGTGGAATGGACCGGAGGTTGACTATTAAAGTGCTTTCGCAAAGAGATGGCCTGCTTGACTTTTGAAGCTGTCTGCTTGTCCGGTGTGTCCCTTGTGCTACAGCCCCCCCCCCCCCCCTCACTGAACCCAGCTTTTCAGGTCTGAAAGACTGAAGCCATCAGTTCTCTTTACCGTTCAGGCTTTTCCCCATTTCCCAGCAGTTGTGTTGAAGTGAACAAGTTCAGCCGGGCATGTCTGACAGGACACTTGTGACTGGGAGAGAGTAGAAGGGGTGTCCAGCTCCGCTGGGTGGAAACGTAAGAAGGCTGTAATGCCAGTATGTTGCAGAGAAGTTGAGTCTGGCTTTATGCTCCTCAAGTCCTAGTCATCCATCCCCTTACACGATCGGAGACATCGTTTGGGATCCGTTCTGTCACTGAACCATTCTGCTTCACAAATATCTGGTCTTTTTGTGTGCATCTGCGTTTAGACGTTTCCGGAGAACTTACGCTTTGAAGGCTTGGCACGTGCTGTCGGAGAGATTCGGACTGGAGAACCAGCATTGCAGCCATACTTAGGTACGCACACGTACACACACTTACACACACACATACACGCACACACACACACAAGTTACACACACACACACAAGTTACACACACACAGTCATGGTGCATTCATATAGTCATGATGGCATCATGTGGTGTGTTCCAACCCGCTTTCTAGTAATTTGCAAAACCTTTCAATAGCATGAATAGTATCCTAGCTTGTTGGTGTATCCAGGAGCTGGAGCTTATCAGGAGCTGGAGCTTATCAGGAGCTGGAGCTTATCAGGAGCTGGAGCTTATCAGGAGCTGGAGCTTATCAGGAGCTGGAGCTTATCAGGAGCTGGAGCTTATCAGGAGCTGGAGCTTATCAGGAGCTGGAGCTTATCAGGAGCTGGAGCTTATCAGGAGCTGGAGCTTATCAGGAGCTGGAGCTTATCAGGAGCTGGAGCTTATCAGGAGCTGGAGCTTA
Organism: Sycon ciliatum; assembly: GCF_964019385.1. Taxonomy (NCBI): domain Eukaryota; kingdom Metazoa; phylum Porifera; class Calcarea; order Leucosolenida; family Sycettidae; genus Sycon; species Sycon ciliatum. Next base: position 56,521,810 of record NC_088643.1, on the reverse strand, counting down.
TCAGGAGCTGGAGCTTATCAGGAGCTGGAGCTTATCAGGAGCTGGAGCATATCAGGAGCTGGAGCTTATCAGGAGCTGGAGCTTATCAGGAGCTGGAGCTTATCAGGAGCTGGAGCTTATCAGGAGCTGGAGCTTATCAGGAGCTGGAGCTTATCAGGAGCTGGAGCTTATCAGGAGCTGGAGCTGGAGCTTATCAGGAGCTGGAGCTTATCAGGAGCTGGAGCTTATCAGGAGCTGGAGCTTATCAGGAGCTGGAGCTTATCAGGAGCTGGAGCTTATCAGGAGCTGGAGCTTATCAGGAGCTGGAGCTTATCAGGAGCTGGAGCTTATCAGGAGCTGGAGCTTATCAGGAGCTGGAGCTTATCAGGAGCTGGAGCTTATCAGGAGCTGGAGCATATCAGGAGCTGGAGCTTATCAGGAGCTGGAGCTTATCAGGAGCTGGAGCTTATCAGGAGCTGGAGCTTATCAGGAGCTGGAGCATATCAGGAGCTGGAGCATATCAGGAGCTGGAGCTTATCAGGAGCTGGAGCATATCAGGAGCTGGAGCATATCAGGAGCTGGAGCATATCAGGAGCATGTCAGTGCCGCAATGAAAGCTGGACACACACACACACACACACATACACCATGTACCACACACACACACACACACACACACATGCACGCACACGCGCACACACACACACACGCACACACGCGCGCACACACACACACACACACACACACACACACACACTACTACTACTACTACTACTACTATTGACAACTGCCAGGATTGGCCACGCCGCTCCCAGATGGGAGGTACTGTCAGAGAGGTTAGGGGGGAGGAAGGCAATGCTCCAAGTGGCGTTCCAGATCTTGCCGCCTCCGGAACCGTCGGTTGTGGCAAACTTGGCAGTGAAACTTGAATTGTTGGCGTTCAGCCACAGTAGGGCGCTTTGGACAGGTTCCACAACGGTGACGCTTGAGACCCGCAGCCGATTTAAATGAACGCTGACAGTTGGTGCAAGTTACACCCGGAACAACAAGAGGAGCAGGGGCAGGGGCCGGCGGCTGGTCGGCATCGCCTAGCCGACACTTATGCACCGCAAAGCCTCCTCTGCTACGTAGCCATCGGTTGCATGTTGGACACTGTACTGATCCAGGCTGCTTCGATACCGGGAGCTGACGGATTGCTGAACACTTGTGCCGGGCCATGTCGGAACTACGGCGGAACAGACGGTTGCAGGTTGGGCACTCGATGCTCTTCGGGGCAGGTTCCTTGTCCTCACCTGCTGCTGTCACCACTCCACGCCACTCTCCACGATCGCTTGCCAACTCAAACCAGTTACGCACTCCAGCCACGGATAGGTCCGTGTGAATGGTGTCCTTCCAGCGACGACGAGGTCCACAGAATGGCCGAGACTGAGGGAGACAGGCAAACAGCAACTGCTTCGGTACTCTGGTGTCATCAAGACGAGCCAGGTGCCCAAGCCACTCCAACCGTCTCTGCTGCACCATGCGTGACAATGGTGTGGGATCACCCCACTGTGCTCGCAGTTCCTGTGAAGAGATGCGCTGTTCCCACTGTCGGCCACACACACACACACATACACATACACACACACACACACACACACACACACCGTGACGCACACACACACACACACACACACACACACACACACACACACACACACACATGCCAGAGTAAAGTGCCGTCATCGTTCATTCTGAACGTGCACAGTAAAGCCTGCTTCTGCCACTGCCACTGCTACTGGGGTTGAGACTGGGACTGGAACTGGGATCAACACATATGTGTATTGTGTACAAGAATATTGGCTTGCTGCTCTGTACACTCTTTCACCCACCATGTACAGGTAATGTCTGCTTGCGATTTCTACCGGTGAGTAATGCACAGTATCAACACGACAGTGAATGTACACGTGCCGCACTTGTCATTTTAGACACATGCAAACACCGCCGCGGACAGCACTTGCATCATGTCCGTCGGTCCGCACACATGCAGAGGTTGTTGTGGTTGCTGCTGCTGATGCTTCTGCTGCTTCTGCTCCTGCTGCTGCTGCTGCTGCTGCTGCTGCTGCTGCTGCTGCTGCTGCTGCTGCTGCTGCTGCTGCTGCTGCTGCTCTGCTGCTGCTCTGCTGCTGCTGCTGCTGCTGCTGCTGCTGCTGCTGCTGCTGCTGCTGCTGCTGCTGCTGCTGCTGCTGCTGCTGCTGCTGTCCCACCAACTGGCATTACACTATATGTTTTTGTTTCTGTCACGAGCATAACCATCACCATGACATCACCATCACCACTGTAAAATGAAGTGCAGTTGAGTTGTTGCGAGTACGGTTCCGCCAGCAAGTGAAACTCGGATCCGTATAGCCGTGCAGCACTCTAGCACACGCACACAATCATGGCCTGTGATTCTGAAAGTGTACATTGGTTCGGGTATCACTTGGTCAAACTGTTCATGTACTGCGCTATATCCTCACAGTGTGCACTTCCATGTCACACCCCCTATAGATGAAGTGTGACCTGCATATTATTATGTTATAACGGGGTGCTGCTAAACATTTCAACAACTGGGTTCAAAAGGTCAAACTCTGACCTTTAGACCCTGACCTTCTAGTAGAGTCCTGCACAGAGTTCCTGTACCGCAATAGGAACGCATGTACACAAGAGAAACAATTAGACAACAAACATACAGGTGCACATCCCCCTGATTGGGCAGTTTAACTGAACCATCAGCCTGATCTGTGAACTATCAGTACATGTAGCACCCCACCACTGTCCAATGTGCTGTGCACTTGTACACTGTCCAGTGTAGTGTGCAAATGGTCTACTGATGATGTTTTATACTATTTTTCTATGGTTGCTGTTGTTGGCTTGGCCCAGGTGTTTGATCTACTGATTCATCGCATGATGGAAATGCTGTCAGTGACTGGCATCGAGAAGTCGCTCATCACCATACTGGACCATCTTGGACAACTCTACCGGTTTCATGGTGAGCAATGACTCAGTTCTCTCACTGCAGACGTGCATCCACGCCACCACACTGAGCCTGGGACATGTCGAAGTGTGTGAGCTGCTGCTGCTGCTGCTGCTGCTGCTGCTGCTGCTGCTGCTGCTGCTGCTGCTGTTACAGCATTGGATACGGAATTCCAGCATGGTGGAATATAGAGAATTTGGTAACAACAAGACTATTGCCTTGTGGTATGTTGCTTGCAATGTTGCCGGTGTGCTCTGGGAGCATCATTATCTTGTTATGAAGTGTGCGGTGCCCGCACGGCCCTCTTCCTTTTGTTTCTGCACTCGTATAATGCCCTCGAGCACATCGTGTAACGCTGTGCAGCGCTTGTTGGTGGCCGGCGCGTGTGCGTGCATGCATGCGTGTGTGCATGCGTGTGTGCATGCGGCGAATACGTGCGTTCTGATACACTGGTCATGTGTACTACACATTCATATGGGTCTGGTTTGGGTGTGTTACTGTACTCAAACTCTCATAGTACATGTATGTACTGAATGTTGTTACTCACAGACCAGCCTGTGCTGTATGTTCTGAATGTTGTTACTCACAGACCAGCCTGTGCTGTTCTTGTACAGTACATTGCACTACTACGAGAACGCTCTTGCCACTCATCCACACGTCAAGAAGAAAATGGTTGCTGCCGTCATCAGTAAGTCTTTTGGAACTGCTCGTGTTGTCCAGTCCTCTTCCTCAGTAGTCACTTCTTTCTCTCTCCTCCTCTGCTTCTGTATGTCTGCCCGTCTCTCTCTCTCTCTCTCTCTCTCTCTCTCTCTCTCTCTCTCTCTCTCTCTCTCTCTCTCTCTCTCTCTCTCTCTCTCTCTCTCTCTCTCTCTCTCTCTCTCTCTCTCTCTCTCTCTCTCTCTCTCTCTCTCTCTCTCTCTCTCTCTCTGTCTGTCTGTCTGTCTGTTTGTCTGTTTGCGGACCTTTGCGGCCCCTCCTTTCTATCTGCCTGTTAAGTGGGTCCAATCTGAGGCTGTCAAGCCAAGTCATGGTGCATGATCTTGAATACATGTGCCATCTGACCAGTCACACATGCAACCTGTCCAGCCAACTGGATGTCTTCCTTCTCACCGACCAATGCCGGTCTGACCCCCACAGGTGCTGTGAATCCCAGAGCACGCACTGTTGTGATCCTTTCTTTCAGCTCGTCTATTGCGTGAGTCCGGTGTACTTGAGTACAGTCAACTCACCATGGCCGGTTGCTGAAAAAAGCTGAATCAACTGATTTAGCCACCACCTTGCACATCACTATGACAACTGAATGCTACGTGTAACATGGACATGTAGATACATGTGTCGCTATGCCAAAGTCACCCACTTTTTACGACCCATGCTTTCAAAGTGTCTGTTGGATGGGTCGAATTGATGATCCGATTACTAATAGCTTGCCAAAGGAGATGATCCACTTGTGTCACTATACCAAAAATTGCGCGCTTTTGCGGCTTATCATGACATACAAACTGAAAATGTCTGTTGGATGGGTCGAACTGATCCCATTACCAATACCTTCCTCTTTGCAGGCAAAGAAGATATTCCACTTGTGTGGCTATGCCGAAGTCACCTACTTCTGCGACCAGTACAAGTGCTTACAACGTGCCTGTTGGATGGGTCGAATTGATGATCCAATTGCTTCATATTTTCAGGCAAGGAAGATGGAAGTGCCAACCAGCGGTTATGATAAACATGAAGAGCTGAAACCGACTTTAACAGCAGCTTCCTATCTGACCCACCCGTGCCGCTACACCAAAATCACATACTTAAGCTACCTCAGTCTCCTTTCAACGTGTCTGCTGGAAGGGTCAGATCAATAATGAGTGCAGCGCAAACCTAGGCCAAAGATGTCAGGGATACCCGTGCCGCCTGTACCACTTGCCAGTGACTCACTGGAATAATACTTGAAATTCTACTGAAGTGCTTGACTGAAACATTGGTGACTTTGCCTAGCATTCCCAGTGAAGTTGGTGCACAATGCAACAGCAGTTGAAACCACAATGGCCTGGCTGAAAACGTACTGCTTATGCTACATGATTAACACTGAAGTCCATGGATAGAGGGTGTGTGTGGGGGGGGGGGGGGCAAACAGATGCTCTTTTCATACTTCACCTTGTTCTCTGGTATCGCTCATTTCCACTGCACAAGAGCACGTCACAGTGAAAGAGTTCAACTACAAGGTGGTATGGTGTGAGATGAATGCAACTTGTTAGAAGAGAGTTAACGCGTTCCTAAACTTGATAACTAGCAGGCCCGTCGCACCGACTTTGGAGGTGTGGCGGCCATGCAAGGGGGTCTGGGGGCTCTCCGCGGTAAACATGTCAAAAATTAAAGCCAATTGCAAGCATTTCCGGGCATTTGGTGCCATTTCAGTGAAAGACTTCGATTCTGCAACAAACCAAGAAGAGTTCATTAACCTCCCCCAGGAAAAATTTCGAAAATTGAAGCAATTGCAAGCATTTCCAGGCATTTGCCATTTTATTTGTAACTGCAATGAAAGACTCTTTTATAGCTCTGTAACAAACCACGGGGATCGAGGATCGGGGAAGGGGGTCGGGGACAAGGATTCTTCATTATTTGCCACGTTTGCGCTGAGCTGCGATCATCGCGCTTTGTTGCAGTGTGCTAAAAAAACAAGGACAAAAAACTGCCAAAAAAGTGGGGCGGCTGAGGCCGCCCCAGCTGCCCCAGCTGTGACGGCCTTGAACTAGTACATACTTATATGTTATATCTAGCTTTAATACTTGCTTGTCTGAATGCAGATGCGTAGGCAGGTGGGTTGATGGATGTGTTGGTTGATGTGTTGGTTGATGTGTTGGTTGATGAGCAGAGTTGGTGGGTTGGCGGATGGGTTGGTGGGTGTGGTGGTGGCTCATAGATGGCTTGGTGGATAGTTTGGTGGATAGTTCGATGCCGGATATTTTGTCGCACAGTTTTGTGAATGGGCTTGGTGGGTGTGCTGGTGGATGGGTAGGTGGATGGGTTGATGAATGGGTAGGTGAGTAGATGTACTGACTTGATACCACTACCGTACCCCATTAGGGAGAAGGGTAAGACGGTGGGAGCCAGGTAGGAACTGAAAAGTACCAAATACTTGTTTTTAGTAGGCCAACAAAATTGACAATTTAGATTTCACCTTTTCCGTTAGGTACTCCAAGCTAGCAAGGTGTACCGTCTCCTAACTAAAAAATCATGCTGTACTGTACAAGCATGCACAGGCCTGCTTGTGCGGCAGTACAGCATGATGTATTGCATAAGCATGCTGTACTGTACACTGAACATGCTGTATTGTGCTGGGCAAGAAATACCATGTGTCCGCTTTCTCGGCCTAACAAAATGAAATGGTTCCCAAATCTCTTCAGTCTAACGAAAAATAACTTCACTAGTGTGGACTATTTCTTTTTATACAGTTGGTAGATAGGAAGGTAGCCAGGTAGCATTGTGCGGCTGTTCTTCATATGGTGTTTGTCAGTGTACGTGGTACATTATAGCCTATATAGATACACACGAGTAGGTACAGCTTGACGAATGTAGATAAGGAAATACATGCACAAGGTTGCACATGATATTTGGTACATATCCGTTCATAAATTCACGGCAAATGATCACTGTTTGTGTCCATCTCCTTCTTGCTGATCTAGATGCCCAGCAGCTGTGTCGACCCAAAGGCTGGTAAGACCGATTACTGCAGAACAAAGTGATCATAACTGCTACTGTTGGTTTATAGTAGAGAAGAGCCAGTGTAGTTACAGAACGCGCGTTTCACACCGGCACTGTGACTTTACTACCAATAGTAGACACGGGCGTACTCGCCAGACTGCTCAAGCATGCGTGCACACCATTGTCCCAGTCCAGGACAATCTAAGAACTTGATCACTGCGTGCAGCCTGACTGCATGGTCTGACATTCGCTTTGAACTAAAGTTGAATGCAACGGTGGTCACAGAAACCAAGGAGTGGTTGTAGCCGTGTAGCCTAATGTAGGTCAATTTTCTTTGGCAAAGACGTCAAAGCAGGGAAAATTGCATACTCATATAGGCGGCACAGTCGTGGGTGTACTCTGCTTTTTCCGAGTTCAATGCTGACATGCATCATTCCTACAGCACTGCGACCGTGCCGCAATTTGCTATATTCCGCCAGACCCTTAGGCCATCATTAACCGTGACTAGAGACATTGCAGTGCTAAGTCTGGTCACAGATGTTGCAACGTTTATGGGGTGGCTTTTGTTGTTGCAACTTGCAAGCGTATCAAGCATGGGCCCACCGGAGCATTATTTTGAAGTTCGCGTAGGGGGTGAAACGAAACTAGTGATATCTTTGTGTCTTCCTTAACCCTTTATTGGCCGATTAAAGTACAAAGAAGCCCACGCAATCGCCAAACCTGTAACTAAATTGGACGTAACTTTAGTTTGCATTGGACAAATTCCACGATCTTGGGCATCCTGGAAAGGCCTTGGCGAGAGGAGCGCAATGAGCGTACACTCGACTCCACGGGATGCACTGGCCCATCGCTGCAAGCCAGAGAAGGCCCACCAGCGCTGGGCTCACGCTCGAGATCAATCTCTATCCACCATTTCACTCCTGTTGCTCGTATCAAACTCAAAAAATTTCGTAGAGACTCCCGGGAACCTGCTTTTGTAGTTGAATCGGTGTAGTCTTGTCAACAGGTGACGTAAGCAGGAAAAATCCCGGCCGTTGACCCACGCATCGCCCTCTGAGCGCAAATTTCCCGGGACCAACATTACGAGTGCTATAACTCAAGAACCGCTTATTGTATCGCTTTGAAAATTGTTCGAGGCGACAGCTGAGAGTTTTCTCTTCGACCTACATATTTCGATCTCTCCGAAAGACCGAGATTTGACCTAGTTACGATAATTTCAAAATGCCTACCCCATCGAACATCGGTGTTCGATCAATGTATAGGCCAGCCAATAAAGGGTTAAAACGCTGGCTATCTCCGGCTAGGTGCAGAATTTACTATCCCTGTTGATGCGGTGCGATGACACCCGCTTGTTTTCTTTGATGTGACGTGTGTGTGTGTGTGTGTGTGTGTGTGTGTGTGTGTGTGTGTGTGTGTGTGTGTGTGTGTGTTTTTGTGTGTGTGTGTGTGTTTTTGTGTGTGTGTGTGTGTGTGTTTTTGTGTGTGTGTGTGTGTGTGTGTGTGTGTGTGTGTGTGTGTGTGTGTGTGTGTGTGTGTGTGTGTGTGTGTGTGTGTGTGTGTGTGTGTGTGTGTGTGTGTGTGTGTGTGTGTGTGTGTGTGTGTGTGTGTGTGTGTGTGTGTGTGTGTGTGTGTGTGTGTGTGTGTGTGTGTGTGTGTGTGTGTGTGTGTGTGTGTGTGTGTGTGTGTGTGTGTGTGTGTGTGTGTGTGTGTGTGTGTGTGTGTGTGTGTGTGTGTGTGTGTGTGTGTGTGTGTGTGTGTGTGTGTGTGTGTGTGTGTGTGTGTGTGTGTGTGTGTGTGTGTGTGTGTGTGTGTGTGTGTGTGTGTGTGTGTGTGTGTGTGTGTGTGTGTGTGTGTGTGTGTGTGTGTGTGTGTGTGTGTGTGTGTGTGTGTGTGTGTGTGTGTGTGTGTGTGTGTGTGTGTGTGTGTGTGTGTGTGTGTGTGTGTGTGTGTGTGTGTGTGTGTGTGTGTGTGTGTGTGTGTGTGTGTGTGTGTGTGTGTGTGTGTGTGTGTGTGTGTGTGTGTGTGTGTGTGTGTGTGTGTGTGTGTGTGTGTGTGTGTGTGTGTGTGTGTGTGTGTGTGTGTGTGTGTGTGTGTGTGTGTGTGTGTGTGTGTGTGTGTGTGTGTGTGTGTGTGTGTGTGTGTGTGTGTGTGTGTGTGTGTGTGTGTGTGTGTGTGTGTGTGTGTGTGTGTGTGTGTGTGTGTGTGTGTGTGTGTGTGTGTGTGTGTGTGTGTGTGTGTGTGTGTGTGTGTGTGTGTGTGTGTGTGTGTGTGTGTGTGTGTGTGTGTGTGTGTGTGTGTGTGTGTGTGTGTGTGTGTGTGTGTGTGTGTGTGTGTGTGTGTGTGTGTGTGTGTGTGTGTGTGTGTGTGTGTGTGTGTGTGTGTGTGTGTGTGTGTGTGTGTGTGTGTGTGTGTGTGTGTGTGTGTGTGTGTGTGTGTGTGTGTGTGTGTGTGTGTGTGTGTGTGTGTGTGTGTGTGTGTGTGTGTGTGTGTGTGTGTGTGTGTGTGTGTGTGTGTGTGTGTGTGTGTGTGTGTGTGTGTGTGTGTGTGTGTGTGTGTGTGTGTGTGTGTGTGTGTGTGTGTGTGTGTGTGTGTGTGTGTGTGTGTGTGTGTGTGTGTGTGTGTGTGTGTGTGTGTGTGTGTGTGTGTGTGTGTGTGTGTGTGTGTGTGTGTGTGTGTGTGTGTGTGTGTGTGTGTGTGTGTGTGTGTGTGTGTGTGTGTGTGTGTGTGTGTGTGTGTGGGGAAAAAAGAAAAGAAAAAAAAAATGAAAAAAATGAAAAGACCAAAAAAGGGATTCACTGGCCAGAAAATGTCACTCCAAATAGCTGTATGGTGTAGACCAGGCTGAATAGTGACGGTCAATTCTTCAGCCTTGCAAGCTGTTGAATGGTGTAATCCCAGCACAAGTTGCTATGGCTTCTGCCGTAGCATTGCTATCATCGCCTCCGGCGATGGGCGTCAAAGGTCAAAGGTCAAGGTGTGTGTGTGTGTGTGTGTGTGTGTTTTTGTGTGTGTGTGTGTGTGTGTGTGTGTGTGTGTGTGTGTGTGTGTGTGTGTGTGTGTGTGTGTGTGTGTGTGTGTGTGTGTGTGTGTGTGTGTGTGTGTGTGTGTGTGTGTGTGTGTGTGTGTGTGTGTGTGTGTGTGTGTGTGTGTGTGTGTGTGTGTGTGTGTGTGTGTGTGTGTGTGTGTGTGTGTGTGTGTGTGTGTGTGTGTGTGTGTGTGTGTGTGTGTGTGTGTGTGTGTGTGTGTGTGTGTGTGTGTGTGTGTGTGTGTGTGTGTGTGTGTGTGTGTGTGTGTGTGTGTGTGTGTGTGTGTGTGTGTGTGTGTGTGTGTGTGTGTGTGTGTGTGTGTGTGTGTGTGTGTGTGTGTGTGTGTGTGTGTGTGTGTGTGTGTGTGTGTGTGTGTGTGTGTGTGTGTGTGTGTGTGTGTGTGTGTGTGTGTGTGTGTGTGTGTGTGTGTGTGTGTGTGTGTGTGTGTGTGTGTGTGTGTGTGTGTGTGTGTGTGTGTGTGTGTGTGTGTGTGTGTGTGTGTGTGTGTGTGTGTGTGTGTGTGTGTGTGTGTGTGTGTGTGTGTGTGTGTGTGTGTGTGTGTGTGTGTGTGTGTGTGTGTGTGTGTGTGTGTGTGTGTGTGTGTGTGTGTGTGTGTGTGTGTGTGTGTGTGTGTGTGTGTGTGTGTGTGTGTGTGTGTGTGTGTGTGTGTGTGTGTGTGTGTGTGTGTGTGTGTGTGTGTGTGTGTGTGTGTGTGTGTGTGTGTGTGTGTGTGTGTGTGTGTGTGTGTGTGTGTGTGTGTGTGTGTGTGTGTGTGTGTGTGTGTGTGTGTGTGTGTGTGTGTGTGTGTGTGTGTGTGTGTGTGTGTGTGTGTGTGTGTGTGTGTGTGTGTGTGTGTGTGTGTGTGTGTGTGTGTGTGTGTGTGTGTGTGTGTGTGTGTGTGTGTGTGTGTGTGTGTGTGTGTGTGTGTGTGTGTGTGTGTGTGTGTGTGTGTGTGTGTGTGTGTGTGTGTGTGTGTGTGTGTGTGTGTGTGTGTGTGTGTGTGTGTGTGTGTGTGTGTGTGTGTGTGTGTGTGTGTGTGTGTGTGTGTGTGTGTGTGTGTGTGTGTGTGTGTGTGTGTGTGTGTGTGTGTGTGTGTGTGTGTGTGTGTGTGTGTGTGTGTGTGTGTGTGTGTGTGTGTGTGTGTGTGTGTGTGTGTGTGTGTGTGTGTGTGTGTGTGTGTGTGTGTGTGTGTGTGTGTGTGTGTGTGTGTGTGTGTGTGTGTGTGTGTGTGTGTGTGTGTGTGTGTGTGTGTGTGTGTGTGTGTGTGTGTGTGTGTGTGTGTGTGTGTGTGTGTGTGTGTGTGTGTGTAGCATTATAGTAATAATGCAGATTAATGGGTGCACGCGGCTGCTTCGTGCTACCACTCAACTATGCTGCTATGAACGTGCGCTGTACGTGCTCACATGGTACTCTATGCATCATGGCATTCTATGTGTCATACAACGTGACACTCAACGCGACATTCATTCATGCGCGACGCTCAACGTGTACGTGCTCACATGGTACTCTATGCATCATGGCATTCTATGTGTCATACAACGTGACACTCAACGCGACATTCATTCATGCGCGACGCTCAACGTAGGCGGCATGCGTCGTAGGCACTCAACGTGTCATACTAAAGTTTGGCATTCATGCGTGTCGCTCGCCTCCGATGTGGAAGGCGTGTGGCTGCGTTATGATGACGCTTGCTCGTAGCTTAACGTGGGTGGCATGCATCGTTGCATGTCTTGCTAGAGTTTGCTCTGCTATATATTTTCGATCCGTTCTCTGCGACAATCATTCTTCCTTGCTCGTAGTGTGTATTATATTTCGATTCGTTCTGTGAGCGGATCACTCTTGTCAGATCATTGTGTTTCATCGTAGTGTTTCACAGTTGGTGAGTCTATTCGCTCCTCGCCGCCGTTGTGCTTTGACTCGTTCTTATCCTTGTTTTCGCGACGCCATGGCTGCCTATACTGACGACGAAATCCGCGCCATGACGGTTCCGCGTCTCCGCAGCAAACTCTCGCCGTTGGATTTGGATACTTCGGGCCAGACGGCTGCCCTCGTTGATCGCCTGATTCAGGCCCAAGTTCATCACGCTGATCCCTGCGAGTCTGCAGCGAGCACAGCACGGCGAGCAGAGCAGGCAACAGAGAACACTTCTGGCGGCCATGGCTCCCGATTCTCTGCCTCATAGTCATACGAACTCGACTCCTCTCCCAGCCAGCTCAGGTAGCAGCAAGTCGTTCGCCGCCCACCTGGGAGCTAAACATCGCGAGCGGATTTTGATGGGTGAGTTCGTGGAATTGAGTTAGCTCTTGCCCTCTGTGTCTTGCTCTGTGCCGCACGCCCGCACACAGAACGTGCTCCGTTGAGAGTCGTCGGATGGGGGCCCGTTGCGGGTGGTCGAGGACGGCGCTGCCCGCAGCAAGAGCAGGCACGTTCACGACCTTGCGACGTGGGTGGAAGCCTACACGATCATGAGCCAGGTTACCTGTTTCAGTGTTTTCACAGTTTGTATTTTGCTCGCTCTTCGGTTTGAATAATTCCTCGCCGATCGCCTGTTTCAGTGTACTTCACCACGCTGAATCCTGCCATTCTACCCCGAGCGCGGTGAGCGGAGCAGGCAGCAGAGAACGCGAGTCAGCGTTACTCCCAGCAAGAGAAGCCATGTTCATGATCTTGCGACATGGGTTGAGGCCTTCACCGTCTTGGTCCAGATCATGGTCGACATTGCTTCGCACAGGATAGTGGAGTTGCTGTCCTGTCACTTCCGCATCAAGGCTGCTGCCGATCCATCACTGAAGTGGGACATCATTGAGCCCAGTCTGTGGCAGCTGATATATTTCTGACTGTTTCCAACGCTGCTGCAAGGACGGTATGACAGCTGGTTCATTTAACACACAACCGTTTAGCCCCATGCAGTCATTTGGGCTAGGCATTGTGCTGGCCAAGAGTTTACAACGCCCTGGCCCTAGCATTGCCAAAAGGGAACTGTTTGCCAGCGACTGGCCGTAGCATTGCCAGAAGGGAACTGTTTGCCAGCGATAATCTATCTTTCTTCTTCAAAGTAAGTTCTGCAACCCCAGGCTATGCAACTCCACACCAAGTTACTCAGTACTGTGTACATACTTGGAGCATGCTTCGACCAGCAGCATCCAGTCCAGCAGCATCCAGTTCTTCGTCTGCACCCAGGTACAGCCCTGTCATCAATCCATCAAGTACTGCTATTACCTGGTCTACTTGTCATTGGTGGGGTAAGGAACTCCCACACACACACATCCATAGTGCATCAATCAATCTGGTGCTAGTGCCTGTCACTTTCGAGGTCCACCACCCACGTACTCACAGGCTGGCTTATGCCCATGCTGTTGCAGTCTCCTCCAGTTAGTATGGGGGGTTAGCACTGTTGCAGTTCACACTGCCATCCCAACCAGTGTGTATAACCAGCAATTGACGTGTTGCAAGTATTCAAGTGTTCAGTCCAACAGCAGATTTGCTTGGGCCACTCTTGTCCAACCATTTATGTAGTTTTCCAGTATAACCTCAACCTCTCTGGCCCGACGTCATTTAGTCTCTGCCACACTGACAGGCGTTGCGTCCTCAAGCACGAACTCGCCTGCCTTCTAGGCCAACTCACATTCGCTACCCACCCGTACGTTATTATGCCCTGCCTGTCTGACCTTGTCAAGGCCACATCTGAGTTCATCTCACAGAATGCTGCACCTCTCAACCTCAGTCAAGGACGACCCTGAGCTGGTGGCACCAGACTCTGTCAACGTATTGAAGGTTGGCACAAGCCGTTCAGTTCTTCTCTGGTCATGGCACTCATCTACACCCTCTACTTGTGTCCAGTACTACTTACTGTTTCGAGCATCACACCTGCCAGTCACCTCCAATACCATCGATGCTCCGTGCCCGGACCAAGTTGGATGACTCCAGAACCTTTGCTCCCACAGCTGCGGCGCGACCTGACACCATGGTCTAGCCAATCACCGCAGCAATGTTCGTCCTTCTATTTGGGCAAGCTCCCTTTGCTGCACGAGCACTTATCCGGCATGAAATGAGGGACACCGCCAAGGAGATCATCAAGGTAACTGTCTTACTGGTTCTCATCCGTGTTGCTTGAACTCTTGTCAGTGTCCTCTTTACCACATGCTGTCTCAATCCACACACATTTAATGCCTAGCTACCCAGGGGGCTTTTTGTCCTCATCCCTCTCTTGGCTCCGCCAAGATCTCCCTCTGCAGTGCCCCCTCTCTGACTCCTCCCTTGGTTCCGCCAAGATCCTGCTCCGGCAGTGACCCCTCTCTGACCTCTCGTAGATACTTGGCTCCGCCAACATTCTGCTCCGGCAGTGTCTACGTATATCTCTTGTCTGACCTCTCTCTTGGCCCTGCCAAGATCCTGCTCCGGCAGTGACCCCTCTCTTTACTCAGGGCCCTCGGTCGCCGTCCCTCGGACGCAGACTCTTGTAGATACTTGGCTCCGCCAACATTCTGCTTCGGCAGTGTCTACCCGGCCGACCCTGAATCCTCTCTCGTAGATACTTGGCTCCGCCAACATTCTGCTTCGGCAGTGTCTACGTATTACTCTTGTCTGACCTCTCTCTTGGCCCTGCCAAGATCCTGCTCCGGCAGTGATCCCTCTCTTTACCAGACTCTTGTAGATACTTGGCTCCGCCAACATTCTGCTTCGGCAGTGTCTACCCGGCCGACCCTGAATCCTCTCTCGTAGATACTTGGCTCCGCCAACATTCTGCTCCGGCAGTGTCTACGTATTACTCTTGTCTGACCTCTTTTTTGGCCCTGCCAAGATCCTGCTCCGGCAGTGATCCCTCTCTTTACTCAGGGCCCTCGGTCGCCGTCCCTCGGACGCAGACTCTTGTAGATACTTGGCTCCGCCAACATTCTGCTTCGGCAGTGTCTACCCGGCCGACCCTGAATCCTCTCTCGTAGATACTTGGCTCCGCCAACATTCTGCTCCGGCAGTGTCTACGTATTACTTTTGTCTGACCTCTCTCTTGGCCCTGCCAAGATCCTGCTCCGGCAGTGACCCCTCTCTTTACTCAGGGCCCTCGGTCGCCGTCCCTCGGACGCAGACTCTTGTAGATACTTGGCTCCGCCAACATTCTGCTTCGGCAGTGTCTACCCGGCTGACCCTGAATTCTCTGTCTGTTTGTGTGTTTGTCTGTCTGTCTGTTTTGTGTCTGTTTGTCTGCTTTTCTGTCTGTTTCTGTGTCTATCTGCCTTTCTATTTCCTTGCCTCGTCTCCATGTCAACGAGACATGAATCATTGCCACACTCAAGCAGTCGAAGGCCGAACGCTAGCAAGGCTGCTAATGTGACAGTGGCTACAGCGGGGCAACGTGCACGATTGCCACCGGCTATTCCAAGACGTTCTCAGGCAATTCCAAGACGTTCTCGGACACGTTCAGCTCCACCACCATCTCAACTACCCGTGGCTGGTGGTTACCCGCCAAGATCCTGCTCTGGCAGTGATCCCTCCTGCTCCGGCAGTGTCTATGTCTTTAATCCCGCTCACGGTTGCTTCGGTACGAGGCTTGCTGGCCACAATGGGCCATGCTCATTTCCGGCTACTCAGGGCTCTCGGTCTTCGTCCCTTGGACGTGACTATCCTCTTGGCTCCGCCAAGATCCTGCTCTCTCTGTAGCCTCTCACTTCGCTGGCCAGCACCCTCCTAACCGCAAGCTGCTGTGTTGTAGTTAATGTAACATTATAGTAATAATGCAGATTAATGGCAGTGACCTCTCTCTGACCTCTCTCTTGGCTCCGCCAGGATCCTGCTCCGGCAGTGTCTATGTCTTTAATCCCGCTCACGGTTGCTTCGGTACGAGGCTTGCTGGCCACAATGGGCCATGCTCATTTCCGGCTACTCAGGGCTCTCGGTCTTCGTCCCTTGGACGTGACTATCCTCTTGGCCCCGCCAAGATCCTGCTCTCTCTGTAGCCTCTCACTTCGCTGGCCAGCACCCTCCTAACCGCAAGCTGCTGTGTGTTGTAGTTAATGTAGCATTATAGTAATAATGCAGATTAATGGGTGCACGCGGCTGCTTCGTGCTACCACTCAACTATGCTGCTATGAACGTGCGCTGTACGTGCTCACATGGTACTCTATGCATCATGGCATTCTATGTGTCATACAACGTGACACTCAACGCGACATTCATTCATGCGCGACGCTCAACGTAGGCGGCATGCGTCGTAGGCACTCAACGTGTCATACTAAAGTTTGGCATTCATGCGTGTCGCTCGCCTCCGATGTGGAAGGCGTGTGGCTGCGTTATGATGACGCTTGCTCGTAGCTTAACGTGGGTGGCATGCATCGTTGCATGTCTTGCTAGAGTTTGCTCTGCTATATATTTTCGATCCGTTCTCTGCGACAATCATTCTTCCTTGCTCGTAGTGTGTATTATATTTCGATTCGTTCTGTGAGCGGATCACTCTTGTCAGATCATTGTGTTTCACCCACCCACCTCCCATTTCTCATCTCTCATTTACTTTGATAAAGTAAATAAAGGGGTGTTGGCCATGCTCATTTCCGGCTACTCAGGGCTCTCGGTCTTCGTCCCTTGGACGTGACTATCCTCTTGGCCCCGCCAAGATCCTGCTCTCTCTGTAGCCTCTCACTTCGCTGGCCAGCACCCTCCTAACCGCAAGCTGCTGTGTGTTGTAGTTAATGTGTGTGTGTGTGTGTGTGTGTGTGTGTGTGTGTGTGTGTGTGTGTGTGTGTGTGTGTGTGTGTGTGTGTGTGTGTGTGTGTGTGTGTGTGTGTGTGTGTGTGTGTGTGTGTGTGTGTGTGTGTGTGTGTGTGTGTGTGTGTGTGTGTGTGTGTGTGTGTGTGTGTGTGTGTGTGTGTGTGTGTGTGTGTGTGTGTGTGTGTGTGTGTGTGTGTGTGTGTGTGTGTGTGTGTGTGTGTGTGTGTGTGTGTGTGTGTGTGTGTGTGTGTGTGTGTGTGTGTGTGTGTGTGTGTGTGTGTGTGTGTGTGTGTGTGTGTGTGTGTGTGTGTGTGTGTGTGTGTGTGTGTGTGTGTGTGTGTGTGTGTGTGTGTGTGTGTGTGTGTGTGTGTGTGTGTGTGTGTGTGTGTGTGTGTGTGTGTGTGTGTGTGTGTGTGTGTGTGTGTGTGTGTGTGTGTGTGTGTGTGTGTGTGTGTGTGTGTGTGTGTGTGTGTGTGTGTGTGTGTGTGTGTGTGTGTGTGTGTGTGTGTGTGTGTGTGTGTGTGTGTGTGTGTGTGTGTGTGTGTGTGTGTGTGTGTGTGTGTGTGTGTGTGTGTGTGTGTGTGTGTGTGTGTGTGTGTGTGTGTGTGTGTGTGTGTGTGTGTGTGTGTGTGTGTGTGTGTGTGTGTGTGTGTGTGTGTGTGTGTGTGTGTGTGTGTGTGTGTGTGTGTGTGTGTGTGTGTGTGTGTGTGTGTGTGTGTGTGTGTGTGTGTGTGTGTGTGTGTGTGTGTGTGTGTGTGTGTGTGTGTGTGTGTGTGTGTGTGTGTGTGTGTGTGTGTGGGGGGAAAAAAGAAAAGAAAAAAAAATGAAAAAAATGAAAAGACCAAAAAAGGGATTCACTGGCCAGAAAATGTCACTCCAAATAGCTGTATGGTGTAGACCAGGCTGAATAGTGACGGTCAATTCTTCAGCCTTGCAAGCTGTTGAATGGTGTAATCCCAGCACAAGTTGCTATGGCTTCTGCCGTAGCATTGCTATCATCGCCTCCGACGATGGGCGTCAAAGGTCAAAGGTCAAGGTGTGTGTGTGTGTGTGTGTGTGTGTGTGTGTGTGTGTGTGTGTGTGTGTGTGTGTGTGTGTGTGTGTGTGTGTGTGTGTGTGTGTGTGTGTGTGTGTGTGTGTGTGTGTGTGTGTGTGTGTGTGTGTGTGTGTGTGTGTGTGTGTGTGTGTGTGTGTGTGTGTGTGTGTGTGTGTGTGTGTGTGTGTGTGTGTGTGTGTGTGTGTGTGTGTGTGTGTGTGTGTGTGTGTGTGTGTGTGTGTGTGTGTGTGTGTGTGTGTGTGTGTGTGTGTGTGTGTGTGTGTGTGTGTGTGTGTGTGTGTGTGTGTGTGTGTGTGTGTGTGTGTGTGTGTGTGTGTGTGTGTGTGTGTGTGTGTGTGTGTGTGTGTGTGTGTGTGTGTGTGTGTGTGTGTGTGTGTGTGTGTGTGTGTGTGTGTGTGTGTGTGTGTGTGTGTGTGTGTGTGTGTGTGTGTGTGTGTGTGTGTGTGTGTGTGTGTGTGTGTGTGTGTGTGTGTGTGTGTGTGTGTGTGTGTGTGTGTGTGTGTGTGTGGTGGATACCAGGCTAAAAATAGTGGCGGTCAATTCATCAGCCTTGCAAGCTGTTGAATGGTGTAATCCCAGCACAAGTTGCTATGTCTAAAACATAGCTGTTCGCTATCATCGCTCCCGCGATGGGCATGTCTGAGGTCTGAGGTGTGTGTGTGTGTGTGTGTGTGTGTGTGTGTGTGTGTGTGTGTGTGTGTGTGTGTGTGTGTGTGTGTGTGTGTGTGTGTGTGTGTGTGTGTGTGTGTGTGTGTGTGTGTGTGTGTGTGCAGGTGTTTGTCAACTCTGTTTCAGAACTACCTGTTGAAAGCGGAGCCGGCCACTGCCAACTGCTGGGTACCGCCGCTGGACTACTACACGGCATTGCTGGTGAAGCTTGTCAAGAGTATCCAGTCCGCAGCCGTTCTACTTCTTAATAGGCGATTCAGACTACGGCCAAATGTGACCACGTTTCTACGACTCAGATGGATTTGATCAGAGATTGTGCATAAAAATTTGAAACACGACGGCATCACCATGGAAATTCAAGTTCAGACGTGATTTTGGCCGTAGTCTGAATCGCCTATGACTGTGCCACCACCGCCACCGCCGCCGCTGGGAATCAGTTTACTAGGTCAATCTGAGCCGCTACCACCTACTGAAAAGGATCTAAAAAGGTTTACTCTGTTTAGGAGCGGAATAATATGCTTGCAGTGCACACGGTGTACATGCGGTGTTGAAAAATTACCGTAAAGTCCTCTGCAAGCGCCCTTTTCGCTGCAAACGCCCACCCCAGCGGGTCCATACTATTTTCGTCTTTTCCAGGTCAATATAGTTGTAGAAAACTGGCATGAAGGTGGAATGGGTACGAGAACGACTAATATGCCTACAAACTGCCTATGTCTTATCAAGAAGCTCTGGAAAAGCAATTGTCATTATCTTGCTGCAAAGAAAAAAAACTTCGGTCGAGATTTCCTTTCATACGATGAATGAGTCGTCTTTGTCATTAGTTCGTTCTCCATGAAGTAATGCCGTAGAATCCATCTGGTTTTCAAATCATGAAATTTCTGCAGTGCCACGATGTCGCGCTTTCAGAATGGAATGGTGATTGTTCTGACGAAGCGTCATTCAACGTCGCAGTATTGCAGTTGCAAGTCGAACAGGGGGGATGTCACAGAAGCTACACCTACAAAGTCGCTGCTATTTTGTTAAAAACTCTGAAGTGCTAAAAAAAAACCCTTGGCTTTGCGCGTTGTGTGATTGGGAAATGATGGCTTGAAACACCGTCAGAAGTGTACCAAGGTTCCTGCAATGGCCTGTTCTTCGCTACCTTGTTATTCCGAAGTAACTGCCGTTTGGATTTGCGAAATAAAACCAACATCATAAAATCACTAGGAGCTAAAGTCCATTTCAAAACTATAGACGCGTAGGGTTTTTGAAATATTTCAAATTTGGCTGGAACTTTTTGAGAATAGTTTTCGGAATATTGGTCAGGACCGCTCCACAATTACTCTCATATAGTTTCTAAACGATTGGATAACAGACGCCCAATTTGGAAAAAATTATGCACAAAGTGATCACAGATTTTATGTGGTATAGATGCTGGCATAGCGTCTATAGTTTTGAAATGGACTGTAGCTCGTAACTAGTGCCCAAAAACATTTTGAAACCCGGAAAATGGACATAGTTTACCGTAGCAAAGTACTCCTCGCGCTACGGTGTGAGATGCACTTTCGTACAGCAGGGGTGAAAGTGCATGGGGTCAGTGCGTATAGGCCAGCAGACCTTGCGAAAGTGGGGTGGGCGTTTGCAGCGGACTTTACGGTATTCACGCCCAAATCGGACACCCCAAGTTTTCCAGATGCCCAGACAATAGTCATTTGTTCCTAATGTGGTGAGGATAGAATGGTTATAGTATTGGTTTAATGTTAACCACTATGTGTATGTGTCTTGTAAACTGTTACACGTACATGGACAGTCTAGTGCATGGCTATGTTCTCTTGGTACGGTGAAATCTTTGGGCTTCTGTTGAAATCGGAAGGGTAAATTTTTCGGGTCGGTTATCTGACAAGTGTCCGATAAAGCGGGTGATTGCAAACGTCGTACCTGTAACGTTTTAGATATATCCAGATACAGGTGTATCTGCAGCTACTTTCCTTCACCCAAGTTTTGCTGTAGCATTCCAGGGCCACGATACTGGTTTTCCACATCTAGACTGGCGCTTTGTGGAGTTCTCCAACTCTACCGACCTGGCAGTTCACTGCACGTGCCTGGAGCTTCTGGCCTTGCCCTGCGACGGTGAAAGAGTCGTCACCGACCTGCTGGAGGCCATGATAGCAAAGTAAGCAGGGACACAGGCACAGTCATATGAGCACAGCCGCACTGCGTCCCCGTCAACACGGGCACTGCGACGGTGCACACGGTCATGTCATGGCTTGCAGCATCTCTCCTTTTAGCCTGACATAGCATGGGTGATAAGTTATACATGCACGCCAGTGGCTTCTAGCCACAGCTCAACACTGACTGTGCGCCGTCTCGGGGCCCGGGCATCCCACCCAACACTTAACAGAGTGGACCCGCTATTCATATTCCTAGTGCTCGATATTCATATTCCTAGTGCTCGATATTAGCAATGTGGTGCTACAGAAACTACAGTGATGGACTTGCTCTTGCATCACACAATTCAATAATCTTGCTCACAACTTTCAATGTGCTCTATTCTGTAGGTGATTCGTTTAGTTGCATGTGAAGGTGAAGCTTGATCTTGGGCTACATTTACATATAGATACAGGGGCGTCGGACACGGTACAGTCACTACGGTATTGACCGGACCACTTTTTTGCCCCAAGTACCCTGTGAATCAATAAAATGCACTGATTTGGGATCTAAATTTCCAAAATTTTCGGCTCAGCAACCCCTCCCCCCCCCCGAGTAAATTGTACTTCAGGTGGCTGACCGTACCACACTAAAATACCTTCCGACGCCCCTGAGATACCTTGCACTTTTCTGAATATGATTTTCTGCATCACTTCCCAACAGCTTATAGCGGCGGCTATTAGCCTTTGGGTGGTAGGTGTATGATATCTTTGTGCTTTCCCCCGCTGCAGTGTCATGAAAATGTCGGATGAGGAGTCTGTGATTTCCTGGATCAACGCCGTGGCGAGCGTTCTTGTGATGTTGCCGGTAAGTGTACAGCCAGCATGGTAATCACTGCGGCATAGATATATATTATCCATATAAAAATCGCTCTGTGAGCGGTTCTGAAAAACCTTTACTGGTACTGCCCCGTCGTAAAAGTAAGAAATTAGAACTGGCCCATTGTCCCCCCAAATGCGAACTGATCCACCTAAATCGCGAATGACGGGACCCGAACGCACCAGTAGCACGAGGTCGGGAGGGCACAGGATCACGGCAATTATCATAGGGTAACAGACTAACACCAGTAGTAGTAGTAGAATTTATTATTTTGATAGGGAAGCCTACCGCTAGTACAGTACATGGCCTATGGTCCGGACCAACGTCCCCATCTGCATCCACAGGTAGGAACCTCGTGCTACTGGTGCGTTCGGGTCCCGTCATTCGCGATTTAGGTGGATCAGTTCGCATTTGGGGGGACAATGGGCCAGTTCTAATTTCTTACTTTTACGACGGGGCAGTACCAGTAAAGGTTTTTCAGAACCGCTCACAGAGCGATTTTTATATGGATAATTTCAGCTCTTTTTCCGTTCCCTCCCCACCCCAACCCCGAAGGTAAACATGATGACCACGCGCGCGATGTACTGTGTGTAGCCATGCGACTGCAATAGCACACTGATACATATCAGCCCTCCCCGCCTCGCTACCCCGCACACAGATACACAAACATGTGTATGCACACGGCACACACACGTGGCCACGCACACATACGCACATGCACACGGCACAAACAGGAAATTCTTCATGTATAATGCCATGCAAAGCAGTGGCCACCGTACTTGAGGAAGTCAGTTGTGAAACAAAAATAATTCAACTACAGCGTGTAGACAAGCTGACGGCCAAAGCCGCGTGACAACATAGCAAACATGACATTTGCCCAAGGATTGCAGTTTGCAGACCATGCCATGGAAGCGAATACAGAATGTAATATCATACAAAGTGACAAGCAAGGAAGTGGCCATCATACACAAGAAACTTGCAGAAAGGCACATATCCAACAGATAGAGAAGTGAACAGCAATCTGATACAGCCCACACAGGACAAAGCGGACCTGATACTCGTCCCAGGATCGCAAGTGGCAAACCCTTTTCAATGCATAACATGCAGGTGTACGTTAGACGCATGAACATCTGACCGTGTGGCCAGCATACAATGTCATCACATGTTTACCCCACAAGTTACACACATGCACAGTAGAAGCACAATGAAAGCAATGGAAAAGTACGATGTGGTTGCTGAAGCATCTTCACACTTCAAATTCAGACTTCAATGTGGTCGTCACGGGATGATATACCTGCAAGATACAAGTGATGAAGAAAGAAAGCAGAAGGTCGTGAGGTAGGCTATGAGACACCACAAACAGTTCACCTACATGTCTGTTCAGGGCTAGTGCACTCACACGGAGAATTGTCATAATCGAGCATTTCCCAAATTGAGAAGTGCAATGAAATCCACTTGCATGTGTTAGCTGCTCCCGGCTAATGATGCCCCCTCACACCGGAACACAGGGGTTTTATATGATTGGATAATTTATAGAAGTATTCGAGAAGAGTGTAGACAAGGAGAACAGGACAACGACAACTCAAGACTAGACTACAACAGAACTGGAGCATGCGCTCTTCTATGTGAGTGCTCATTGCCAAGGGGAACGAGCGGGAAATACAAATAGTGAGTATTCAGGTCGTAGCATACATACACCTATTACACTGTGCCCCCCTAGCTAAAATTCACGTCCACGGGAATGAACGAAATACCTAGGAAACAACAAAAGAAAACAAACCAAATAATAAACTCAGTCCAGGACATAGTCAGCTAGTCGAGCAGGTGCAGTGCGGACACGGCCAGAACGACGAGAAACAGGAGAAGAAGTACGGACCGGATCAGACGACGGTGGCTGTAGCGGCGGAACGCAGCGCGGCAAATCATCATCAGGCAGCGTAATCGGGTCAGGACGAGAAGCAGTAACGGCAGGCGGTTGACAGTCGGGAGGACGGGAAACAGCTTCAGGCGGTCGAACAAACTTGCCAGTGACAGCATCATATCTGGTGAAACACTCAGACAGAGCAGGATCAGCATACGGAGCAAGAAGACTCTGAGGCTTGAAACAATCAGGTGACGACGGTCCAGCGGCAGAGGAACCAGGAGGACGAACAAAAACGGCCGGAGGACGAATCTCGGCAGCCGGAGGAACATCAGCAGCAAGTGGCACTTCAGCAGCAGCTGACAGCGGAACATAACGGGCAAGAGGCGGCGGACTCGGCGGAGGAGACGGGGCAGCATCTTGCGGCGGCGTTGGTGCCAGTGGCGGAGACTCACTGTGCACATGTGCTTCAGGTTCGGCTATCAAGCGCGACAGACCATCAGCATTCAGATGTTGGCGACCTGGACGGTGGACGACTCGGAATTCATATTCGGATAAACAGTCAAGCCAACGTGCTTTCCGTCCGCGGGGTTCCTTCAGGTCCCGGAGTGCAGTCAACGCAGTATTGTCCGTCCTGGCAACAAATGGTCGTGCCAACAAGTAGTGCCTGAAATACTCCGCAAAATAGACCAGAGCAAGGGCCTCACGATCGCTAGCATCGTAGTTGCGCTCAGCTTTCGTCAGTACACGACTGCCGTACCCAATTGGTCGCTCAGTTCCATCCTGGATCTGGCTGAGGACTGCACCAATCGACACATTGCTCGCATCGGTGTCCAGAATGAATGCACCTGCTGAAGCTTCAAACTGGGGGTACGCCATCACCGGCGCACTGGCAAGCGAACGCTTCAGAGCCTGGAACGCCGCTTCGCAAGCTTTCGACCATGCAAAGCGAGCATTCTTGCCTGTCAGAGCAGTCAGTGGAGCAGCACGCTGGGCGAACCCACGGATGAAGCGGCGATAATATCCAGCGAAGCCAAGGAACTCGCGGACAGCTGTGACAGATTTCGGAGTCTTCCAGTTCCTGACCGCGACGAGTTTGGCTTCATCCGGGGAGATGCCCTCCGCTGACACGCGGTGTCCTAGGAAAGTGACCTCCTCCTGGAAGAAGGAGCATTTCTTCAGATTGAACCGCAGTCCAGCGGACCGAACTCGCGCGAACACGGGCAGCAGAATCTGGAGTTGGCCAGACAGTGTTTCGCTGGCATTCAGGACATCATCAAAGAACACACGGCAGAATGGCTGGGCCGGTGTGTTACATAAGCCACTCAGGACTGCTTCCATTACGCGCTGAAATGTCGCTGGGCCATTCCTGCAGCCCATCGGCAGAACATTAAACTCAAACAAGCCCAGTGGCGTGGTAAATGCCGTCTTAGCCTTGTCGCTTCCTTCCATTGCTATTTGCCAGTACCCTGACGCTAAGTCAAGGGACGTGAAATACCGACAGCCAGACAGGGAATCAAGCATGTCATCCGCCCGGGGAATCGGGTAAGCATCAGGCTCGGTGACAGAGTTCAACTTCCTGTAGTCGATACAGAGTCGAAGAGAGCCATCCTTCTTTGGCACCAATACTATGGGTGATGCCCACGGACTAATCGATTCTTGTATTATGCCTTGCTTTAACAGCGTATTCAGTAGATCTTGCAGAGCCTTCCGGCGGTGATATGGAATCCGCCTGGTAGGTTGTTTTATAGGGTTATTTTGTCCTGTGTTAATTTTATGAGGGAATATGTCACAGTAGCCATAGTCATCATCATGCAAGATAAATAAATCGTGGTTATCATGAAGTAGTTCAGTGAGCGTGCGAGACTGTTCTGTGGAGAGATGATTTTGTGCGTTGATATATTCATCGATGACTTTCTTGCGTTGCTCAGTTAGCGGGATCGGGTCGGGTGAAACTGAGGAAACCATAGCTTCAGTGTCGTCAATATGTTCACAATCTGTAGGAATTTGATGAAGTTCGGCAACATTGGTATTTTTATGAATGAGTATAGGATGATTTGCATGATTTTCAACAGCCACAACCACACGTGTTTGGTTAGGGCCAACAGTTACAAGACTAGGAGTCACTGCCACATCTGGATGCTTCGCCATAAAGGACTCCAATGGATCTGCCACGCAATCCATCGCAACCGTGCACACATCAACAGCTGCACAAGGCACCAAGACAACATGTCCGGCAGGTACCGACAACTCCATCTCAAACACCACACGAGATGAGTATACCACAGGGTCGGCCACACTTTCGGGCGCACACGCCGGGACAACGCCAGGTTGAGCCATGGGTTCAACAACCCGTGCAGACAATGAATCGTCAAGGGCAACACGAGAAGAATACGACGAAACAGGTACATCGTCGGAGCATGCATCAGAATGAGGAGTACTATGAGTATTACATGAGGGGGAAGTATTACGCGGAACAATACGATCATAGGGCGTACGTGACGGAGGACACCCAGAACCAGAAACATGCAACGGAACAGACACATCGCCAAACATCACAACACCACGAGCAATGTCTAATACACCACCATGCTGCAACAAAAAATCGGAACCAAGAATCATGTCGCAGTGAATACCAGGAGACACAACAACCGTGTGCTGGAAAGACAGATTTCCTAGCGACATACACAGATCCATGGATCCAACGACAGGAAGTTGTGCGCCATTGACTGCACACAACCGCGGAGCAGACTCTAGAGGAGGTCGCTCTGTCAAATTAGGCAACAATTTAGAATGCACTAACGACACACTTGAACCAGAATCAACAAGAGCAACAACAGGAGACGAAGACGAAGACGAAAGACAAACATCAACGTGCACAATAATGGGTGAGATCGCACCACATACCTCCTCGAGGGGCTCCACTCGGACGACTGACGGCGGCCCCGTGTCACCAGTCCAACCTAGTTTTTTGCGTGCGGGCAAGATGCAATGAAGTGGCCCTCTTCACCACATCCATGGCACACTCCACGCACAGGCCTTGTAGCAAAACTCTGGCCACGACCACGGCTAAGCGCACCAGCACCAGCACCACGAGCAACAAAACGTACATGGTCTTGCTGGGGTCGGGTGGGGCGATACATACTCACGCTCTCCATTTTCGCCTCCAAAGCAGAGAGACGCGAATCAAATCTCGACAAAAGCGAAGCCAACTGGCCTCGCTCAGATTCCGACTTCAGTGGACCGACTGCTGTGTAGGGGTCACGACCATGACGGGGCTTCACTTCCGGAGCAGCAGCAAATACGGGCTGTGCGTACTGGTGAGGTACGGTGCGGGCCTGCTCGCGAGCATAAATAGCACCTACCTCGATGGCCTTTTGGACCGCCGCATCCAAATCAGTGGGCCGAGGTGACGCCAACGCCAAGCGCAAATCCTTCGATGCCTGGCCATCAATAAAAAGTTGCAAAAGCATTGAATCAAGCAGTGCACCTTGTTGTCCTGGGTAGGCTCGACGAGCGAGCCGACGAAGTTCCGTGGCATACCCGTGCTGAGTTTCACTCGCCAGCTTCACTCGCTGGCGAAGACTGGCCTCGTGCATCAATGCTTGCTGGGGCGGCTCAAGACGGACATGCAGAGCCTCGACTGCGTCGGAAAAGTTTATGTCACGCGTGTGAGTTAGAATTTCGGTGAACATCTCATGAGCTGTACCAACAAGGCGAGCAGGTAGTAGCCGTAGCTTTTGGTCGTCGTCGTACCCACTCAGCTCGCATGTGTGGACGAAATGCCTCATGTACGTGGTGAAATCTTGGCCTGGCTGATTTCCGAATGTCTCAGGAAGCAAGACTGGCTTCGGCAGTGGACGTGCATGTGGTGTGTCTGTGTCCGGCAAACGAAAACGATGGGACAACCCTTGTACCGGCGAACTCTCGCGCTCTTCAGCAATGCTCATGTCACAGCCAGCTTCAGCGAAGCTACGCTCTAGCTTTTCTTGTCTCTTGGATTTCGCTGAACGGCCCATTGTGAAAAAAAAAATTGTTTTTGTATTTTTGAATTTTCGAAAAAAAATATTATCTGCAAAAATTTCCCGTGGACTCGATCGACGCCTCGATCAACTATCGATCTAATTCTAAATCTATTACGTAACCTATCGTGCGTAGCGACAAACAACTAAATTTGGCAGAGACAATTCCAAATAGGCAACTACTCTACGGACACAGTGTAGCTAGACTCTACTACCCAGCTAGCAGATATCCTAACAAGACACTAGACAGCAGCCAGTATGCACAAAACACGGACACAGAAAATGTTACGAAAATGTTTGGCCAGACAGGTTGGCGCCAATGCTTGACCTATGGACTGTAAACCATGGTAAACAATGCATGCAACAAGAAAACGACGAGCAGAAAGAAACACAATGCAGATAGGAAAATATTGACGAAGAGAGTGGATGAGGATATGGTTTCACTTGCGTGGGCCTTCGTGGTTCTTCATAGTCGGCGATCTCCGAAGGCGTACATACTCCGCCAGCGATGTAGTGGTGGACGTTTTCCGCTGCCACCAGTGTTAGCTGCTCCCGGCTAATGATGCCCCCTCACACCGGAACACAGGGGTTTTATATGATTGGATAATTTATAGAAGTATTCGAGAAGAGTGTAGACAAGGAGAACAGGACAACGACAACTCAAGACTAGACTACAACAGAACTGGAGCATGCGCTCTTCTATGTGAGTGCTCATTGCCAAGGGGAACGAGCGGGAAATACAAATAGTGAGTATTCAGGTCGTAGCATACATACACCTATTACACATGCACAGGAGCAATTTTGCAATATTATGATGCGCAATTTGACACGATCTGCGATGCTGCGTGCGATGTGCCCTGCTGTCATGATAGTGACAGTCACCGCGGTATGTTTTGTCAACGTCGCCCATGCACTCTTCTGTCAAGTCCAAAGTGCTCACATATTTGGCAATGTTTTTGCAGTGATTAACTTTTATCCTAGTTATGTCACGGGTAACTTTAATGAAGTACCCGCAGGCCGTGTCGATCTGCACATCGTCCACTCTCTCATGTACTTGGCCTGCTTTGTCTGTGTATCCATTTCATGTGCGATCCACAAAATCGACTAGACAGTGGGTGCAATACGCTCTCTACCTGAAGACGTTCTTCTGGCGACATCTCGCCATGTACTTGGCCTGGCTTTGTCTGTGTATCCATTTCATGTTCAATCACCTAAATCTCAATGCACTACAGAGACTAGACAGTGGGTGCAATACGCTCTCTATCTGAAGACGTGAACCATTACATTTTTTGGAAAAGTTATACGTACACCTGAAGCGTAATGAAGTACAGTCGACCTACCCTTATAACGATAACCTCTATAACGATATTACCCTTATAACGATATTTTTCTGCCAAACAAAATCACTCCATTGACTCGTGTATACAATACCTTACCTCTATAACAATATTGCTATAACGATATTACCCCTATAACGATATAAAATGGGCTGACCAATCGACATTTTCCATTTTATAACAATATTTAGCAGGGATTACGTAGAGCCCACTATCCAGGTAGGGCAAGCTTCACTTGATAAGTCGCTGGGACATGACAAAATGCAATGGGGGCACCAGTGGGCACCTTGCTATGTACATCATGTGCATGTACGACAGGTTTTGATGCTATGAAGAGCGTAAAAAAATGAACAAAATCCATGTATTATGACGTATGTGTATGGAATGAACCAGTTACCCCTATAACAATATTACCCTTATAACAATATTTCTTGGTCTGACGCAAATATCGTTATAAGGGTAGGTCGACTGTACAGGAATAGAGAGAGTGACTACAATACGCTCTCGACCTGATATAGTGATAACGTGAGTACAAGACACTCTCCACCTGATAACGTGTTAGAAGGTAACATGTCTACAGTCCCACCGTACCCTTCCGACACGACTGTGGACCATTAAATTTTTTTGAGAAGTTATACGTACACCTTAAACGTAATGAAGTACAGGAATAGAGAGAGTGACTACAATACGCTCTCGACCCGATAACGTGAGCACAAGACACTCTCCACCTGATAACGTGTTAGTAGAAGGTAACAGGTCTACAGTCCCACCGTACCCTTCATCATTCCTCATTCACCATCGCGCGATACCCTGGCACACACTGGCAACATATCAATGGGGTGCCTTACCGTCGTCTAGAGGAGACGTCTTCGCAGCAATATTTTCCCTCCTGCGCATTCAGTCGCCGACGCGACAGCGTTCACGGGACCGTTCCAGTTGCGGAAGACATTCGATTCATCGGGCCAATTCAGAAACAGGGCCGTGGACACACAGGGGGCAGAGGAGAGACATTGTTAGTGGACAAGAAATATGCAGTGGCAAGTGGCGAGTGCCGCATGGGTGTCAAGTTGTCATGCACAATTCAGCTATTACTTACGGTCCAGCTAGTCCTGCCATTGCTCGCTCGTCCTGGTTCCTCCTCGTTCGTCTTCCTGCACGTCTGCACTTCTCCTTCCCCACCGTTGGCTTTGCGGTACGGGGGTGCCGGAAGGAATGCCCACCATGTATCCATGTACATGAAGTCCCACCATGACTCTCCATGTACATGTCCACGGCCACGTCAGCAGTTTGTATAGTACCGGAAGGAGTTCCCACGATGTCTCCAAAGGCCTAGAGCGGACGTCTTTGCAGCAATTCTTTTCGCCCTGCGCATTCAGTTCGCCTACGATGTCTCCAAAGGCAAAGGCCTAGAGCCTAGTACTTAGTAGAGGGGACGTCTTTGCAGCAATTCTTAGTACCGGAAGGAGTTCCCACGATGTCTCCAAAGGCCTAGAGCGGACGTCTTTGCAGCAATTCTTTTCGCCCTGCGCATTCAGTTCGCCTACGATGTCTCCAAAGGCAAAGGCCTAGAGCCTAGTACTTAGTAGAGGGGACGTCTTTGCAGCAATTCTTTTCACCCTATACTATAGTACCCTGCACATTCACTCCGCCGACACGACAGCGTTTACGGGGCCGTTCCAGGTGCAAAAGGTCCACGTCAGCAGTTCTCAACTATTTCGCGTACGGGATAGTCGCCGCGACAGCATTTAAGGGGTCGTTCCAGGTGCAAAAGGTATCCATCAATGGCACTTTGCAGTATGGGGTACGGAAAAGGGGCCTCCTCGTTCGACTTCGTCGACTTCTGCAGTTCTCCTTCCCGTCAGGGGTACCGAAAGGGGCCTCCTCGCAGTTGTCCTTGCCGTCAGGTCCACGTCATGCTGTAGTTCTCAACTATTTCGCGTACGGGATAGTCGTCTTTGTCGTACGCGACATCGGCGTTTACCGAGTGGCATTGGCACAAAGCAGACCGTTGACGGGGTCACGTGTCAAAAAAGTATCAACAAAGTGTCGACTACGTGTCGACCACGTGTATAGCGGTACACTCAGCGGTACACTAATTCTCGTGCCATTCTCGTGTCACAAAACTGGAACATCGAGTACCAGTATGGAAAGGCTTCAGACAGGAAGCCTTTCCAATGTATGCAGTGCAGGTGTAAAGGCAAGATGTTAAGCATCGGTGGCCAAACAACCAGTCACTGCCTTCTTTAAGTGGGCCGGTGACGTGGAACCTCTGATCGCACGGGGTTCTAGCTTGCCATCTTGTTTACTTAGCAACACCGGACATACCACTGCACCACTGCATGTTCCTAAGTGATACCGTGTGATAGTACTTGAAGCAACTCAGTGCATACCTATGCATGTACCTGTACAATGTTGCTCCATGAAATCCGATTGCGTGAATGAAGTCTGCACCCTTCACGAGCTCACATCCCAGTGTTTTCAGGTCTGGGTCTGCACAGCGCCCGGTGTGGCATTCACTGGCTTGATCGGATTCCATTGCCGGAGCAGTACTGCACGGATACTTGTGAAGCCAGTGTTGTATTGTGACACTGCCACTCTTCCAGCACCGGCCATGCAGTATGCACATGCATAACCCTTGTACCATTCTCCCACCCATACCCTACCGCTCTATACAGTAAAACCGGTCAAGGCGACCATTCGGATAAGGCAACCAACTGTCCAAGGGGACCATTACCACCAGGACCACGTGAAGGGTTGTCAATTTCAGTCACATGACCCTGGTTTAAAGGAGATCACCTGTACACAGCGACCACATTTTGAAGGTCCCTTGAGCGGTCGCCCTAGACAGGTTTCTCTGTATATCGCATATGCACTCCCTATCAGAGCCGCGTGTATCTTGATCGAAGGATTTCAATAAGCATAGTACCGGTTCTTGATCTCTCTGCATTCTGTCCACACTGAACTTTTGTTTGCCCAACAAAGAAGACATAGTGGGTTGCTCTGATTAACGGTATCGCTGTTTGTTTGGTTGCCCAACGTAGTAGACAGAGTGGGCTGCTCGGAACCGTATCGCTTTTTGTTTGTTTGCCAAACGTAGGAGACATACTGGGGCGTTCTCATGAATCGTATCATTGACTGTCTGCATGCCATGGCGGTGGAGGAAGCAGCAGCAGAGAGCACTGTTGCAGCTAGCAATGGTACACCCATGGAAGAAGAACCAGCCATTGAA
This sequence comes from Sycon ciliatum, assembly GCF_964019385.1. Taxonomy (NCBI): domain Eukaryota; kingdom Metazoa; phylum Porifera; class Calcarea; order Leucosolenida; family Sycettidae; genus Sycon; species Sycon ciliatum. The sequence continues at coordinate 56,490,237 of NC_088643.1, read as the reverse complement.
CTCGGCCGAGGCATCAAAGTCAACCTGCTGGGCTGGAGCAAGTGTACTAAGCCGGTGGTGATACGCTGGCGCATTTGCCTAACCATGGCCAGGTGCTTCTGGCACCATTCCACCATCGGCCAGCTGTCTGGCTTGCCAGAGTAAGTGCATGTGTGTGTGTGTGCGTGCATGTGTGTGTGCGACTCTGCGTACATGTGTGTGTGCGACTCTGCGTACATGTGTGTGTACATGTGTGCATGCATGTGTGTGTGTGTGTGTGTGTGTGTGTGTGTGTGTGTGTGTGTGTGTGTGTGTGCGCGCGCGCGCGTGTATGTGTATGTGTGTGTATATCTGTAGGTATGCGTGTACATGTACGTGCGTGTGTATGTGTGTGCGTACGTGTGCGCACATGCATGCATGGATTAAACATTGAATTGCATTGTGCGGCAAAAAGCTGTATGTTTGGCTAGACAGTGTGTCACTTGTGACACTTTTTTGCATCTGCTAACGTCCGGTACCTACCTGTTCGCCTTGCACTTGCGTAATCTGGCCGTGTACTGTAGCGTTGTGAGACATCGGCTGAAGCCCGTTGTCAAGACTGAGCGCCAGTTCCTGTTCGTGCTGCAAATGCTCGGACCCAGCTTGCAGCGTATGAACGAAGAGAGAACCCGCTGCTTGATAGACGTAAGTGGAGTGTTGTTTCCGAGTGCTGTTTCAGTGCTGTTTCGGTGTTGTTTCAGTGCTGTTTTAGTGCTGTTTTAGCGCTGTTGGTTTGTGAATTTCTATTCTTCGGTGCTTCTCATCTTAGTACTCATGTAATGTTATACAATTATTAGTGCTGTGCACGGGTAGTCGGGTATCCGTGCTACCCGTGAGGACCTCGGGTAGACGGGTACAGAATAGTACCCGAAGACCCGAAGTCGCAGATGACATCATGTACAGGGCACGTGTACGAATTCATGTAATACTCCGCATCGCTACCCAGTGTGTAAGGGAAGGGTGCATTGTGGTGTTACCATGGAAACATTACCCGATCGGGTACCCGTGCTACCCGTGGAAAACTACCCGAACCCGATACCCGAAGAAAATTCTTCCCGACTCAGCCCTATATACAATCATGGCCAACGAAATCATACTCACGAGTCAATAAAAGCAGCTCCCCGCGATTTTGATTATACCGTGCACGGTTTCAAAACCCATGCGAAAGCAGCATGGGCCACGTGAGCCACGACCATGCTGCTTTCGCATGGGTCGGATGTCTACGTCCGCCGCAACTGTATGTAACCATGGGTATGTAACCATGGGTATGTAACCATGGGTATGTGACCATGGGTATGTAACCATGGGTATGTAACCATGGGTATGTAACCATGGGAATGTAACTATGGGTATGTAACCATAGGTATGTGACCATGGGTATGTGACCATGGGTATGTGACCATGGGTATGTAACCATGGGTATGTAACCATGGGTATGCAACCATGGGTATGTAACCATGGGTATGTAACCATGGGTATGTAACCATGGGTATGTAACCATGGTATGTGACCATGGGTATGTGACCGTGGGTATGTAACCGTGGGTATGTAACCGTGGGTATGTAACCGTGGGTATGTAACCGTGGGCATGTAACCATGGGCATGTAACCATGGGCATGTAACCATGGTCATGTAACCATGGGCATGTAACCATGGGCATGTAACCATGGGTATGTAACCATGGGTATGTAACCAACAACTGTCAGGCATTCAGTTTGTGTGGCACTGTACGGGTGTATGCTGTAGGCCCAGACAGATTCTGCTCCGATCGTCTCGATATTTTGCCGCAAAATGTTGCTGCGAAATATTCGATATTTTGCCGAGCCTGGCACAAGAAACTCGATATTTTGCTCCATTTTGCTCAGAAAAAAAAACCTGTGTGTATATCCACTTCCCGTACGTTTCATAAAAATCGCAGGGTCGGTTTCTCAACACGAGTTTCCACGCACGTGTCCTTGAGTTCTTCCAAAATCATGTCGATCCACAGTGAATCCCAGTGATATTTCGGTGACATGATCTCGTCCTGGGCAGTGTGTGTCCTGCTGAACAAGTAAGAAACAAGGAAATCCAAGTATCAGGCATCGATTTTACCCAACATCTCGATATTTTGCTCCGATTTTGCCGGCAATTTCCGCTCTTTCAATTCTTCGATATTTTGCCGGAAGAATTGCCGGCAGGATCTGTCTAGGCCTAGTCTGCTGCTCTGCTGCTGTAGTAGAAATGCTGCTCGATGAAATCAGATCAAATGCGTCGACCGTACGCCCTGCACCAGTGAACATCATCACAGTGTTCTCAGGTCCAGGACTTCACAGAGCCCGACGTGGCATTTTAAAACTCGCGTGATTGGATTCCATTGAACCTGTGATTTTGCAATAAACGTGCAAAGCACTCAATCTCCGATGTGCCATGCACTCAGTCTCCGATTTACAATTCACTCAATCTCCATTGTACCGGTGCACTCAATATCCATTGTAGCGGTGCACTCAATATCCATTGTACCGATGCACTCAATATCCATTGTAGCACAATGTAGCGGTGATATGCTTGTGGATGTGTTGATTGTGTAGCTTGTACAGGAGCTGCACAGGATGCTGCTGACAGTGGATAAACAGTGCAAGCACCTGGACTATCTCGACATGTTCTGTGACTATCTGTAAGCACATGGTCGGCTGAACTGTGTGTATGTGTGTATGTGTGTGTATGTGTGTGTGTGTATGTATGTGTGTGTGTGTGTGTGTGTGTGTGTGTGTGTGTGTGTGTGTGTGTGTGTGTATGTGTATGTGTGTGTGTGTCTGCATATGCAAGTGAGTGTGTGTGTGTGTGTATGTGTGTTTGGTCTTGTGTGTGTGTGTGTGTGCACACGTGCACGTGTGTGTGTGCGTATGTGTGTGGGGGCGTGCGTGCGTGCGTGCATGCGTGTGTGTGTGTGTGTGTGTGTGTGTGTGTGTGTGTGTGTGTGTGTGTGTGTAGAGAGAGTTTCATTTATTCGAGAGTCCTTGCATTCATTCGTCGGCTGCTCTGAGTGTAGTTCTGTCTCGTAAAATTCTCGTCGCATAATGCAAAAGCTCTCTATTGGTAACGAGGTGGCACTACTACATGTACATAGTCATTCTGTGTACTTGAGCTCATGTTGTGCTGCCTGACCACTGCAAGAACAGGAATATCCAGTGTACCGTATGCCTTTAGGATGTGTACGTGTCCAGTGTCCACTCAAGCATTGAGCGTGCAATGTACTTCAGAGTACTGTACACTACTACAATACATGATACGTGTAGTCAGGCGTTTTAGCCTGATCCGACGACGATGGGCTCTTCCGATTACTCTCATGTTCACAATATCGTACGTCCCACGTCTCACGCCGCACTCAGAAGACCGTGTTGTTGCTCTTACTTCACGGAGAGTCTCAAGAAGAAGGCCAGAAGAAAAGACAAGAATGTGTACAACATGCGCATGCGTGCTGTGACGCAACCTGCGCAGTCCGCGCGCAGTCCTTGCGGACACAGCGCCGAAAGGAGACCTTGTAGAGGTCACAGAATACACAGGCCAAAAGGGTACCTCGTAGAGGTCACAGAATACACAGGCCAAAAGGGTACCTCGTAGAGGTTACGGACAACATACATGTACTTCCTGTCTACTCATGATTACCACCTATACCGCCTGTTTTCCTGCCACTTTCTCTGTTGTCCTTTCTAGCACCTGTGTGTTTGTGTGTGTGTGTGGGGGGGGGGGGGGGTGCACGTGTGTGTATATGTGTGTGTGTGTGTGTGTTATGTGTGTGTGTGTGTGTGTGTTTACATCTGCGCGCATGTACGTACACATGTGTGTATCAGGTACCATCTGAAGTACATGTATGTCGGCGAACATAGTAAGGAGAAGTTGGAGGAAGTGTTCAACAGTCTTCGTCCTTCTATCCAGGCGCGCCTTCGCTTCATGATGAACGCGAGCCGCTGATTCTAACGCAGGACACGCCGTAGGTACCAGACTTGGAGCAGTGTGCGTGCGAATGCAGGTGTGTGTGTGTGTGTGTGTGTGTGTGTGTGTGTATGTGCACATGCAGGTGTGTGTGTGTGTGTGTGTGTGTGTGTGTGTGTTTGTTTGTGTGTGTGTGCATATGCAGGTGTGTGTATGTGTGTGTGTGTGCGTGCATGCGTGCGTGCGTGTGTGCGCACGCGCGTGTGTGCGGTACTTGTCATGCTAGCCGCCGAGCATTCAAGGTCACACCGCAGCAGCAGCACAAGTGCACGGCTACAGAAGTAAACTAAGTCACGGAGCAGTGTACAGTAATTGCCTGTGCTCAAAGCATGCCGTGCACTTTCCGTTCCTGTCAAGCTAGAACAATTCCTGACGTAACCTATTATGACTGAGCTTAGCAGCAAATGGACCCAGTAGTATATAACATTACAGTATTGAACCTATGCACTCTACAAATGTTGAAACACCTCGCTCCATTGCCCCTTTTTTCTTCTTCAAAAACTCCAGTCTCATTCACTGCCAATAGACTTCAATAATTGTATGAAAATTGAGAGAACTGCTCGCAGCAACGTTATCACCTATGTCATTGTTATGGATCAAAATCCAAAATCACTGTATGTAACAGGATCACAGTAGTAGAAACAAGTGCGACCTATCTCTACTGCTGGCAATGTTTTAGTACCCCACCCCATCATTTTTGTCTGCCAGTTGCCATTTGCTTTGTTTGGGAAAATCGCTTCCACTCGTTCCGGTGATGTTGGTGCTGACTTTCTGATGCAAATTTTTAAAACAGTATCGTCGTTTTTATCGCCACTATTCTCAACATTTCAGTTTTTTGCGTGCAAGCGTAATAACGTTATGACGCATTTTGAGTCCGACACGTGTGCCGCTATTGCATTTATCGGGTGTGTGGCCGTGTCGGCCAACTGGCTTATGTGCTACCAGAGGTGTAGGACAACTGGCTCAGGGCATGCCCAGGAGCCAGGTAATTTCACCTATGCCTTGTCATGAAACACTAGAAACAGTTATTTACTGATGTGGGCTGGCACCTAGCATGCAGAATCTACATAGTAAACTGGAAAGGCTTGCTAGAACAAGTCTAGCAAACAATGCACTATGTAGTTGGGCAGAGGTGTCAACTTGAAGCTATTGTGGTATGAATACAGTACAGCCCTGGCCATCCATGCGGGTTTCAGGAACCACTCAATACTACACAGACCGACACACACACACACACACACACACACACACACACACACACACACACACACACAAAGAGTACCTACCAATTCTTGGACCCACATTTACAGTACTACTCCTACCAAGCATGCACTGCTCAACCAAGGTGTAGCGTTGCCCCGTGCATACCCGATTGAGTGATAAAAGCAACAGGCTGGGTATGGGCTGATATATAGAGCACATCCTGTCAACCCTGTTTCGAAAGAGTGAGGTCATCCGTTAAAAAAATTTAATATCACCGTAATCTATTCAACTTTAATATGTTTCAGTTGCTGTCCGAAGAAACAGAAAGCAACATGCTCTAATGCTGTGTGAACGTTGGTTGATATGTACATCATGTAGCCCAAGTTCCGGCCATGCAAACATCTATGGTGCTTGAAGTATTGATTGGTCAACTCGTGTCGTGCATTTTCAATCAGAACACAATGGGTTTTTTTACTTTTTTACGTGTACATTTCATTGACAGCGGAATTAGATTTTATGGAGGGGCAAATGCAGGGCAGTCGTGAGCTCTCATTAGTTTGGCCATAGCGTGGGTGCAGGCATATTGCCGGTTGTTACTCTCATGCATGCAGTACAGTGGCACGTACACTATTTATAGAAGATAATAACACGGTTCTACTAGTGCTGGAAGCCATGTGGAGTAACTTTACTATAAGCAGAAGCAGCAGCAGCCAGTCATAATATCCCTATCACGGTTCAAGGGTTGCAGCCTAGTGTTCATTGTCATGACACTTGTATGCAGCTCACCAATAGCCTGGGAAGCAGCTCTGTATAGCCAGGGCTCGTAAATACGTCCCCACACAGGCTGGGGGAATATGCGTAACAGAGGTGTGTGTATGTACATGTGTGTGTGGGGGGGGGGGCATGCGTGCGTGCGTGTGTATGTCAGAGCAGCAGAATCTGAATGCCTGAATTTAGCTCGGTGGAAGGACTATCCGCCCAGTGCACCGTGATCCGGCCAGAACTTGTCTAACTTCCACTAGCAGCGCATTGGCTATAAAAGCCTCGTAGCTGCGGACTCGGTGATATGATTCATGATGTGTTTGTGGAACGTTTTTCCGCTGCATGCAAACACTCAGACTTCTTTCAGGGAGTCAGATCGCTTGTGATCCTTTCTACCCTTGTGCCGTTCGCGGCTCTTCAGCTTCAGGGTCATCTTATGCCTCAGACTGGATTTTCTCTGCTTTTTGTCCACGGACCGATAGACATTGCCTTTGTTTCCATCCTGGCTAGGCTGGTCCCTGAAGCAAACACCTGATGACGTACCGGCCGACAACGGTTTAGTATCACGTGTATCATCTTCTTCAGTACTGCTAGCGCCACCGTGACTGGACGCACTGCTGGCTTCACGGTCACTAAGTGCTATGCTGGTAATGCTCAGCTTGGACGCAGTGAGCGGTATGTCGCTGTAGATTTCACTAGAAAACGGAGCTGCAGCCGAAGCTCTCAGCATGTTGATCTTCTTGCGGACGTCTTTGGGTGCCATGTAGCCAACACTATCAACGGTGTTGTGGCGTTGGCCAATAGCATTCTCGTCGACCGGAGGGGCGTACAGATTTTCGACGTCAAGGTGATCAGCGCCTTCGGTTGCTGCTGTCGCTGCCGCTGCATCGGTACCTCCCTTCTTGGGCACTGCGAGAGTGAGTGCCACGCTGAAGCCATGACCACTCGTCCTAGATTCCACTTTCTCTCTTGTGCTCTGGTAAGCGCCGGTTCCCTGTCGAGGTGCTAGGTAGACTTCTTCCTCAAGACCCAACTCGCCTGCAGATAACGCTATCACATTGCCAGGTTTTTCGGGTGGAGCCTGAGCTGCCCGAGATATTTCGGGCATCTTGGCTGAAGATTTGTCGTCTTTATTCGCTGGCTCAGGTCGGTCGTCTGTCTGAAGGGCAGCTGTGTGTTCGGTGGGAGGACTTATCACATTCAGAATTTCAGACAGGGCATCGTACTCAGCCTGGCTCACCGGTGTGGAGTTATGGCGTGATGCTGCTCGTTTGCCCTCGCCTTTTGCCTTGGTCGCCTCTGCTGCTTCAGCCACGATACACTGCATGTGGTACACCGACGAGGTAGATAGGCTGGATAGTGACTCTCGCCTAGGCTTCGCTGGGGGCATTTTGCGCGTGCAGATGCTGTAGTGGCTAGTGCTCTTTGGGAGGAGCGCACCAGCTGTGTTTTCACCGTCTGTATGCTCTTGTGCTGTGGTATCATACCTACCAGTGTACTCAGACGCCTGGCTGGTGGGCGATACAGTAACTGCAGCACTGTAAAAAGAGTCGTTATCGCTTGGGGTCGGTGTATGCTGCTCACCATCCAGGGACACCGCCGTACTGTAGATGGACATTCCACCGTGACTGCGTAAAGAGTGCCTAGTGGCGACGCCGGCTGCCGCCTTGGTCAGGTTCAGCAGTGTCAAGTTGGCCTTTCCCGGCTGTTGAGTAACACTGCTGTCGGAATCATCATCTTGGATCTGTTGGGCTGACGACGGCGGTACAGCAGCGTAGATGTCGTCCTGCGTATCACCATCATCCTCGCCCATGTATACAGCTGATGTGTAGATCTCTTCCCCGTTCTCGTCAAGCTCTTCGAAAGATGCCATTGGTGCGATGGGCATCTTTGCTGCCGGCCTCTCGACAGCGTAGGAGACGAGTGGAAGATCGACGCTTCCCCGTCTGTTTATCTTGTAGCGATACGCCACAAAGCCGGCAAGCGCAAGTACCGCAGCAACACCTGCTGGGATAGACGATGCCAGGGCTACTGTGCTGTCGGAACCTGTGGAGAAGCAGAGCAGCAGCAAAAACGTTATGACAGTGATTTGCCAAGGAGGTGAGCTTGTGGGAGGCCTAAGTCATGGACTAGCGTATTCCAATGTATATTCATGTCCTGTATTTTCTTGCTTCAAGGAAGCGCCGTGAACCCACTGACTGCTGTCCACCCAACCGTGACAGCAAAAGAACTACTAACTGGGGTAACTCAGTCTCCACCAGTCACGTCACACCAACACCAATGTTACTGACTACTAAGAGTACCGTATTTTCCCGTTATAAGTTGACCTTTTTGGGACTAAAAACCGAGTTGAAAAACTGTATCCCTTTAAAAGGGATAGTCGACTTACAACTGGGGTTCTACCACTATAATTATCATATTGATGTTGAACCGGTAAATCGAGGCCCCGAGTATTAGGGGTCGAATTATAACTGTTGTACATGTGGTCGCGCTTGTAGCTCTGTGTCGTACATGTGGCTGCGCTTGTGTCTCTTTTGTCGTACACGTGGCTGCGTATGTGTCTCTGTGTCGTACATGCTGCTGACCCGTGGTACACGCCGCTGCGCTGTCTTGGAATGCTTTGTACATGCCGCTGCACCGTCTTCTGTCCCCTCTGTATGCATTATTTCTCCTCTCGTCCCCGTTGCATACACATTTTCTCGTCTTGTCTCCGTTGTATTTGTCTGGTTGCCGTCTTGTGTCCGTCGTATTTCCCCGTCGTTCGTCTTTGTCTCCCGTCCTGTTCAGGCCTTGTTGTACTTTGCACAGGCACCTCTTTAGTATCCCTCACCCCACTTTTTCCCCTCTTTTCTCCACGTCCCCATAATATATTCTCTTGTCCGTTTTGTTGGAGCGCAGTTCTCCCGTCACCTTACTGAAAGCAAGTTAGAGAAAACGCTCTCTCCCAGTGTGCACGAGTCTTTTGTTGTTGTGTGGAGTGGCGAGGAGAGCAACAGTTCGTCCGAATAAATTGACGACATTTGGCGCCCAACGTGGGGCTCGAACCCATGACCCTGAGATTAAGAGTCTCATGCTCTACCGACTGATAAGGTCAACGTAAAAACGGAGAAATATGGTATGTCAATTCACGGGTCCATGAATAATTATTTATTGTTATTATTACGCACACACTCATGGCCAAGGCCAATCGAGGAGGAGGTGAGGGCGATTATAGCCAGCCATGGCAAAAGAAAGAAGAAAAAGAAAAGAAAAAGACAAAACAAGTGCAAATCAGAACAACAACAACAACAATAAAAGAAGAGATTGGGCTGCAAATCAAGCATAACAAAATAGTCACGGTATCATGATTGCCTGGCACGACGGGTGCATGTGCTTAACTGATTGTACTTACTTGCATCTTGAAACGCCTCCTCCGGCACAGTGCCATTCTGCAGTGTAGCTCCTTCACTGGCAGTGACCGGCGTCGTGTCGCTGCTGCCATCGGTCGACATCACCATTGCTGGTGTTGCCGTTGCCGTTCCACTCGATACTGCATTAGTGTTGGAGCAGGACCATGTACATGTATGAACAGATAAATGACAAGGCGGTGGAGTATAGTATTGGCATTACTGGTGTTGTAAAAATATCAAAATGTCCGTTGTTTCCATGTCTGCACTAGCCACTTACGTGACTATATCTCTGTCATGACTGCATCGGGGGAAAATCATACTCAAAACGTACTTTGGTTTTTGACAGTGTTTAATCAGCAGCTATCTGTCATATGTACCAGCACCTACTCCTGGCATGGCAGGATCCCTCCACTGATGACAGGGAGGACCCTGTCCGGTTAGTTAGGCATTCTGTGCAAGAAACTTCTTTTGGCTTGGTGGTGACCAGGATTGTAGCCAAAGTGACAGAGCGTGGAGCTGCACTCCCCCCCCCCCCTTTTCCTAAATTGAAAACACCACTGTGCAACAATGCGTGGTTTTAAACCTATCACCATGCCTGTATTTCTATGCACTATGCATTGCATGTATGTGCTGAAGTAGGCACTAAATTGTCACACACAGTAGACCTTGGTGCTGGTTCATTGCTGCAGTGTGAGTAAAAGTGGCCACAGGCTTGTGTTGTCTACATTGTACTTCATGTGCATGTATTCCGGAGCAATGCCGACTCATACAACTGAGCAAACATTCCCAGGAACCTCTCTTCCATTTCACTCCTGCTTAGCAGCTATAACTGTTTCCTGTCATACCAGGGTTTACTGTTGGCTCTGCAACACAACATGTGTTAGTCATAGTTCTATGAAAGTGTGACTCAGGGGTGAATCCACTGGCCTGGAATTTGGCAGAAGGGGGCTAGTGCTCAGCTCAGTAGTACACTCATGTCTCTGTTATCCGGACCTTGAAGTTACAGGCACCTCGCTCTAGAGGGCATCCCGTGGGTTAGTTTTACTGGAAATAGTTCTACTCGTGTGCCAATATTTGTGGAAAATGTGATGCAATATGCCATATCTCTGGCCCTTCCCCATCAAAATGTACACGTATGTGATTCAGAGTTGCGGACACTTCAAACCTATGGGCAGTGCCCTGTCCCGCACCGTCGAGATAAGAGAGATATGAGTGCATGTGGTGGGCGGAACATTGAACATGATAGTTTTGGTCAGCATAGCCATTATACCGTACTTCCCCACATATAAGCGCATGCGCTTATAAGCGAAAATTTGCTGCAAAAAAGATCTTTGGCTGTGTAAACATGTTCGGGTAGAAGCCCATGCGCTTATATGCGCAATATATGCGCAATACAGGTTTGTCTGTGTCCTAAACAATGGTGTCATCACACTACTTTAATAGTGGTATATTTCGCTCCCGCCTTTTCACCAATAGTGTTCACATATAAGCACATGCGCTTATAATTGAGGGGTGCGCTTATATCCGGACATAAGCACATGCGCTTATATGTGCGGAAGTACGGTATGCAACACTGAGCTCACCATTTTGTCCACTTGTATTCGTAGCAGTGGTGGTAACAGTGTCATTAGTGGTACTAGCAGTGGTGGTAACCACGGTACCATTGTCATTAGTGGTACTAGCAGTGGTGGTAACCACGGTACCATTGTCATTAGTGGTACTAGCAGTGGTGGTAACCACGGTAACATTGTCATTAGTGGTACTAGCGGCAGTCACCCGGGTAGCTATAGTGGTTGTTGCCCGCATACTAGAGCTGGTATTGGTCGTAGGCTGTGTAGCTGTGGTGCTTTCAGAGCTATTCAGTATACCTGTAGTAATAGATCAGTATGCACACCCGAACACTGAGTGTGGGGGTATCAGAACTTTTGATTGAACTCATGGCTAGCTTCCAACTACATTATAGGTAGAGACAAGCCAGACACAAGGAGTAATGCACACGGAGTGACAAGGCTTCATTGGACCCTCTTCACTAACAGTGACTCACAAGTTAGTTACTGCTCAGGAATGCAGAGAAGCAAGATTGCACGAAGTGACTCAGAAGACTAGGTAGAAAAGAGAAGAACTCACACCGCACCGACTCAGAAACTGGAAGACAGATGCATACGAGTATAAGCGAAAGAAGTTCAGCTACAGCTCTAGCTACCAAATTATTATGAATGGCAGCTCCATAATTATCAGTAGCCGCATTGTCTGGAAAAATGAATGCAGATACAATCTAATGGAACATAAGAGTTTAAAAAGGTACATTGTGGAATAGATCATTGTTGTTTTTGGTTGGGAAACGGCCTATCTACTGAAGCGCATAACTCTACAGATACACCTTCCTTCCTTCTACCACTGCCATACAGATACCATTGGACCATTGGACGCCCATCGCCGGAGGCGATGATAGCGATGCGACAGCAGAAGCCATAGCAACTTGTGCTGGGATTGCACCATTCAACAGCTTGCAAGGCTGAAGAATTGGCCGCCACTATTCAGCCTGGTCTACACCACACAGCTATGAAGTGGCTTTTTCTGGCCAGTGAATCCCAATACAGATACACACACACACACACACACACACACACACACACACACACACACACACACACACACACACACACACACACACACACACACACACACACATACACACAGCTAGACAGAGAAGAACGATTCATCAGCCAGCTTGGTAGCGTATGCATGGTAATATTGACCTGGCTGTCTGCAAGAACAGGGTTAGCACGACTAGAAGTAAAAGCAACATCCAGGGCCTTACCATCGTCGAAGATTGCCACAAAGAAAAAGCTTGACGTAAATGAAAAGCCATCTACCACTGCCCTGATCCGAAACGCCGTGCCCTCTATGAGATCCAGTCCATTTACAATTGATATATCAAATGTCATGAGTGTATTGGTGCCCATTGGAGCAACATCAACAGTAGCCTCGACCATTGTTGTGTTGATAGTTTGAGACGGTGGTACATCAAAGAGTGTACCAAAAGCACTACCATTCTCATAAGAATATTCCTGGACAACAAACGCAAGCACAGAAGAAAGGTGCACCTCCCGCCAGCAACAGATCTCATACACTGCCCACGTTCTCTAAGTCTTTGTTCCATGTACTAGTATACACAGTCATACAGAATGTCACATTGGCGTTGCTTGTTGCCCAACATGTGTGCAGTTTGCAGCAAGAAAAGGGTGTGTGTAAAGAAGAGGATGTGTGCAGTCTGGGACAAGAAGAAGGTGTGTGAAGTTTGTCTCTGCTTGCGCAAGTTGGCAGTCATAATGTTACCTACACTACCTAGACTATACCAGCATCCCCAATGAATAGCGACACTTTCATCACTGTTTTTTTTCTCTTTCCGCCTACTGATCTGGCTGTATGAGGTGACTAAGGAACTGGTGCAAACTGTCACTTGTTCCTGCTTAGAGGTGTTGGTTTTCCTGTATCAGGTTCTCGAATCCTTTGCCCTTCATAAGGTTACCACAACTTGTTGCACTTCACATACGACGCACACCCACACCCACAATACACACATAGTGCGCACACACACGCACACACACACACACACACACACACACACACACACACACACACACACGCTTGCACCCCCCCGCCCCCCGCCCCCCCCCCCCCCCACGCACACATGCAATGCACAATAATATTAATGAGTCGTACCTGTCTCAACCAGCCACTTCCTGTCGTATTGTGCATCTGACCGACAATGTCTGCATTGCCCTTGAAGTTCACAGCTCCCAATCCATCTGCACTGACTTGCAGAGCTGTTGTAGGCTGCAGTGTAACATTCGGCATTGGAGAAGCCGTTGTCGGGTCTGCTGGGTCGGTTACGACTTGACGTCGGTGAATTCGCCTGACTCGTTGGCGTTGGCTTGCTGCTTCGTTCCCTGTATCACACATTTGGCGAAAGGCATGCTTGCAAATGCGAGTACAGGTCTTAGCGTCTACCATCGTTAGTACGACATCGGTTACAAGACAAAACCTCATTAGTACTTAGTAGCAAGGGCGTCACACACGTTACGACCAGTATGACCATGGTCATACCACTCTTCATCCAGGATGGTCCGCCCAGAGCGTGTGTGAAGCGCTAGAACGTGCCCTGTTGCTGAAAAGTCCAATTTTTCCCGGGGGGGGGGGGGGGGGGGGGGGACACCCACCCCGCACCCCCGGTCGCCCCACTCTCCACTGCCCTGTGACACCCCTGAGTAGATAACAATCCAAAGTCCCCCCGATGCCTGAAATGAGTACATGCAAGTCGGGATGGTACGATCGTAGATGCTACTCCTTTTTGTCTCATCTCCGGGGTTGTCTACTAACGCGGGTAGACCTGTACAAAGCGCTAGCTAGAGCCTAGGTGTTTATGGCTCGTAGATTTACTACTCGGACTGCAATCATGGTCAGGGATATACGTGAAGGCCAGAGGAGGCACTTGCCAGATCCAATAGGGTATGCACTAGCCCAGGCACACATTCCTGGAAGTCAGACTACGCAAACCAAGACCTCTTCTCATACCGTGACCATGTGTGTGTGTGTGTGTGTGTGTGTGTGTGTGTGTGTGTGTGTGTGTGTGTGTGTGTGTGTGTGTGTGTGTGTTTGTGTGTGTGTGTGTGTGTGTGTGTGTGTTTGTGTGTGTTGAGTCATCTTTCCAAGATTCCTTTTGAGTCTCTCTCCCCTCTCCCGGGGAGACCCACGTGACCAGTTTTGGCAGTGAGCAACAAGTACAAGTACATTACAAGTGTGTGTGTGTGTGTGTGTGTGTGTGTGTGTGTGTGTGTGTGTGTGTGTGTGTGTGTTTGGTATGTAAACGGACATTCAAGAGTAAATCTGGACTCGGACGACACAAATGTCCTGCTGATCGCCAGCTGCCTGTAGCGGAACAGCCGGACGCACGTCAATGTCATGCCTGCCTTCGGTGGTTCCGAAGTGCCGGTGGACTTGCTGTGCACAAGTGCACGGCACCCGCCCCGGCATCACCGCCCACACCCCAGCGCATACCAATCACCAGCCATCCGTGTTGCAACCAGCACTGCGCTACCTGTGATCGCTGTTTTGAATCTGCTCCTGGCTTTCGGCGACACAATTGCAATCGTGGACGGCGTCGTGGCGGAGCGGCTTCCTAGTGGCAGTGCTGACTTCTCTCAAACTCTCTCTTCTACTCTCCCCAGTGTCTCAGGGGCGGCGTGGCCAAGCATTTGGCAGCTGTATACCAGGCCAGATGTGTGTGTATGTGTGTGTGTGTGTGTGTGTGTGTGTGTGTGTATCTGTCTGTGTGTGTGCGTGCATATTTCCCGGTTGCATGGTTCGTAATGCACGTGCATGTTCTCCACCTTGCACCCGACGAGACAAGCCTCATGTTTGTCTAACACATGCACAGCTGTTTAGTTGAGCCCTGGAGACTCATATCACTAACCCCGGGTTGTGCCCAACATGCTAGTGTTGAGTATGCCGGTGGAGCTCCGCTTACCTGGTTGTGTGTGTCTTTGGTGTTCTGAACGAGACCTGCAGGATATAGTACATGCAGTTACACACTGTCAACTGCTGCCGCCATCGAATCCTGAAAAACATTGCAGGCCCCGACCTTGAGCCCTGACCATATCACCCTGCATTGAGCATGCATGGCAGTCTTACTTGTACTGCAATCATTCAAGCAGTACATCCTAATATCAGAATAGATGATGATTCACATACAGCTGCTGTATGTACTTGCTCTAGTCTATGTATCCATCCGCTTCTGGATGTTTTGTATGCAGAGTTTTACACACATGCTCCACGAAATGAGGTCACATGCATGTTTCAAGTGTTACGGACACCAGCATTGCCCAAGGTCCTATGGCTATGGTCCACGGTTATGGACAGGACACCAGCATTGCCCAAGGTCCTATGGCTATGGTTCCACTCACCTTTGTTCTAATGCCAACCCTCTCTGGCTTTGTGGCCTGGTTGAATGCTTTTGGTTGAACAAATCTGATCTCTTTGCGAGACGAGAGCTCCATGTGCGTGGCCCATATTTACCCCCACTAGAAACTAGAAGCATAGAAATGAGAAGGAGGCAACAAACTACTAGCGATATCCTCACGCCTATGCCAGTAATTGGGTCTAAGCTTGAAGGCATTGTCCGAGATGATCAGTTGGTACTACAAAGCTGAATCTACAAGGGGATGTCGTGTGTGTGTGGGGGGGGGGGGGGGGGGAGAAACGGGAAGGTCTGGAAGAAAATAGAAATCGCTCCCAGAGATAGGTTCTACGACTGACTTCTGGTGGAGGCTGGCGTGATATGTTGCTTCCGTAAGCCATTGGCAGGCATTGGACTGGTTGGTCCATTACTTATCTAAAAGCTTCGCCAACCAGGCTAAATCCTTGGCACGCGTTTTTAGCCGACTTAGGGTCGGGAGTTACTGAATAGCATACAATGTCTTCAGGTCAGAGTCCAAAGGTCAAGAGGTATTCCTGGCCTGCACTATACACCAGGGAGTCGTAAAATTACGACTCCCTGCTATACACTGTGACTGCACTGTACTCGCACCTCGTATAACACACACACACACCCATTTTTTAGTACTCTACGAGTACAAAATCTAATCGCTCGCACGGCTGTTCCGAGTGCGACATTTATCAATATGGCGGCGTACCGTAGCAACCCGCATCGCAACAGCTCGCGTACGCACAGCGTGCCGACGCGTGCAGTCTTTCTGCACATTTTTCAAATTTATCGAAGAAAGTTTTTGTTTTTGGGGCGATGGATTCGTGCCTTGGAGAGGTCGTATGAGGCCATGCTGGAGGAGAATAAGTCTACCAAGACCTGGAAGCCTCCCTTCGGCGAAGTACTGAAGTTAGTATGTCCTGGAGTCAATACAGGAATTGTTTTCAAGACGATGCAGTGTAATAAATTCTAGTAATGTAGCCGGTGCATCATGCAATTAGTTGTGTTTGAAACTTCGGAACAAGAAGTGGGCACGTTTGCTTGACTCACTACCATCATGACGTGAACAGATGGAACCCCACTGCTCTTATTCTAGAACATGTTCTCCCCTGAGGACAGCTTACAGCCAGATTTCCGTGCATAAGAAAAGAGCACAAATACATCGTTAGACTGATTGCAATTCATCTTGGAGAAGGAGAAGGATAGAATTCGATCGTCTGCTACACTCTCAACGCAAAGTTGATGACATAGCAGCTACATGTACGTCTCTTCATGCGTGTGCTCTTCACCTTGGGATCAATGTGAGGATTTTAGGATTGCTCGAAATCAGATTCTGTATACTATTGGACAGCAGTTTCTGCATTGCACATGCTCCACAGTGCTCATCGGCAAGGATGTTGAATTTGCGTGTAACCCTTCACCACCCTACTCTCCATACTGTTCCAGATCAGCACTAACTGAACTTTGAAGTGTTTCATTTCCAGTAGAATGTGCTCCTCCAATAAGTGCGGCATTGGAGGCGGTGATATTTATTGCCACAGTTGCACTGCTGATCTTCGTCATGAAAGAAGCAATGGATGATGATCAAGTCAACCAGTGGGCTTGCAGTGATAAGCAACGTACCACAATACATCATCAGGTGTCATAGCATGGCGGAGTTGGTTGCCCGCAACGCTTCCAGTTGGAGACTGGAAGATATCCTCTATTTGCGCTCCAACTTTTAAAGCACATGGACCTGCTGTAGGTCTTATTCTTCTATCAATGCTTGTTTCAAGTTACAGAATTATTTAGCTTCTTACAGCTTTGATTTAATTCGCCGTACTGTAATTAATGTGAAGAAGAGGTTGATGCGACTTCGGCGATACTTGGGGAATTGTGTGTTGCTCCCTACGTGGGGGCTTGCGCTATTTCTGCCGACTTGAATTCTCACTTGACCGACTTGTAATTTTAAAATGAATTCATGGACATCTGTCAATTCAGCAGGTGAACTGCATTGCCATCAAGCCCTGAGCCAGCTCCATAGGAATGGCACGGTCATGAAGATGCGTGATGCTGTGTAACCTTATTCGCATCAGAATAATAACCTGGTTGTTTCGGCTTCACACTCCGGTAGCAACAGATACTCTGCATAATGCAGCTTGTACAGTTGTCCTCACTAAAGAAGAAAGCAGTTTAGGAGGGACTCTAGTGAGGAGTGTGCGAGGATAGCCTATTAGTGTTCTACATAATCATTTGCATATTGAACATGTTACATGTAATTATCATGAACGCCGAGAGTGGTAAAACCGGGTACGGCCATCACCAGCGGCTGCGGCCCTGTCCTGAGTGCCATGCTGTGCTTAGTGCTGATGTAGTGCAAGATATATAAGCTGCATCATGGTTGTCGTTTGTTGTTGTTCAATTACTTGAAGTATTTCAGTATGGTCTTTACGCATGCAAGTGTGTGCTTTTCAACAGGATCGTCGAAAGACTACATTGTGCGTGGCCTAAATCTGCAGTAACACTAGTAATACAAAAAACCCATGCCTATGTGTGTACACGTAAGGCCTCGGACAGATGGGGAATCTTGCATCTCTGACATTTAAAATCTCTACACAATGTCCTGTTTCTACATACATTTCGAAAGCATGAATTTCAAAAAATGTTCATTGGATGCATGTCTGATTCGTACTTGCTAACATCCAGAACGAAGCATGAACGGATCCCTCCTATGGCGGACTAAACCGGGGTCTTCGTTAGACATTGAGGCAGGAGAACACACCTCCACTGGTCCTGCATATATCAGCAAACACTTGCAATTGACGTCCAAGTACGCCACGCAAATCGACTTGGGCACGAAAACGATAATCTGGGCGGCAATGAAAATATAACTACGACGTAGGAAAAGGACAAACCTTTCAATGAAAATTGGAGTGAAGACTGTCAAAAATTCTGCACCCCTTAGGAGGAAGCCTCGAATGTGAGCCAATTCTGATAAACGCCAATGGCCGGCACGACGAGGAAGAACGAAACGAAAAAGATCGTAACTTCACTTTCCCATTGCGCATTTTGACGATCAAAATATCTGCTTGCGCAGCTTGAAGGCAGGAAGGTGAATTCGCTTAGACTTCGCGAATCCAGCGTAGAAAACGGCTGGAATCGACAGAAACATAGGCGAAACCTTGCCGAATATTTCCAGAGATTTGAAAAAGGCAGCGAGGTCGCGTACGACAGCATCGTGGATCACTGGGGCGACGGGAAAATGTCGTACCGTACATAATAGTGTTGAAACGAATAATCGAATAATCGAATAATGCGCTGATGTTCATCGTTCAGCTGACTGGGGTCAACAATACCGAGACCACCGAGACGACACGGAAGGTCAAGCACAGCGCGGATCACCGAATTCGGTGGGTGACGCCCTGTCAATGCCGGAATGAAATCATTGCGGATCACATCCTCAAGTGGCTGTAGCAGATCTGCTGCTCCTGGTACAGTACGAACCAGAAATGACCATTTGTGCTTGAGGCCTTGGCTAAATGCAGTGTAGGCGGCTTGCGGCTGGCTAAGTGCATAGGTTGCGAGGCGCTTGACTTCTTTGCACCATTGCTCTGCCTTTTGAGCGACGTACTGATTGCAATACTGCTCTGTGCCCAGGACAGCTCCAAGATGTCGGTGACCGTCCGCGGTTACGCGAACTTCAGTGTCGGCGAACACTTCCCGCGCGATGTTGAGGAACTGTGGTTTGACGAGTAACACAGACTTTGCGGCATTCGTATAGTAGCCGTAAGCTGGACCACGCGTTTCCAGGATAGACCACCATTCTCTGAGACGAATTATCTTACTTGCAGCTGTAGAATCATCAGCGTATATTCGATGAACATCAGCGCTCTCTGTCCATCACCCATCCACTCATTGATAACATCATCCAACAGCAGTCATCCATGGAAGGCATATCAGGGCGGATGCGGGTACTGAAGGCAACAGCTAGGACAGCCGCTGGAAAGAAGGAGAAGGACCATGTCGTCACCCTGATGGCCCAACTCGAGCCAGACCTGCAACGCACCCTACAGCTTGCCTCGGAGAAAGGCGCCTCAAGTTGGCTGACATGTCGGCCATTGCGAAGGCATGGCTTCACCCTGCACAAGGGCGCCTTCCGCGATGCCATATGCCTCAGGTATGGATGGGATCCTGATCGCTTACCTGCAACATGCGCGTGTGGAAAGCCATTCTCGACCACCCATGCCATGTCATGTGCCATCGGTGGCTATCCCTCGTTACGGCACAACGAGGTCCGAGACCTTAGGCCCCGGTCACACCGAAACAAGCCACTTTGGGCTTGTTATCGCTGGCGCTCAGCTGGCTTGCGTGATCCCTGTGACGCGGTCACACCAGACCTTGAGTGCAAAGCTTGAATGGCTTGTTTTTCATACCCGCCAAATTTTGAATATCTCGAAACACACCAATGTTTGCAAGAAACTGGAGAGCAGAACGTTCGCGATCTAAAACTGTACTTGTTCTAGTGTTCAGTTTTGATGAAGAAGCAAAAGAAGCCCGGATTCTGAATTGCGAAGTCGTGCTCTTTTTATTTGTTGGGTGTGCATGGACGCGATGGTTCGGGTGGTGTTTCCTGATGTCGAGCTTTCTGCCCCGCCGGTTGCCGTTATTGAACTCAGTTGCAATCCACTCTCTTCTTCGTACCCGGCTTTCTTCATGAATTCGGTCGTGAGTGTGGTGCCTTGTCTTGGCCTCAAACCACAGCTCCAACAATCCACGCAGCAGTCTAGAGGCACAGCGGCAGAAATCCATGGTCATCGGACAAAATCCAAATCAAACTGAATACAGTGAAGTTGGGGTAGACAGACTCACGGTCAAAACCAAAGGCACAGGGATAGCACGGTTCCACGGACACAAGAAAGAACATCAATATCAGTTCATCATGTCAACTAGCTACATGGTGTGCTCCGGAGCTCCAAGCGCACTCAAATTATTTTTTGAATTTCGGCTTTCAGCCGCTTGTACAAGCTGTGGCTGAAACAAGCCGGAAAAAAACGGCTGAGAGTCAGCCACGGCTGAAAGTCGCTTGTAGGACATTTTTCAGCCATTTCCATGGTAATAGTGACGTAAACAAGCGCTTGTTTCGGCTGAACGGCTGAATCGAGCTCGGTGTGACCGCGGCCTAACAGCAGCACTGCTACGCGACGTCGCACATGATGTTCATGTTGAGCCGCACCTCCAGCCTGTGACCGGTGAGCGCTTTCCGCTGCGGTCCACCATCACGGCAGAACAAGCTCGGCTGGATGTAGTTGTCAGCGGTCTACACGGTGGACGGTTTGAGAGGACCTTTCTAGATGTCCGGGTTTTCAACCCATTTGCCCCCTCAAATCGGAAACCAACGATCGCTGGCAGCTACAGAAAGCACGAAGAGGAGAAACGGAGGAGTTATGAGAGTCGCATTCTCAACGTTGAGCACGCTTCCTTCATCCCCGTGGTGTTCAGTACGACTGGTGGCCAAGGGAAGGCAGCCTCCACTCTCTTTGGCCGCATTGCAGGCATCAAGTCTGAGAAGAATGGTGAGCCTTTCTCTGTGGCAATGGCTTTGATCAGAGCCCAGCTGTCCTTTGCTCTCGTGAAGGCGGCCGTGGCATGCCTTCGTGGGCATCGCCACAAGTCGAGCAGGTATGACCCTCATGCATATTCTGCCACACTTGCTGTCTCCGAGTGTCATCTGTAGACAACCTGTCTGTTTCCCCCAGTTTTTCCCCTTTTTTCTCTGTATCATTTTGTATGTTATAATTTCCGCGGATTCCAGTTTTTCTCCCTTCATTATAATTTAAGCGCAGTTTAGCGCGTATTGGCTTATGATTTCTTTTATTTTATTTTTTTATTTATTCACAATCACGTAATAATCGAATAATTTAGAATATTCGTGGGGTGAACGAATAATCGAATAGTCGTAGGAATTATCAGAAATCGAAAAAAAAAAAAAAAAAAAAAAAAAAAAGGATCTATGCTCAGTGCTGACCCTACTGATATTTGCACTGCATAGATCTGCTCGTAGTATTTCTTCTCAATCACTTCTCCTCCAAGTCCAAGGTTTTATCTCCTATCGGAATCTAGTAATACATGTACATGTACTTCTGTTCTTTCCATACGAGGGAAATATGGATGTGATAACTCGCTCGGGGAGCGTGTTCCGGTTAGTCTCGCCCATGGCTGTGTCGTCTCTAACCCTCGGAACGTTTTGTGACAAGTATAGTCACGGCTGGCATAACGCAACTTCACCCAGTCCTAACCCAACACACACATAACCAACTGATCTCGTCAGAGCAGAGAATATGTTCCTGTTTGGAAGAAGAGCACCGAAAGAACCTCTCGCTAAAAGCAGCAGCATGCCATGATATAACACATCGTAGAAAACAGCAAGCAGCGGCAGTAGCGATAGTACTTGCTAAACATGCAGCTGAACTGCAACTTTGTCCGCTGCGCGGAACGGCGATCGGACACGCACACGCACACACGCACACGCACAGGTCTGCGTGATCTAGAAGCGGCTGTCATCATAAGATACGCAAAGTGTAAAAGGGTATTAGAACGGGGCAAGCCTAGACCCGGCGTCTGGACCGCAACATGTACTTGATTAAAAGCATAGCCAGTCAATGGTCAAGCAGGTGCAATCACGCACATCCACACCTAGCTTACTACTACTATAAAGCGAATTCATAACTACAGGTATTGCACTTTCTACTGCAAATGCACAGTCGTGCACTTCATCTATTGACAGCAGCCAAACCTATCATTTTACAGTCTCACTGGGTAGGTGACCTCGCCGGCACACACCGTATATTATATTGTATAATAACTGTTCCAACTACGGTCCGGAAGACACAGTGTGTCCACGTTCTACGCACAGTAGCTATCAGCAGTAGTTAAAAGTTACAAGCCCTCACTCTCGGGCTATGACATCTCCCCGCGCCTTCGAAAAGACTGCCACGTCCTCGTGGCGACAACATTCGGCTTACCGTCGTCTTCTCAACTGGGTTTGCATTCCAAAGTACTGCGGTGGCCGGACGGTCCTCCCAGCTCGAGTCTGAACCGCAATCTGGGCTGGTTGTGGCGGTGGCTGGTTGACTGGTAGCGGGATCTGCACAACTGGTTGGCCGCCAACACCGTCCACGCCGCCATACGTCTCATGCTGGGCATCCTCATCAGAATCCCAATACAACAAGTCTGTAGGGTCCGGCACATACACATCAGCCGGGGGCGTTTCGACAGACTCAGCATCTTCAGGTTCCTCCACCTCACTCACAGCGTGAAGATGGTTAGGCCTTACTCTACATCGTTTTAGCCTGTTCACGTGCACAATCTGCACCTTGACATTGGCCGCTCGTGTATCTCTCACCCGATACACTACGTCTGACAACTTCGTTACTATTTCAAACGGCCCTTGCCAGAGCTTGGAGAACTTCGGAGTAGTCCCCATCGGAACTGCTGGTACCAACAACCATACCAGATCTCCTTCTGCGAATGAAACGGGTACTGCTCCCGAATCATGCAAGTGAGCTTGATGCTTGTGCACGGTTTCCAACTTCTTCCGCACAACTGCATGCACATGCGCTAGCCTTTGTCTCAAATCTCTGACGTAGCTAGGCTCGCATAAGCTGACCATCTCATCAGGTGGTAAGCCATAAGCGACATCCTGTGGCAGACACATCTGTCTACCGAACAGTAGATACGCAGGCGTGTAACCCGTACTCGCCTGAGGCGTGGCTCTGTAAGCCATCAAAACCGCCGGCAAATGCACATCCCAATCTCGCTGATGCACATCGACATAGTGAGAAATCATCTTCTCCAATGTCTGATTAAAACGCTCTACCAACCCATTTCCAGCAGGGTGATAAGCCGTCGTCCTGGTCTTTTTAATACCAAGCATTGAACAGACATCTCTGAACAATCTGGAGTCAAAGTTTTTGCCCTGGTCAGTGTGCACACTCTCCGGTGCTCCAAACCTTGCAACAAACTCACTCACAAACTTTGAAGCTATCGTGGATGCATCCATCCGTTTCAGCGGATACGCTTCAACCCATTTGGTAAAATAGTCAACAATTACCAAAATGTGCTTGTTGCCAGCATCTGTCTCTGGCAATCCGGGAATCAAATCCATTCCAACTCTCTCGAATGGATATCCCGACCAAGTGACCTCTAGTGGTGCGCCACTGCCACGCCCCACAGGTCTCGATCGTCGACTGCACGACGCACAACTACCAATCCAGTCTTCCACATCTCTCTTCATGCCATACCAGAAGAGCTTGGACTGAATCTGGTGATACGTTCTAGTCACCCCTAAGTGACCTAGATGATCATGGTACTCACTCAGCACCTGACCGCGCAACGCAACTGGCACCAAAATTTGAAACTTTGTGCCCTCTCCTGCGTTCTCACTGTGCAAAACGCGACATATCACGTCCTCTCGCACCACAAGACATTTTCGTCCTCGGAAATAATGCCTCAGAGCCGGACTCACACCAGTCAAGTCAGGCGAAGATGACCCGGAGCTGAGCCACTCACTCAGCCGTGTCAATTCATGATCACGTTGCTGAGCATCAGCCCAATCAGCTGATGTCCAGTTTCGTCGCCGCACAAAGGGCGTAGGAAGGTCACTCTGGACCGACTCAGCATTCGCCACTGAGCTCCTTTCGTCTGATACCACAGCGATCACCTCATCAGGGACTGTGGTGCCACACCTCTGATCCTGCACTTGTCGAGACAAGCCATCAGCATTGGCATGGACTTTACCTTTCCGATAACGCACCTCGTAATCGAAATCACTCAGAAACTCAAGCCACCGCGCCACGATCGCACTTGGTTCTTTGAAACGGTTCAGGTATTTTAGTGCTTGATGGTCTGTGCGCACGACAAACCTTCGACCCAGCAAATAGCATCTGAAATGCCTAAATGCCCACACTAGTCCGAGGAGTTCATTCTTCGTCGAGCCATAATTCCTCTCTGCAGAGTTCAACCCTCTGCTTGCATACGCAATAGGTCGCTCCCGACCATCTGCGTCGGTCTGGGACAACACAGCTCCCAAACCATGACCACTTGCGTCCACATCGACTACAAATGGGGGCGCATCGGTCTCAAACCTCGGATACGCCAAAGTGGGTGCTGAAGACATCTTCTGTTTCAGCAATTGGAATGCGATCTCACACTCGCCATCCCATGAAAACCTCTGATTTTGCCTCGTCAGCTTCACCAGCGGCCGAGAAATGGATGCATAATCCTTCACAAACCGTCGATAGTAGCCACAGAAACCCATAAAAGAACGCACCTCTGCTACGTTCTTTGGGCACCGCCACTCTGACACGGTCTCAATCTTGTCCGGATCGGTGCGCACACCATCCTTCGTGACAACATGACCCAAGAAATTGACTTCTGTCCTCAACAGATGACATTTCGAGGGTTTCAACCGAAGACCAGCCTCCAGTAGTCTTTGGAACACTGCTTCCAGTCGTTCCAAGTGTTCGTCAAACGTCTTTGAGAACACGATAATATCATCGAGGTATACCAGGCACATCTGCCACTGCAAACCTCGCAAAACGGCACTCATCAGCCGTTGAAATGAGCTCGGGCCATTGCACACACCAAATGGCATCACATTGAACTCATAGTGCCCATCAGGCGTGGAAAATGCCGTCTTGGCCTTGTCTGCCTCGTCCATTGGCATCTGATGATACCCAGAGCACAGATCAAGCGTCGAGAAGTACATCGCACCGCCCAACGCGTCCAACGTATCATCAATACGCGGGAGTGGGTATGGATCTTTCACGGTTATTGCATTGACTCTCCGATAATCAACACAGAACCTCGTCGATCCGTCCTTCTTCCGCACCAACACAACTGGTGAAGACCATGGACTGACCGATTCTTCGATCACACCCTGTTCAAGCATGTCGTCAACCAACTTCCGACATGTTTCTCGCGAGCTCCAAGGCAATCTCCTTGCGGGCTCATAAACTGGACCATCACAGCTAGTCCTAATCTCGTGTTTCAACACGTCTGTCCGACCCAGCTCGGACATGTTCATAGCGAATACACATCTGTACTGCTCGACCAAGGTTCTGAGCCTAGCCAACTGCTCGGCCTCAACCACAGGCTGCTCGCTGTTGCCTGTATCAGGTGGGGAGCATGCCTCCCGGTTACCCTCCTGAGAGCAACAGCCATCAGGCATCGTACCACGACCACGCTGGTCAACGTCGGCCTCGTGTACTGCCTCATCATCCCTCATCGCACAATGGTGTGACCGACCATCGTCATCACCACCACCGGTTTCAAGCAGCCTCTTCCCGCCTGGAGAGCGCTTCCCTGCGCCGGGACCACCATCGGGGTTCCCCACTCGCAGTACAGACCACAAATCCTGGTTAGCCCCGTAGCTACACCAGTCATTCGCCTCGTCCAACTCTTCACTACCGTCCACCACAGTTGCAACTGCACACAGCTTGCCAATCTGGGCTCTCTTGGGCAGAGTGATTTGTTCCGCCGTGCAATTCATCAATCGCACGGGAACACGATTCTCTTGTGGCCGCACAACACACTTTGCCACCAAGAGACCAGGGTCGCTCGCAGTCCCACAATCTGGTTCCGTGAGCCCCAACTCTGGCATCCCATCGAATGCAAGAGTGTCCACCACAGCCGCCACGGTCATCTCGTGGTGTGGTGGGAGAACAATCTTCTCCTGCAAGCGGAGCGGAGCCTCATCTGCACCACCCCCTCGCCTTTCTTCGACCTTGAAACATAGCTTGCCATTCGCAGAGGTTATGTTACAGGGAATGCTGGACAGCACATCACGTCCCAGCACACATGGAAATCGTAGCCCATCGACTACCCGCATTTCCGGCGAACAAACACATCCTTGAACGCCAAGGTGAACAACCACTTTTCCGTTCACCACCAAAGGCTTACCATCTGCCCCACAAAACTTCAACCCAGGCGCATCCGCCGTGAGTCGATCCGGATCGTAGCCCAGCTTCCTGGCTAGATCCGCAGATACTAAGCTTACAGCCGCTCCAGTATCTACCAGCATCTCCACTGACAACCCATCGATTGTCCCCGTGGTCAACATCCCCGTTCCAGAGTCGCATCCGACCATAGGAATGGATTGTTCGACAGCACGCTCATCAGGTGCTGCCGGATTACACTCTCGACCCAAAGAAATGGTCTGACCAGGCACGTGGGCCATCGCCCCAGTCACTGGCCGTTCCCCAAAGGCCCTCTCCTCGAGCCATCGTATCCTCCGCGCCCCATCTGCGCTTCACGAGGACATTGGGCTGCCCTGTGGCCCGGTTCACCACAGTTCCAACAAGTGAACATCTTCACTCGTCGAGCGGGCTCCTGATCCCGAGTTCTTCCTCGGCCTCGCCCTCCTTGACCACTTGGAGCATCACGCCTCTCCAGTAGTTGGTCGAGCGTCCTCACCAGGCTGCTCAAAGTACGCTCGAGGACGTCCGTCTGTCCTCTCGCTGGAGCCTCAGCAACATCCACAGCGGCCGTCACCAACTGTGTTTGCAGGCTCTCTCCGTAGGGGCCCACCAGCCTCTGTGGAGCTTCGCTTGGCAAGTCAACACTTCGCCAAACCTTTTCCAGGTGCAGCGCCATCTCTAATGCCGCCTGCACCGTCGCCGGAGGATTCTCCTGCAGCCTCACTCTCAAAGCCACGGGAGATACCGCCTCGATGAACTGGTCCCTCACCAGCTCATCCTGTAACCCACCCGGCATGTTGGGGTACGCCCGCACCACCAGCCGACGCTGATCATCCGCCAGATGCGCTAAATCCTCACCGGATTTACGCCTCCTCGTGCGGAATTGAGCCTTAAACTGCCGCTCATTAGCAGGTGGTGCGAACCTTCGCTCAAGGTCCGCACTCACATGCTGCCATACGGCCCGTCTTGCAGCCGGTATAGTAGCCAAAAAGCGTTGCGCCCCACCTCTGAGGCGAACCGCTAAGTACTGCGCTTTCTGCGGGTCATTCCACCCGTTCACCTGCGCGCACTGATCGAAGTACTGGATATACTCCACCCAGTCTCCGGAACCATCGTAGGCCTCGGGCATCACCGCAGGCCTCCCGAAGGCTGGAGCAACTGGCGCTCCTCCAGCACCAGCTACCGCTCCCCCTGCTGCAGCCATCACTGCAGCAGGGCCACCCACCGCAGCAGCACCACCAGCTACTAACGGTTGATGAACATTTGCAGCAGGCGCATTCACACCTCTGCCTTGTTGTTGCTGTTGCTGAGCCATCGTCAACACAGCAAAAGAACGAGCAAAGTAGACAAATAGTGCTAGCAGGACGACTGATCCGCGAAGAACTCAGTCCTCTTCGCCTCAGCTCGCCTGATATACTCAGCCACGCCGCTGCCGTCCGATCACGGCACGCGCGCGCCTACGAGTGCACACCCCAATTGCACGTGGGCACAGCGTACTCAACCACTGTAACCCTAACCGCCGTGTGAACATGCCAAGCGACCACCGTCGCATCAGGTTTCCCGATCCCACGCCTGACTCGCGACATCTCGCGTAGCCTCGTGCGCCATCCGGATTCCCGTTCATCACACATTTAGCCTAGCCGACCAGTGCAAGCCGCATCATGCATGCCTCTCAACATCATGCCATGACTCGCGCACAAGGCCGCCAATAGTTCACCCTAATCACTCCGGCTGGCATCCCAGCCTGAGGACTAGACCAAACAGACTAGAGAGATACGACACATCCATACCCCTCCTTACGAACTGTATGCCCATCATGCAGCATGCAATTCTCATCACAAAAGGCAGCTCAGTCATCACTGCGCCATGCCAATCGAGCACAACAGAGAACAAACCTCTTTATTCCCTGGTGGAGGCCAGTTCCCGCACCCACAACAACACAACCAGTAGTGAGGCAGGATACATTGAACATCTTCAATATACTTAGACTGCGCTTGCACCGTCTACAAGCGCCTGGCCGAGATCTTCGCGCCTCTTCTAGGAATGGTGAACTTTGTTGCCTCGTTCTTGCCAGCCATCCTGGTCACAGCACCACTTGTGATAACTCGCTCGGGGAGCGTGTTCCGGTTAGTCTCGCCCATGGCTGTGTCGTCTCTAACCCTCGGAACGTTTCGTGACCAGTGTAGCCACGGCTGGTACGGAGCAACTTCACCCAGTCCTAACCCAACACACACATAACCAACTGATCTCGTCAGAGCAGAGAATATGTTCCTGTTTGGAAGAAGAGCACCGAAAGAACCTCTCGCTAAAAGCAGCAGCATGCCATGATATAACACATCGTAGAAAACAGCAAGCAGCGGCAGTAGCGATAGTACTTGCTAAACATGCAGCTGAACTGCAACTTTGTCCGCTGCGCGGAACGGCGATCGGACACGCACACGCACACACGCACACGCACAGGTCTGCGTGATCTAGAAGCGGCTGTCATCATAAGATACGCAAAGTGTAAAAGGGTATTAGAACGGGGCAAGCCTAGACCCGGCGTCTGGACCGCAACATGTACTTGATTAAAAGCATAGCCAGTCAATGGTCAAGCAGGTGCAATCACGCACATCCACACCTAGCTTACTACTACTATAAAGCGAAGTCATAACTACAGGTATTGCACTTTCTACTGCAAATGCACAGTCGTGCACTTCATCTATTGACAGCAGCCAAACCTATCATTTTACAGTCTCACTGGGTAGGTGACCTCGCCGGCACACACCGTATATTATATTGTATAATAACTGTTCCAACTACGGTCCGGAAGACACAGTGTGTCCACGTTCTACGCACAGTAGCTATCAGCAGTAGTTAAAAGTTACAAGCCCTCACTCTCGGGCTATGACACAGTGAATGTGATTTTCGGTCTTTGACCACTTTCAACCAAGACCCTATGCAGAGCAGGATCAGGCGTTGCACACTCTGGGGGGTTACCGGTATGTACGCTTGGCGGTACAGGTTAACAGGTTTTGCACCTCCACATAACAAAATCCGATAATCAGCAAAAAATTATCTAAAAAACTACTTGAAAAGTGCTGAAAAAGTGTTGAAAAATGCCAGCATGCGTATGATAGAATATAGATTATTCGTTCGATGGAGGGCGAAATTATTCGATAGATTATTCGTTCGAAGAATCCGTGTTCGGTTTAAACACTAGTACATAATGTCGCTGGATTATGCATGCATAACAGCCGTGCTCGACGCTCGCGATCGATCGCGTCACTGGTCACAGTCGCGTGATCGTGAGTGAACTGTGAAATGAAAATAATAATAATTATTTTCATGACTCATTTTTCATGACGGCATCATGATTCATGAATCACCGCATGCGCGCAGTGACATGCATGATCACTTCGTAGATCTCTACGCAATCGTTTGAAAGGAATAGAAGCCTTTTCTCCTGTTTCGAAGAGAACACACGGGTGAAACGAGTTACGTTCTGAGTCCATAGTCTCCATACAGTACCATGTTGTGAAACAGAGCTTTCTTCTTCTTGAATTTTTTCAGTACGTACTATCGTAGTAGCTGTTCTGGGCTGCAGCCTGGAGATTTTCAAGCCAGAAATAGTACACTGTAAAATTCCAAAAGAAATTCAAAAAGAGATACTACTAGTACTTTGTAGTGTCTGACTACTAGTTGTTGAGCTTATTAGTTGTGAGTTGGCACACGTGCACGATGGACATTGGAATCCACAGAGAACTGTGCCAACTTGTTGAAGATATCACAACATCAGGCTGTGCTTCCCTGGATGAGAAAAAATGCAAAGCTATAAAGAATATTTGCAAGTAAGTCCACAAGAACAGTGTGGCGAAAAGACTGTAGTCAGAACCCAACTGGCCACGAATACCGTTATACGTGTGCGTAAGCACGCGTGCATGCATGCATATGTGTGGGTGTATGTGTGTCTGTCTGTCTGTCTGTCCATGTGTGTGTTGTTTGTGCGCACGCGTACCTTTGCATGGACGTGCACGGACGTACTTGTGTGTGTGTGTGTGTGTGTAAGTGTAAGTGTAAAATATATGTGTGCATGAGCTGGTGAACATGGCTACAAGGACTTGCACCCGCTCTTTCCACTATCGCTCTTTCCACTATTATGTGGCTGCTCATTGCATGCATCCAAGCAAGTGTGCCGTACGTACATGCTGCACTCTGTTTGCTTTGCAGGAAGTCTGATGTTTACGTGAATGCTGTGTTCACATTACTGATGGATCAGCTGGAACGGGAGCATGCGCAGATTCGCCTCTCATGCCTGCTCCTCATTGACCAGTTGTTCTGCCGCAGCCATGCTTTCCGCACACTGATGGTGACCGACCTGCATAAGATCATGACCTACTGTATGGGCACAGATGTTGCAATACCCCTGCCCCGACCCAAAGACGTGGCGGAGACTATGAAGCGCAGGTCGCTCAAGTGCTTCAGTGAATGGCATCAGCGCTTCGGCGAGCACTACAAGAAGCTGGCATTGGGCTACAGCTACTTACAGAAAACCAAGAAGGTACAGGAGAGCGGTGCATGTCTGATTGCTGATTTAACATCGGTGTACAAACATGCAGGTGTTTGGAAAGTTTGAGGTCTATGGTGTGGCCATGCTGGCCAGTTTATTCATAGTGCTGATGGGACAGTCCTCAAGATAAGGACCCATCACTGTCCAACATTGCACGTGTGTGGTTGGTACATATACATGTAGTTCTCCTGTAGCTGTACGTGCAAACCCTACACACCGTGCATATCGTACATGCATGTACACCAGGGAGTCGTGTAAACCGGGGAGAGGGGATGGCGTGCAAAAGCACGTGCGAGAGTGGAAATGGTATGACTCATCGACTATCAACATGGTGGGGGAATGTCCAAAAAGAGATGAAGAAAACAGCCTCCAGTGACAGCAAAGAGCTGAAAAGAACTGAAAAACAGCCTGCCCCGGTTGTGCTCTGATATCCCTACATCAGTTTTCTGAAGGAAAACAGGTGGACGAGGTTGGGTGAAGGGAGTGCAAGACCAACCTCTGTCGGTGGTAAACCTGAAAAATCACCGAATTCCGCTCACATCCATAACCTCACAACCTTCTGTTTTGTTTGGTTTGAGTCCTCAGTACTCCATACAGTATGGCGCCCTACCATTACTGCCCAAAGTCCCAAAAACTACTAAGAGAAGCAGTCATGGATAGGCGATTCCCATGGGATTTTCTTGAGGTCTGTCAAGATGTACCGTATTTTTCCGGTTGTAAGTCGACCTTTTACGACTGAAAATAGAAGGAGAAAGGGTGGGGGTCGACTTACAACCGGGATTCGACTTATAACCGGGAACTATCAGTATCTTACAAAAAATGACCTGCACTGCATGCACGAGTGCACCATGTTTATACATTTTTGCCAGTTCATTGGCCTTTTTCAAGGATTGGGACGTTATCCTCCAATAAGGAATGTTTACATGATTTGTTGATGTGTTAGTAGCAGGAGGTGGTTAGTAGTGCTTCTTTGGGTGAAAACTTTGAAACGCAGAATTGTGACCTCCAGAAAGGGGGGTCGACTTATAACCGGGGTCGACTTACAACCGGTAAAATACGGTAAATTCTTATGCCTTGGAAACTTCTCAGCCGCAAAATCCCGGGCTTATTCGACTCCCTGAAGGGCATGTACGCGTGCGCTCATGCAGAAAACACTGGTCAGATTTCATTTTACCGTCACTGCATCACATGTGTACATGTCTGTATTCACAAGCTGAGCTATCTGTTGGTTTACACATGTCTGTATTCACAAGCTGAGCTATCTGTTGGTTTACACATGTCTGTATTCACAAGCTGAGCTATCTGTTGGTTTACACATGTCTGTATTCACAAGCTGAGCTATCTGTTGGTTTACACATGCTTGAAGGTGGACTTTGCTAACTTGGAGGCACAGTCGAACCAAGAACGCCGGCGGGCCGATGCTGAAGCGGAGCGAAGGCAAATCATTCTTCAGCGCAAGCTAGACCATGTCAAAGCACAAATGAACGGTAAGCAGGGTATGGGCTGGTTGCATGGCTTAGTCAACAGACGATCCCCAGTTTGAATCCTGGTGGTGACTTTTTTTTGGTTTACTACTAGTGGGTTTATTTATCTTGACGTCGTGTTTTGGTAGCGGTCATGCCTCTTTCCTTCTATTAGGCATGGTTTGCAGAGTATCCGGCGATGCGGTGTAAAGCACTATTCGCGCATGCTACTTGCATTCATTACCATCATCTGGAGCACCCTGCTTGATTATGTGATTATCATTATTCGATGAGGCCAGCTTCATCTCGTATTGTCGAAAAAAGAACCTACTACTGCTATTTCATTCCTCCCCCCACTCAACACTGCCACAATGCTTGCACACACGCGCACGCACACACATACACACACACACACACAGTCAGTCACACACACACACACACACAGTCACACACACACACACACCTCCTTGTATATGCTGATATAATTAAAGGGGAAGTATACCCTAAAATCAAATTTTCACCAGTTGTAGTCTTCTGGGTGCTGAGTCGAATGGTCTTGGTCCGAGGAAGCTGAGACGCTCCCTTCCTACTTGAATCCCAATCGAACTCGCGCACTTCCACCGAAACTGGGTGACTGCGCCCTACTAGATGGGGAATTGTATGCAAAATGTCACTAAAAGCGCCATTTCGTTCTTATAAAAGCACGGATGACCGCAATTGGCCCATATGTTGTACTCTTTTGGACGCTGAGTCGACTGGTTTGGGTCCGAAAAGGCTGCGATGCAGCGTTCCTCCTTTATTCCCAATCGAACATGATTGAACAAGCGGTCACGTGCTCCTGGGTGCCCAAATCACCTGGTCACCACGCCAGCAGGCGACAAATTTCACACCAAGGTTCAACTCGAGTTCAACTCGAGTGACAGGAGTGCACCCAAAAAAGGTCAAACAGGCTAGTAAGTTGTACCCTGCAGGCACGGTGACCAGGTGACTGGTGTACGCAGGAGCACGTGACCGCTTGTTCAACCATGTTCGATTGGGAATAAAGGAGGAACGCTACATCGCAGCCTTTTCGGACCAAAACCAGTCGACTCAGCGTCCAAAAGACTACAACATATGGGCCAATCGCGGTCATCCGTGCTTTTATAAGAACGAAATGGCGCTTTTAGTGACATTTTGCATACAAATCCCCATCTAGTAGGGCGCAGTCACCCAGTTTCGGTGGAAGTGCGCGAGTTCGATTGGGATTCAAGTAGGAAGGGAGCGTCTCAGCTTCCTCGGACCAAGACCATTCGACTCAGCACCCCGAAGACTACAACTGGTGAAAATTTGATTTTAGGGTATACTTCCCCTTTAAGCGAATCACGGCCTCCTGTTTTAGCCCCAACCACCACCCCGAAATATCCTGCACCCCTTACTCCACAGCGCACACCTTCTGTCACTTCTACCTTCCACGCATGTCAATACCCACTGCTTTACTCTTTTCACACACACACACACCATTGACCATTTGACGCCCATCGCCAGAGGCGATGATAGCGATGCTACAGCAGAAGCCATAGCAGCTTGTGCACATTCAACAGCTTGCAAGGCTGAAGAATTGACTGCCACTATTCAGCCTGGTCTACACCACACAGCTATGAAGGGACTTTTCTGGCCAGTGAATCCCTACTTTTTGGTCTTTTTCATTATTTTTTGTTTCCCGCACAGTCGCACACACATCACACCACATACTCCGGCATGCACTGGCTGTTGGTAACCACCCAGGAGAATGAAAGAAAAGTCAGGAGGAGTCTGAGAAAGAGAAGAAAGACGTGTGTGACCATAATCGTCGGGAATCGAACCCGTAACCTATCGATTGGATATAGGATGCACATACCACTGCACCATATGGCACACACTCACACACACACACACACACATACACACACGCACGCACACGCACACACACACACACACACACACAAACACACACACACACACACCTCTTGCTACTTCTACCCACCACATACACCAACAGTCCAACACCTATTGCTGATCTACACCCTACTTAGACTCTCTCCCACATTTATCAACCCGAAAGACTTCCATTACGCCCTCCACCTTTCACGCACACCAACACCTGCTACCAACCTACACTTCTACCCTAAGGGTTTACTCCTTACCACCTGTATCAACCCGCACCTAACCTCCACCACTAACTTAGATACATGTATTTTTCCCACCTTCACCTTCTCACCTCATCTCACCACCATTACCCCCTATTAACTCGTGCCACCACCCAAAGCCCTCCATTTTTTATCCACTGACGATGTTCAGAACAACGAAACGTCTGGAAAAGTATCGTAAATATTTCTATCTTTGCTAATCATATGTACCACTCTTGGTCTAAAAAGAAGAAGAAAACCTTTTTTGACTATTTCATTATCGCTGTTTCCATGTTCTTGTTCTCTCTCTCTCTCTCTCTCTCTTTCTCTCTCTTTCTCTCTCTCTATCTATCTATCTATTTATCTATCTCTCTATCTATCTATCTATCTATCTATCTATCTATCTCTCTCTCTCTCTCTCTCTCTCTCTCTCTCTCTCTCTTCTCTCTCTCTCTCTCTCTCTCTCTCTCTCTCTCTCTCTCTCTCTCTCTCTCTCTCTCTCTCTCTCTCTCTCTCTCTCGCTCTCTTGCTCGCTCTCTCTCTCTCTCTCTCTCTCTCTCTCTCTCTCCCCCCCTCTCTCTCTCTCTCTCTCTCTCTCTCTCTCTCTCTCTCTCTCTCTCTCTCTCTCTCTTTCTCTCTGTGCTTCTGTACCTTGTGCTTGGTAGAAATGATAGTGGACATGGAGAGCTGCATTACCGAAATGGAGTCCTGCTTTCAGCTGCTTCTACCCAGTGTGGCAGAGTTTGAACCAGCCGTGCAGACACGTGGGAGTACTACATCTGCTGGAAAGACGCCGAAAAGCAGAACGGTGAATGCACAGTGTGCCAGCACAGCCCAGCCACCACTGGCTGCTGCTCATGGATCAAGTGCAGCCGAGGATGTGCCTGCAGAAACTACATCAGCCGTGTGCAATTCTCAAACTAGGACCGGTCTCAGAACGCGATCTTCATCCTCAGCTGATCGAGCCGAGGCTGCTGAGCCTGGTCACGCAAACGCTGACCGTATGTGCCGGACTGTCTCCGTGTCATCAGCTGATGTGGTAAGTGCATGTAGCACGATAGGTCTCCGCTGCATACTCAGTGGAATGCTTGGCTGCAGCAACTACAGTCTATTTCAAAACTATAGACGCGTAGGGTTTTTGAAATATTTCAAATTTGGCTGGAACTTTTTGAGAATAGTTTTCGGAATATTGCTCAGGATCGCCCCACAATTACTCTCATAGAGTTTCTAAACGATTGGATAACAGACGCCCAATTTGGAAAAATTTATGCACAAAGTGATCACAGATTTTATGTGGTATAGATGCTGGCATAACGGTTTTTGCCTAGGTACGCGTCTATAGTTTTGAAATGGACTGTAGCACGTGTCGCCGGTCTTGTTATTGTGATAGGTCTTCACCGCGTAATGGCAATACATGCATATGCATATACAGTAGACTTGTGTCAACAGGACAAGCACGAGCTCCAGTGTTGGGAGCAGCCGACTGTCCTGTGATAATCGTTACTAGTATTTCGTGCGCTGGTTCTTACTTCTATCGAATTATATTTTAGCTACCAGTAACCAAAGTAATCGTGTGCATACTTTTAAACGTTTGCAGGACATCATTCAGAACCAGCTGAGCAGTGGTTAAGGGCCCGGTCACACATGCACTCGAAAGTAGCGTATACGCTGAAGCGAGGTCGCAGGAGCGAAAAATGGCATGGCAACGGCGAAAAGCGGAACTTCCGCTTCAGCGGAAACTCCAATCCGCTTCCTCCAAAATTTTCGAAGCGAGACTGTCGCTTCTGCGGATTCGCTTCAGCGGAAAACACCACGGTCTGCTGTATATGGACTTGCTACGAGAAATTTGTATGCGTATGATGTCCATGCAACAAAATGCGTGCAAGATAGTCATTGACCTCGTCTATTCTCCGTACCGTATGCACCACAGTCCACTTTACTCTCATTTTCCGCCAAAGTAGGAGTTTGCCCTGTTTGTATGTGTGACCATACACACGTGGTTTCGCTGGAGCGACACCAGGCTCGCTGCCGCCGAACCTCGTCGCCGAAGCGAATCCCAGTGCATGTGTGACCGGGCCCTAAGGTGAAACTCCAGACCATGCTGGCATGTTCTGTGATGGGGTGTAATATTTATAGTTTGTAGAGCAAGGCAATGCTGGGATAAGGTAGGTATCGACCTGTGTACTAGGTGCAGCTCAGGAGATTCACCGTTGCTGAGATTTCTCGAAGAAAGTATTGAAATGTTCTTTTGAGCCAGTAATGCATTCAGGAAATGACTCGTTCTCTGTCAAGTGACGAAGGCGGGTGTTTTCCTACGAATTTGGGGTGCTCAGGTCTTAGGTTGAGTATGTTCATGTAGTTTATTGCCATGCGAAAAGATGTGTACCGGTGGTATGAAGTTCAGAGTTACGGCGTGGCTGCTCTTGTCTTCCTGCCGGTCCTAATTTCGAATCACCATAATGAAAATGTCCTGCGCGGGTACACTTCCTTCAGCTGGTACACCCAATGCATATACATGATTGTAGTGAACCCCAGACTGAGTAGAGTGCTTTGTGTTGTGCCTTGTTCTGCGTCTTTCGGTGTCTTCAGGATAACTTTGAGGAGTGGGAATACGAGGAGGAGGATGTTGCGGATGCCAGTAGCGTCGACGAGGATGGCACACTGCGTGCCCAGGGCATGGCAAATAACTACTGTCTGACGCTTGATGCCAGGTCTTTGACGATGGCTGGCGGTGGAGGCTATATCATAGCCGAGGATGCAGACAACAGTGACCTGCTGACGACACTAGCTGACAATCGGCGGCTCATCATTCGAAAGTTCCTGCCTGTAACAGCTGCTTGGCTTGTGGTGAGGAATTAGTGGTGGTTACAAGATGAACTATTGAATACAGTCTCCGTGTCTTGTTGTACTGTAAAACCAGAAAGTCTAACGACCAAAAAGTTTAACGTTTTCAACGCTTGTTGTAATATTGGCATGATTACGTGCCGAAAGTTTAACGATGGCTACCTGACCACCCATCTGTATGCGCATCTTTACACAGACATCTAGCGATAACCTTTTTCAAATATTAAACGAAAAATAATTGGTCGTTAAAACGTTAGACTTTGTGACTCGTTAGACTTTCCGGTTTTGCAGTATTTAGAATGCAATCGTGTACATGTACTTGTAGAGTACTTCTGAGGTAGTATTTTCACTATTTTGGAGAAAGTTGGTGGCCAAACTGCTTTCATTGTAAAGCAATCTGGTCTTCCTGCCTGTCAAGTTTCTTCCAATTTAGCCCTTGGCTGTACAAGTAAGTACGTACACCTATCTGAACGGAATGCGTTTCTCACTTTTCCTGTATTGAACTTGTATGCATTTGTCTGTCTATTTGTCTGTCTGTCTGTCTGTGTACATGCACGGCATGTGTGTGTCCATGCATGCATTTTTACGCCGACCAGGTTCTTACCAAGAGTGCCGATAAAGAAGGAGAAAGGCTGAGACGGGTCATGGACTGTCGCATGCAGATGAATGCCAGTGTGGACAAGTTCTCCGAGTTGAAAGTGGAATGGCGAGACCGAAGCTCTTCTTCTCAACGCAACGGTACAATTTGCAGACCAGTGCATTCATTGTGCATGCTTTAAGTTATTTGCCTCGTAATTAACCATTCCGTTAGGTACACTTCCAATTTGGCATACGCGTATCTGCCTTGCCAATTCATACCCCCTGTAGGGAAAGTGTACTTTTCCCTGTCAAGTTTTGCCGTCCACAGCATTGGCCTGTCCTATCAAGTGTACTACTACTACAGTTTCCTTTGATTGTGAAACTTGTGATTGTGTGGTCCTCAAGGGTGTTCCTTGCTGCTTTTTTTCATTGTAATGTCCACAGCAGATGCAGGTGGAGAGTCCTCTGAAGAGGATGATGAGGACGTAGAGTTTGAAGAAGTGCCGGAGAAAGAAGGCCTGGAAATGGCTGTGGTGGACGACCCGGAGCTCGATGCAGGTGCGATTTTCACGACTGTGTGTGTTGTGTTGTGTTGCATGGCATGGCATGTCTTACCGAATCAGTACAGAGTGATGGTTCAGGTTGTACTGAGGTGCACGCTTTGCTTTCTTTAAGGTGTTCAGTTTGTTCTTGAACTGCTCGTGAGTGACTTTAGGTAGCCCTCTCTGCACGGAGAACGCCGTCATTTTGCCGCTGCTGCTTGGCGAGGTTTGTCATGTTGCTTCAACATACATGTATGTCCTTGGGCAGCTTCAAACACATGTCACACTTGATCATAGTGCGTTTCTTGCTGTTCAGAAAAAAAACTCACGGAAGCACGGCCTTCTCATCTCGTTGTGTTCAGCTCTGGTGGCTTCGCGGCGCTCTGCACAAGCGGATGACTCCAAGAGGCCATCCAAAGCTAGCAGTGCAGCTGCCCCGCTGGTGTCCTCCTGGTCAATGTCCACAGTTCACGAGGACCAAAAAGCCATCGACCCCACCACTATGGCTGCTCAACTCTCTACTCTGTCGCGCGGTGAGAAGAAAAGCACTGCTGCGGATGACAGTTTCCCTGCCAACCCTGACTCATCATTTTCTAGTACCACTACCACTGCTGCTGCTGCTGCTGCTGCTACTACAACCGATCTTTTATCTGTTGCGCCGAAGGTTCGTTTCGATACGGACATCCTAAACTGGGGTGTGGATGGTGACGCTCCACCATCCATTGTGAAGTGAGTACTGAATGCCCTTGTCTTGAGAGTTAGATG
Source organism: Sycon ciliatum (assembly GCF_964019385.1). Classification (NCBI taxonomy): domain Eukaryota; kingdom Metazoa; phylum Porifera; class Calcarea; order Leucosolenida; family Sycettidae; genus Sycon; species Sycon ciliatum. The sequence goes on along the minus strand of NC_088643.1, from coordinate 56,451,066 downwards.
CCGCTTGGGATAACCTTGTCGTGTTTACTTGGAGTGTGTAATGGGCTAAGGGGACACCAGTGCAGTTAAACCATGATTTGAACCACTACATGTACACCACACTGCATGCATAAACTGTCACACACGCTCTATATCTCAAGCAACTGGCCTTCGCTGAAGTAGGTTACAGCTTTACGTGCAGTGGTACTACTGGCCTCTGGTTTCCAAGTTAGCTTCCTGTGTGAGCGCGAATACTCCACTAGTTTATAATACGCCATGTTGCCTTTTTTTGGTGTGTTCAGGTACTGTATGTTTCTTATTGCACCTACCTGTGTTTGTTCTGCTATCGGTTGACTGTGCTGCAGGCTTGACTCACTACATCGGTTCTGGAACAATGCCGATACAGAGCCAGAGTTTGTCAATAAGGTAGGTGTGTGTGTGTGCGCCCTACAGCTGTACAAGGGACTGCCACGCTGTAGAGTAAGAACACGGGGGACGCCAGGAGATGTTCCATTTTAAGCTGGGGAAAACTCCGTCAAGTGCCGTAAATCCTATTTCAGAAGGGTCAGTCAAGAAGTGCTTTGAATTTCAAGAAGGATTCCAATCTCGAAGAATACAGGTACCCTCACTGAAGTCCTTTGCACTTTCCTGTTGCACATAAAATCAGCTCTACCAGAATAGTTTATCCTACTTGCACATGTTCAGTTTGGAGGTTTGTGTATGAAGACTTCTTCAATTCCTATCATCTCGGCTTGAGAGTAGTCCATCAAGAGCTACACGCATCGTGCGCCTTTACAGCTGAAAATGGTATGACAGTGTATCTCCTGTAATGCTTTTGTGTTCTTGCCTCTTTTTCCTGTTCTTGTCTTGCATTGCAATGTATAATGTGTAGGATCTATGGGAAAGTGCCAACCAGCGTTCCATTTTGTTCACTGGCAAGTTTGAGCCCGTCAAGTGGATGTGCCGTGTGCCATTGCCATCCGGGAAGCTGTGTCCGCGCAAAGATAGGGTCAAGGTACAACAAACACATGCACACGCACACCAGACACACACACACACACACACACACACACACACACACACACACACACACACACACACACACACACACACACACATGCACATGCACACATGCTACACTGTGAGCTTGGCTAGTGCAGGGTAGGGCCGCTATCACCCCAGTGCAGGGTAGGGCCGCTATCACCCCAGTGCAGGGTAGGGCCGCTATGACCCCAGTGCAGGGTAGGGCCGCTATCACCCCAGTGCAGGGTAGGGCCGCTATCACCCCAGTGCAGGGTAGGGCCGCTATCACCCCAGTGCAGGGTAGGGCCGCTATCACCCCAGTGCAGGGTAGGGCCGCTATCACCCCAGTGCAGGGTAGGGCCGCTATCACCCCAGCACCTCTCCTCGCTACATGTGCCTAGCTATACTAGGTATGTCACGCTGGTAAAGGAGGCCTGATGTCCCATGCATTGGTGCATATGACCTGAGGTTCTAATCAAGTGGGGCACCCTGTTGAAGTGAACTAAGAAGAGAAGGCTAACAACAATGACACGTCAACACAAGTGGACAAGTATACTTTTCTCTGCCCTGTGGCAAGCTGTTGTGCATCATACCAGTATGCGGTGTATGAGTATTTCCACCGGTCTAGCGTCACTGGTAACTCACAGCACACGTACTTGTAGTGGGCATGGAAATACGGTCGAATGACGCGGGGGCCGGCGTCCTCAGTGCATACAGAATGTTGCATGAAGTACACGTCGTGTTGATCCTATACGTACTCACGGCTGCATAGCTAGCGCCCTGGGCCGCTTGACCTCCGACTGGATTTTCATGTCCACGACAGTACAGCAAACTTCCCACCATGTCAAGATGTAGTACATGTACTAAGTACAAGAATGTCGTTTTTGTTGTTTTCCTGTGCCTGCTTCTGCTGTCCTCTCCAAGTGTCCTTTCCATGGTCCCATCATAGCACGTGACAACCAGGGCCGACCTGATACTACCGGGCAGACTGGTGATGAAGATAATGCTGGACAATCTTCTCTGGACAAAAACAAGTCAGGTATGTTGGTGTGTGTGCGTGTGTGTGTGTGTTTTCTTGCAGTTGTTGTGTGTTTCTCTCCAGCCACTGTAGAGTTCGGGGTACCAGTACCATAATACCACCATTGCACTTTATCTACGTATGCACTGGCTGTAGACAACTAACCTCTACTCTACTCCTGTGCTTGACATCATTTCTGTTGTTGGTGCTGTTGTGTTTGGTTTGTCAAGCTGCAGCTGCTGCATCCAGCGCGGGCACGTCAAGCTCTACGACGGCAGCTCCACGGGCAGCATGGTTGGATCTGGAAGCAGATGTTGCAGCTGCCGTCGGTATGTCAATAATGTGACTATGTCGTGTGTTAATCTTGTGGACTGTGTGCTAAACCCTTGACCACCTTCATGCTCATGTCCGAGCCACCCTTACTATACTGAAAGGTTCGTCCCAAATATTGTCATGTATTTGGGACGAACCTTGCCATGATCTCCTTGTCCTGCACACTGCTTTTGTCTTTTTTGGACCAGGTGTGCCGGAAATGCAAGCGAAACCCCCGCGCAAGAAGCGAAAAGGTATAGCAGTATGCTGCTCTATACACGAATGTGCTCTACAGTTGATAGTGTTGTGTTGTCAATAACGGAGTTTGTTGTCATTGCCCTTGTCGGTATCACCAGCTTTGGTTCCGTCAGCCCGCGGAACTCTTCAGTACTGGCCTGTTCTGTGTTCAGATTGCCTCCGCGTGTTGTTACGAAAGAGAGGTTGGATCAGTGTGATCAGTGTGTGACTGCATGTACTGTACACAGTTGTGCTGAATACCACTGCAGTGAACCTTCATGTACATTTATACTGTGCTTCCCGTCCAGGGGCCGTACACATCTGTACTTTGTAGCCGACGTACTGTATATTCGATACCTTATCCAAACTAAAAATTTAATAAATGACTGGCATGGCACGATGCCAAGTACTACAGTGTTGCTCAATGAAATCCAGTCGCGTCACTCAAGTACGCGCCGGGGCGTTGCGCAGCCCTAGACCTGCGAACACTGGGCTGCGGAATGGTGCAAGGCGCAATCTTGAGTGACGACGCGACTGGATTTCATTGAGCAGCACTGTACTTTACAACACAATGTCACAGTACATGTACCGGCGGTATGTTATATCCAGGGTACTGTAAAAGCCATATATATATAACGAAGTGCTAACTCTAACGAGTTAACGAGGAGAAATCTGTCGTTAAAATAGAAATCGTTATACAGAAATCGACACATATACTGTCCTATTGAGCGTTGAGAATGAGTGAGAATCGTTACCTTTGGTACACATAAACTAGTCGATTTTGGGAAATCGTTATATATGCGCCTCGTTAGAATAATGGCTTTTACAGTACTTTGGACTCGGTTTAGAGTAAATAATTTATTATGAACTGTTTCGCTGCACATGGAGTGTTCGTCTGCGGACCACTTTCATTGTGCACCCGCCCCTCCCCATTTGTGTCGTTGTTGTTGTTGTCGTTTCAAATCTTTATTCTCACGATGGCCTGTGGCTGATAAGAGATGTTGTTATTGTTGTTGTTATCGTCGTCATCGTCGTCGTTGTTGTTCGTAGCTGTTGCAAAGGAGTCCACTCTGGCAGATTTGGACGCTGATGTGAACACACCGAAGTCCCGTATCGCTAAGCGAATCTTCAGCAAGTGAGTGGTCAATCTTTTTCTGTGATAATAAATTAATAAGTTTCATGCTAAAAAGCAATCATCAGGAGACAGTCGTTTGTCTTGTAGGCTCTGCACGCCGTGTATTGAGCACTGTGACCGCTAGTCAAGGTTCTTCTGTGAAAATTAGTATTAAAAGCTGCAATTATCACCAATCAGCTCCAGAAAGGTCCTTTTCTTTAGATAGAGAATAGGGCTTGACGTTTAGCAGTTGGGCAGAGCACTGGGTTAATACAATGCAGAGCACTGCTGCACTGGGCTAATACAATGCAGAGCACTGGGTTAATACAATGAGCAACGTACTGTACAGCGTCGAGCGAAAGCCTTCTCTTATTTCGCGTGAAGAGTCTTCAATGCGCGGCACATCGCAGAGAAATCCTGCAGGGTGCACACAGTCCGAAACCGTGCTCGAGCCGGAGCACTTGTGGCACATGTGCCTGCCGTGTAGAAAGTGATGCGCATCGCTCGTAGCAGAAGTTGAACTTCGCTCAACTTCCCGTGATGCGACCTGCGACGGAGCTGCGACAACCTGCGATGCGAAATTTTGCAGAAGAAACTTAGGCTTGCCAGCACACCTCTTGTCTAGCAATTGCAAGATGCACCGCATGTGCATGTAAGCATTGGAGAGCAGACCTCCGTGCTGGCTTAGTGCTCTAACTTAGTAGAGAGGAAATGACAACAGGTGTACATGCGTGGAGCGATGCAGATTTGTGGCAACTATTGGTATGCACCAAGTTTCCCAGGTGCCCTCTTGTGATTCCATGCTGGCCACAAGATGCAGATTTGTGGCAACTATTGGTATGCACCAAGTTTCCCAGGTGCCCTCTTGTCTTATTGACAGTAATGATTCCATGATGATTCCATGATGATTCCATGCTGATTCCATGCTGGTCACAACCCTGGTTGTGGCGCAGTTTCGGTATGCACAATATCGTGTCCTATCGTGTCCGTGCTTATTGCTTACCATGACAATGCTGTTGTTTGGTGTGGTGCTCTGTGCCACAGAGGGGCTATCAACCGTGTGAGTGCTAACCTGGACGCCATTGCCACCAAGCGTGGAGAGGATCGCTTCGGCAACCAGTGGAACTACTCCTTTGGCACATCCTCAAATTGAGAGCAATCATTGCAAGTGACTGGTCACTATTTTGGCCAAGCGACACCTGTCGCTGTTCTAGCAGGCACATGCTTTCCCGCCCACTGCGCTACCGGGACTTGAAATAGTTCTTAGTGGTGTGCTCATCTGCAATGCTCATGCAGTACTAACTTAGTTCAGAGGGCAAGTCTTGCAAGTCTGTACAAGACCACACTCAGTGTGTATAGTGCATGCCTCCTCCTCTGGTGTACACTAGCCTCATACTTTTTTAAATACTTTTTTTTAATTTCTATTTTAAACAGTTATTATTAAACACTATCGACAGTACTGAAACACGTTATCCACTCGCCGCCTTCAATTGGTACACACACACATCTACAAGTAGGACACGGTTGGATGGGACATATCTTTTTTTAATGTTCTTTAAAAAATTATTTTGGACATGATAGGTAAGAATTATGCAAAATACTGAACTAAAATATTTTACCAGAAGTATATCTTCCCGCATTCATTTCTCCCCCCCCCCCCCCCAATGACAGCTTTAATATGAGTTACGCCAAGAGGACATTGGTTTATGTACTCTTGGTTATGGTTTATGTACTCTTGGTTACACAGCATAGTGCTAATTTCTCAACTTGTACTGCAAGTAGGTATTGTTGCCTGCTGTCATCTACACATTGCCTCTTGCTGATAGTATACTGATACAGAGCGTCTGTGCTGTGCTCCCACAGTCAGATTGATCATTATAGTGTGCGAGGATTAGAGCAGGGCTGGAGCTGCTAACTAGTGTGTGCATGCCTGGCAGACGGGATTTTTGGGAATGTGGATGTGTTGGATGATAAACTGTGTAGTGTGTATATATGGATCATGGTGTGAGAGAGAAGAGAACCACAGACGGTCAAGTGCTACCCTTTCTCACCGACGTGTATACCTGGTATACAGCACTGAGGCCGGTCGCTGTCACCGTGGTCACAGTCACTTCATCTACATCGCGCTACCGGCTTCGAAGGCGGTTGACCATCATTTCAGGTGTGGAGTTCAGAGCCAGGGCAGCCTATAAAAGTAATCATTCCAGGAGGGGATGGTGGTTAGGGTTTGGGATGGCTAGTGAATAAAGAAAGTGCAACAGGTTTAACAGGTTTAGGCCAGAGTTGTACACAGGGCCATCCCCCACATAGCCCACACATAGCTTCAATGACACATTTAGCAATTCCTCTCTTTAGCTCTCCTCTCTTTCTCGCACACAAGCATGATTATGTCCAGTGCTATATCAAACAAATGTGGACAAACATTGTGATATGATCAAAAAGGCATCGTTGAAAGTACAAACTGTAGGATGAGTGACAACGGCCTCAAACAAAACTAACAGCATCAGAAAGCAATCGTCTAAATCAATCCGAGGCAGGACTATCATCATCATCGTCGTCATCATCATCACCATCGTCATCATTATCGCCTGCCTGTTCCTCCTCCTCCTCCTGTTCTCCTTCTTCTTCCTCTTCTTCATCATCTTCCTCGGCAACAACAGGCTCCAATTGCATGAGCCGATTTCCCTAAAAGAGCACACAACGCAAGAGAATAGACCATCCATATTTGTGTGTGTGTGTGTGTGTGTGTGTGTGTGTGTGTGTGTGTGTGTATGTGTATGTGTGTGTGTGTGTATGTGTGTGTGTGTGTATGTGTGTGTGTGTGTGTAGGTGTGTATGTGTGTGTGTATGTGTGCGTGCGCGTGTGTGCGTGTGCGTGTGTGTGTATGTGTGTCACCAAATACTGCAAAAGGCTACTAAAAGCAGAAACGTTGTCGGTGAACAATTTCATCCAGCTCCAAAGAAAGGGAGATGGTCCGGTTGAAAATTAGTGGGTTTAATAGGGAATATCTGATGGAGTATCGTAGCCCACCAGGACCAAGACCACTCGCCTCAGCGGCCAGAAGACAAACAAAATTAATGACGATCACTACCAATTTCACTAGTTACCTGGCTTGCCAGTTCCGTCTCCTCGAAATTGCGCTGCTTGACGGTGAGTTTAGTGGACGCTGGTCTACGCGGTGCAGTGGAACCTACAGCTCGCCGCTTGCTTAGACGAACACTGCACACAACAAAGTAGCAGCAGCAATGGCAGCCGCAGCAGCGGCAACCATAGCAAATACAAATGTGAGCTTGGTGAACAAAAAAAGGTTTTCCCTGGATCGGTTATTGAACAGTGTACGATAAAATAGAACAGTTTGGCATTGTATGGCACAGGGCGCGAAATAACGGTCGGACATCGGACAATTTCCGACCGTTTACGGTCAGTTTCCGGATGTTTTGTACATATCCGGACAAAGTGTCCGCGCACCTTTTTGCAAAGTACAAAAAAGAAAAGGCACTTCAATCCTTTGTCTCATAGTCATTAGTGATGTCGTCTGGCAAGAGAAAGCCAAGCACCGCTGATGCGGGTGCTCCTCTTGGAAAGAAGCCCAGAGGGTCAAGACGACCACTTGTGACAAGTGGGTCGCCGAGTATGATAGGGAGCTTTCAACTAACAGAGGTTTGGCTGAGCTATGAGCGCAGTCCCTCAGATCGTAGCGTTGTCGAAAATTTGAAGTGTAAGATGTGTTCCCGTTTTGCTGATAAAATTCGCAGCAGCAAGAATTTTTCTGACTCCTTCGTCGTTGGCTCAAGGAACCTGAAAACGTCAGCCTTCAAAGATCATGCTGCTTCTGAAATGCATCGTCGTGATAACATTTCGATGGTATTAATTCTACACTGAACATTGTGTGATTTGATGTGAAAGTTGCATGTCCGGACATGTCCGGCCATTTTTGCAACTGGCAGGACATTGTGTCAGAGCATATTTTAATCCTTAGCGCATGCCCTGATGGCATAAATGGATATTTTCAACTGCCATACAGCGCACTGTGAAGCAGAATTTCACAATATTAAAGCTGATGCAGCACCGACTTGCAGTAGAAGCTTACCGAGTTGCAAGTTCGTTGTAGAAAACACCTTCACCAGGACGCATGGTGAAGAAGTAGATCTCCTGTGCACGCCCAGCAGCACGGCACACAGACACAGACAGACACACACACACATGCAGACACAATGTGACACATGCATACACAGACACATGCATGGACAGACAGGCAGACACACAGACGGACATGCGCACGCACACACACACACACACACACATACAGACACAAAAATAGAACAAGTCACAACCACTGCAAGAATCTGAAAATCCCTGAAGACCTGCCTGTTTGCAAACAACATACGGCAGAGGTGTGCGAGGCAAATCAATATCGGCAAACATGTACTGTACATAACGTACAGTAGATCAGATTATACAAGCTACACACTACGTGTATCTGTCAGCAGATCCGGTGCGTTGAAATGAAAACTCACCTCAGATGCATGCGTCGATTTCGTGCGGATCTTCCAGTTGTATTCACGCTGCATTTCGTACTCGTGTCTACATGGCACACGAGATAGCAATACAGGAAGGCAGGGGGGGGGGGGGGGTATTAGAAGAGGAAACACCTGGACATGAATGCCAAGTGCACACCCTATGCGGGAACTACTACAGTTGCGCTCGGTGAAATCCAACTCAAAGTGCAAGGCTCGCGCCCTGCAGCCCTGGACCAGTTCCGATCACATCATTGTATTTGTACATGTGTACGACCAGCCACGTTCGTGCCAGTTCCAGGGTGTCCTGGGCGTGCAAGTAGAGGGCGCCAACGTATGCACTCTGGGTGAGATTTCAAGGAGCGGATGTGTAGTACTGCACTACTCTACAGTACATCGGGTCTGGGACTAGTTTGGATATCGCGAATTGTGTTGGCTTTGTCGAGTGACTATCAGGCCTGGATGTCAGGGGAGAAGAACTCCAAAAGGGTGGCGCCGTTGTAGTCCACCGTATTATATAAACTAAGTTAAAATCAGCCGGTGAAGCTGCACAGCAAGGTGTTTTCCACGTTGGGCTTGACTGACCCCAAATCAGCCCCAAAGTCCCAAAGTCACGGCCAGCTTACGCCAAGGAGCTCGCGTTTTGGCGAACCCATGAGCGCCAGTTGTTGTTCCGCCTGACAACTGCCTGGCCTTCCAGCGCCCACTGGAGTCCATGCCCGCTGAGTTAGCTACGGACAGCAAGGGGAATTATTTCCCTTTATATAGATGTACTCGAGTATACTATGTGTTAGTCAAAAGACGAAAACAAGGATGATCTTGACGAAGAACAGCACAGTGAATACGAGGATAACCTTGACGACGAAGAGGCCGGTGGGAAGGAGCAGGAAAAGGCAGATGAGTGGATTGCGAGAAAGAAGCCAGCTGTGTATCTCCATGTGTTATCTCGTCCTGATTGCCTCAGTGTGTATGATGATTCTCATTTCTCCATACTGTGCCGTGCCCGTTACGTCCAGCAGTTGAAAGTCCTTGAGGCGGTTTGCATACTTGTACATACGCCTGTTTTGCGTGTAGCAGAAAGAGCACGTTGTTGCACTTAGGCTATATTCGTAAGTTGACACTTTTCCAGTTCCTACTCACTTTGTTGTGACAGAATGTAAGTTTGCCACCATTCGCATCATCTTTCTTGTAGTTGGTATGGCACTTGCAGCAAGATTTACTTGCCATTTCTAGCACGTTTCTACTGCTTAATCTTAGTTTCATTTGCTTGTGATCCCTAGCGCCGGAATTCTCCACTGATGATCGGAACGAGAGAATCGACTCTGAAAAATACTGTTTATACCTACACGTACATATCTAAGAAGTTGTATGTTGCACGGTGATATCTGTGGCCTTCATTCTATTCATAGCTTTAATCTACCGTATATTCTCTATTATAAGCGCTGTGCTTATTTTTTTCAAACACCCCTCTACCCCGTGCTTATATTGGAGAACGCGCTTATATTGGAGACCATGCTTATATTTTGTCAACCAATACATCCATAGAGAGCAAGAAGAAATACATGCTGGATATCATGCATGCAGCATTGATTTCCACCAAGACCGTGCTAATAATAGAGACTGTGCTTATAATGTTTCGAAAGGTGCTCACAGTGTGCTAGTATTAGAGACTGTGCTAGTAATGGAGACCTGTGCTTATAATAGAGAATATACGGTATGAGATTTCTATTCAATTTTTGGTTTACAGTCAAACCTCGTTAGGACAAACTTCAAGGGACTGAACAAATTTGTTTGTCTTATCGGGAGTTCTTATCCAGATCTGACAAAAAATCGATATGCATATCAGATGGATTGTATTTACGTGAAGGTGCATGCTGTGGTAAACGTGTACATGGGAAGCATGTCATTCTTAGCATAAGCCAGAAACAGGTAAGTACAATGACAAAGTGCAATGAATCACGACTGTGTCGAAAGTTCGTACAACGCACTGATTGATTTGTTCAAAACACGCTTGAAAGCAATTTGCACTGTACGTACAATATGACCTCGACTATTGAAAAAAAGAAGAAGAAAAAAAGCAGCCAGCGCACGCGCACGCTCGTGGACCGAAAGTTCGTACTACATGTACATGACCACACTGACTTTGTTCAAATCACACTTGAAAATAGTTCGTCTTCGCGAAAGTTCGCTGTACAGAAGTTCGTCGTACGAATAATTTTGACTTGAATTGATGCCTGGCCAACCATAGGATTGGCCTTAGTTCGTACTAATGGAAAGTTCGCCTTATCAGTGTTCGTCCTAACGAGGTTTGACTGTATTTCAATGACGTGGCTGTGGATACTGTGAGTGTGTAGATCAGTGTGAACTGGCAAGTGGACGGACTACGAGTGTGTTGGCAGCCACTAGTCTATGAATTGTACATTAGTACGTGATGCTCCTTTGAAAAGCCCACACACATGCACTAGTAACCCGAATCTGAAAGCTGACCAAAACATTATCTCTGATCTTTTATTTTTGCACAGGTACCGGTATGTAGTGATCATGAAGACACGCTCAATAAAAACCGAAGCAAACCCGGGGTTTCAAATTTTTTATTACAGGCCTTTCCAGCAGTGCTGGGACGAATGTCATTTTCTTCAAGCGAATGTTCACCAAGCGAACAAACGCATGCTCTTACGTTCTCCCATGTTTGAAGTGCGCAAACTCTATGATTCATGTAAAAGAATCAAAAGGCGGGAGAAACTTCTACTTCTTCAGCTGTTCGGGAAAGAATGCTAAGGCTGTTAGTGTTTGGACGTTGCATGCACCTTGTGCGAGTGCACTCTGGCAGATGCTCTGAACTCTCACACTCTTTACAATTTAACTTGCACACACCTCACGCAAACTCTGCAAAGACTACAGACAGTGCATGTGAATCCATCAAATATGCATCGTACGCTCGAATGCAAGTCAACATTCGAACGTTCGCAAGTGTTTTCTCTCGTTCGAATGTTCTTTCCTTCAAAAACATTCTAGAATAATCGAATGTCCGAACATTCCTTCCAGCACTGTTTATCAGCCATCAATCCGAGTTCGATACCCTTAATGTATTAACACCATCTGATAAAGATGCACACACACACACACAAGCGACCACAACTCGGATTATCCTAAAAAGGTATCTTTACTAGCTGTCTTTATCAACTGTCTAAATTGACAAACCCGCGTTACCCTAGCGTAGAATCCCGCGGATAAGCCCATGCTCGCACATAAGCCCAGGGAAGTTCGAACATCACAAAGCTTCGTCGTACAAGCCCATGGCATGGGCCTAAGTCGTACCAAGAGTCCATAAATTTCAGATTCTTGGTCGTACCACGTACGTAGTACATGAAGGTTTTTTGTGTTTTTTTTTGTACATTTCAACACAATCATCGGTTGTTTTTGTTTGCACAGCCTCTCACTTCCTTGGTACTTTTCAATAGCACAATTTTGGTGCCCATGCCCGCATATAAGCCCATGTTCTTGTATAAGCTCACCGAAATGTCCTTGTGAAAGAGATAAGCCCATGGGCTTATCCGCGGGGTTCTACGGTATGTATACCCTAATGAGTTGAGGTCACTTTTGTGTGTGGCTCTTTATCAAGACGATTTAACGCTTCATTTTATTTCAGCTCAGTACACCTGTTAGGATGATTGATAAATCATTGAAAAGATAAGAACGTTTTTTTGGTTGGTGAAGGGTCATGTTGCCAATATTAAAGTTTGCATCAGGTCACTACACCTGTGCTGTATGCATGTATGGTTCTAGCCAAAGGAGGGCAGGGGTTTTCTATTGCACATATGTGCACACTCGAAAGCATACAAATGCACGCGCAAATGGACACATGTGTAAACACTCAACTACACGCTCACAAGCACCACTTACAAAGAGCCTGTGGGGAAGTCATCGCCTTCCTCGCGACGGCGCTTCTTCGTCTCAGTAGACGGCAAGAAGTAAGCAACAAACTGGTTGCCACTCTCGTCAACCATACCCCTGTTATGGTTAATGTACACGTACACAAACACACATACATACACACACATGCACAAACATGCGCGCGCACACACACACACACACACACACACACACACACACACACATGCGTGTGCATGCGCACACACACACACGCCAAGGGGCAGACAAAGTATGGTAAGAAGTGTGACAGTACACTCACTTCAGGAGTCAGAACCATCCATTACAGTGAGAACAGCAAGAGAGAGATGACAGTCGTCCACATCCTAGTGGCGCATGCAATTCACCAGGGGCAACGTGGTTACACGATTACATGTACATCCTTGCAAACACGGACAGAAGTTCTGGTGCGAGATGCAGTTCTCAAGCACAAGAATCCTCTACTCAAAACACCTGAAAGTGACAAAACAATATGTCATATGAATGTAGCACGACCATAAAGCTGATCCACACACCGCCAAGGCACACGGCGTCAACAAGCATCCGAAGTGCGAAGAAAGAGAGCAATCACGGAGTGTGGAGAGGTGGAAGCCAACACTAGAATCATGGACATCTGAGTCTGACATGTGCAGGCCAATACTGAAGTCACACAACACCCACACGAGTCCTGGAAAGCATTCCAATTAGTATCGCTTGGTTAAGGACTCTTGATGTGGCTGATATTGCCTGATTGGACCTAAGACCGCTTTCCCACCCAAGCGGAGTGCGTAGAAATCCATCAAAGAAGTCTATTAAAAAAAGGATACACCCAGTGTGTGGAAAGTGCTTGAAAGCCATTGTGGGGAGAAGGTTTAGCAGAACACCCTGAAGACACTTGTCTTGTAACTTTACAGTATGCCCCTACTGACTATAGCGTATGTCCTTACCTGAGCATAGCCTGGGCCATGCTCTCCACTTCTTCAGTCGTTGTTTTTCCAGACGGCGACGGATCGTTGTCGAAACTGACTTGGGCAAACGGATGCTGCCATAGCTAAAGATGCAAGTGACAGTACACAAAACAAACACAACAATGGCATAGCAACAGACGAAGCGGAGTATCACCAGTAAGTTGGTGACCACGACGACAAGCCGGCACTTGATCTTATCAACGAAACAAAAACAAAAACTCTACTACATTTGTTGTAGTACTTAGTTGTGCAAGAGGAGAACGACTGGCCCATGCTACAGGGGACAGAACTGATTAACATCCCAGCCATGCATGTCTTCTGCAGAAAGGATGACCCAGTGAAGTCAAGAAGGCACTGCTATAAAAGAACGAGAGCAAATTAGCGCAGTCAGAGAGGTTACGTTCCTAAAAGGTGCTATTGCAGAGCCGAAGGCCACCTAGCAGCAGCAGCAGCAGCAGCAGTAGCAGCAGCAGCAGTAGCAGCAGCAGTAGCAGTAGAAGCAGCAGCAGTGGCAGCAGCAGCAGAGGCACTAGCAAAAGCCAGTGTGGTATATGCGAGCACTGGGCCAGCAGGTGCTCGTCTGTAAGGATATGCAGCATTGATAGTAGTGCAGACAAGACTCGTCTGTAAGGATATGCAGCATTGGTAGGAATGCAGACAAGACTCGTCTGTAAGGATATGCAGCATTGATAGTAGTGCAGACAAGACAGACCATAGAAATCCGACACCAAGACAGGGTAGTAAGATAGATGGATGCATCTTTCCGGGAAGTAGGACCTTTGGCAATAAATATCCCCAGTGTGAAAGACTACTAGTAGGACAGAGCACTACACAGAATACCAATGGGAATGTCAAGTTTGCGCCCCTGTAACAGTGTACAGTCAAGTGTTCACAGGTCTAGGGCTGCAAAGCGCCCAGAGTGGAGTTCACTGGCATAATCAGACGTCATTGAGCAGCACTGCACAACACTGTACATGATGGTTGAATTGAGTTTCATACCCATGCCTACCTGGAAGTCTGGGAAGACGGGAAGGATTTCCTTTGCTGTGACATTCGGTTTAGAATGATGCTTCGTGATCTGTGGACGAATGAAAGTTACATGACAGGAAGTAGATGGTGTAAGAGAGAGAAAGAAAGAGAGAGAGAGAGAGAGAGAGAGAGAGAGAGAGAGAGAGAGAGAAAGAGAGAGAGAGATAGGGAGAAAAAGAGATACATAGCATATCCGGAACAGGCTCAGACTGACCATTCCCTCTACCTCCAGTCACAACTAACTTCCACCACCAACTGGAAAAGGTAAATAAGCAAGCACAAGCTCACCGGTCTCTGGGCATCCGTGAATGTTTTCTCGATGGCAGCAATCTGACTTTTCCGATCCTGCATTAAAACAACAGCACACGATCAAGTTCATAAAAAGAATAGATTCTCGGTTGGAGGAAAGCAAATCAAGCACACGAAGCACAGAAGCCATATAGTTTCGACTACTTGTACGACTGTAGGCCTTTCGTACCATCACTTTTCAAGTCAAATACAATGGTGATTAACAAGGAAGCAAGCAAGTCCATAAAACCGACGATAGCGCGCTAGTGACGCCAACTGCATATTTGGACCAAATAGCACTTTGAAAGGTAGCGCTAGTGGCGCCAACTACACAGTGAAACAGTGAATATTACTAGTAATTTACTACTTCAAGTAGTATCAAACAACAGTGGGGACCACGGCACTACAATGTCAAAACAGTGACAACTTTCGCACATATTTCCTTTGCACACACAGCTCAGGCTTCAGCTTGGCAATGTACGCTGCCTCCAGCACAGCAAGGTGAGATTAGTTGCGCGCACGCGCTTGAATAGTGAAGTGAGAATGAGTGCCGCCATGTTTGCAGACTGCACTTAGGCAGGCCGGTGACGATGTAAGGTGACGGAGTATCGCCGAGTCCGCCTCACTGTATTCTACTTGAAAAGCAATGGTACGAAAGGCCTAGTCGAAACTATAATTATCGCTTCTGTGCTTCGTGTGATGATAAAAAGAATACCAACCGGTTTTTTTAATTTTTTTAACGCAATTGTTATCGGCTGGCACAAGAATCTACTGAAAGCATAGTGCAAACGCAAGCAGTGCCATCCTCACAATTCTCAATACGCCATTGCAAAGGGAAACACTAGCGAAGTAATAAAATAATAAAAAAACCTGTACACCAGAAGGTTAGTACCTTGTACACGTCCTCTCCCTGGAGCTTCTTCTTTACGCTATATCCAACCCTGGAGGGAACAGCAAGATCCGAATTTCGAAAGGAAACGTTGTGCACGACAAAAAGACAAGACCAAGTCCATATAGTACATTACAACAAACATACAACAAAATGCAACCAACAGCAGTGCCAAAGGTGATGGATGACGACCACAAGAACAATAGCAGCAGCAGCAGCAGCAACAGCAGTTATACCCTATGCGATGTGTGTGTGTGTGCACAACTTACTTATTCTCCAGGCTCTCACTGGAGGTCTGGAAGCGGTTGTACTCGGAGGAGATGTACTCGGTTTTCCTCAGCCAAGAAACATGCTTGTTGTGCTGACGTGCGCTGTAAAACACATCACATCGGTGAAAGAAACGCAGAAAGAAGTAATCATAGGCTGCACATTGTTAACCCCCTGTGGACACCGGACAGACTGTACAACTTCCGAAATTTACCAAATGTCCGTGAACATCATACTACCAACCGTTTATCATTAGCAGGCTGTGAGACTTCATCCTCCAGCAGCATCTCATCAACAGGGTGCAGCTCAGCTGCAGCATAAAGCACGACAAGCACAGCAGAAATGACAATGAAGCACTGCTGGCATAACAGCAGCAAGGGAAACATTACACCGGGGCACAGCTGCACTAGTGTCCTACGTCAGTACGAGATAGGATAGCTGCCAGTAGTCTTCTTCCACATGCCGGCAGGTATCATGCACATGCACATGCATGATGTATACCACAGAAGTCAGAATGGGCGGTTGCATCTCCGAGTGTTATGCTCAGCGATCAGCAGTCAGCATAATTAAAACTCGCAGTTGCAATCGACCATTCTGAGTGATGCGTTAGAGAGCTCTACCCCCAGATATTTAGCACTGTTTCAAATAGTGCTCGTCGCCTACTATGCATCACGTATATGTATGTACGGTACCCATCGCAAGAGTGCCTTCGCTAAGTCGTGCACCCGCTGATCTCCCTTACAGCAACGGACGTGAACACACATGTAAGATCTACTAGTAAATGAAACAGAATACTCCGCAAAATACAGCATGGTTGCTGGCAAGAAAACTAGACCTGCTGCCAAAACATGAAAGCTTCATTGACTTGTCAAAGAAGCGAGTCCAAAACAAGACGAAATAATGATCTGTTCTCGAGCTGAGATTGAGTACAGCACATGGAATACACGAGGGTTGAATGAACCTTTAGAAGACTCACTTGTGGAGGAGCTGTCTGCCGCATACGTTCGTGGATCGATCAGGTCGATGGGTACACCCAGATCAACTTCTGTCAGCAGCTCATGTTTGTGACCTCGTTCCAGTGTAGTTGGTTTGTACTGCACATATCTACGTAAAAAGAAAGCCAAGAGCAACAAGTAGCATACCCGAAGATACGTAGATCAATTACAACAATTATATGCAGGCGTACAATGAAATTTGCTGCAGCCACAAAACACACATGTTCACAATTTCCAACATATCTGGATCTGCTCTACTTCCACATACAGTAAAAAAATGACCGCCTCTGGCATGGCATGATAAAAACGTTACAAAAGTCCACAAGAACAACTAGAACAACAGTGACAACAGCCATGACAACAACAAGAACAAGAACAAGAACAAGAACAACAACAACAACAACAACAACAACAACAACAACAACAACACTGGCTATCGTGAGAATAAAGATTTTCTTATTGGCCACAGGCCATCGTGAGAATAAAAGATTTCAAACAACAACAACAACAACAACAACATTAACAACAACAGCAACAGCAGCAGCAGCAACAATACGGTACAGCAAGATATAGCTCACCTGTTCTGTTCGAATGGGTAGACCAGGAACTTGGGATCAAAAGGAACATCGGGCAATGTATTTCCGTATTTGACACGGCAGACAAAATCCGATCTGAACAGGGTCAACATGATGAGAGCAAAGAGTAAATACACCGAAGCAACACATGTAGTATGATAACAGCATCAGATTTTGAGCAGAAAAGAAAATCCTATGTGCATTACATGCTGACTAAGACGGCTCAATGCACGTCGGCAGAGCTGTATGTATGCATGTGTGTGTGTCTGCGTGTGTGTGAACGAGTGAGTAAAGAGAGAGAGAGAGAGAGAGAGAGAGAGAGAGAGAGAGAGAGAGAGAGAGAGAGAGAGAGAGAGAGAGAGAGAGAGAGAGATAGAGAGAGAGATAGAGATAGAGAGAGAGAGAGAGAGAGAGAGAGAGAGAGAGAGGAGAGAGAGAGAGAGAGAGAGAGAGAGAGAGAGAGAGAGAGAGAGAGAGAGAGAGAGAGAGAGAGAGAGAGAGAGAGAGAGACGTACTGCTTGATGGATGATCGGTGGCTGCTCTTCGACGATGATGAACTACAAAAAGGAACAAACAGCAAGATCAAGATAGCATGACAATTTCTAAACTGCAATGTACTCCCCAATTTAAAGGGGCTTGGTTTTATCGTCTTCAAATGAAAGGCCAGATATACTGAAGTAGTTAGAGGCCAGCAGCAAAGGTACGCCGCCAGCTGAATCTACTGCTCAACGCTCACCAAATGTGCACGCTTGGTGTATGTGCAGAGATCCAGCGTGGACCTTGCACAATCTCGCAAGTATGCAATGTTCCTCTCATCATCTCCAACTCGCTATATCTTGAGAATGCCCAGTTGTATTCAACATGGGTTCGCTTTCCTTGAATTGATGCAGGGACCTCGATTTGACTAAAGGTAAAATTCACACGTTCGCGTTACCACCGGCTATGCAATTGTGTTGAACACAACCAGCTTAGGGAGTTCCGCTTATATCAGGCCACCACCAATGCACCATGCCTGGTATACCAATGTGGCAGATGCAGCGCCTAGCGGCGAGGGCGAGGTGGTAAGTCTCACAAACCTGGTTAGCTGCATCCATGTTACCCTCACTCCGAGTAGTGAGTACCCAGTTGACCGTGGGCGTCGGCACAGTTCACTGAATGTAGAGTGGTTCACGGATGCATCACCACATTTGTTAGCACAGCACACACTCCCTGCCAGCGCAGGTCTCAAACTCGGGACCTTGTGATTCGCAGGCAAGCCCACAACCACTCGGCCAAAGCGCTTGATTCGACTAGCAACCTTTCTCTCTCTCTCTCTCTCTCTCTCTCTCTCTCTCTCTCTCTCTCTCTCTCTCTCTCTCTCTCTCTCTCTGTCTCTCTCTCTCTCTCTCTCTGTCTCTGTCTCTCTCTCTCTGTCTCTGTCTCTCTCCGTCTCTCCTGTCTCTGTCTGTCTCTCTCTGTCTGTCTGTCTGTCTGTCTCTCTCTCTCTGTCGCTCTGTCTCTCTCTCTGTCGCTCTGTCTCTCTCTCTCTGTCTGTCTGTCTTGTCTCTCTCCGTTGAAAGTGATTTTAGAGAAGAGCGGTTCTGCTCTGCGTGAAACGTAGAGAAAACTGAGAAATCACATAGAGAACAAGTGTCTGGCTTAGAGTCTACCGCTTCGCGTATTTTGGGTCCAGATGTCTACGCATAGATGAGGTTCTCTACGTTGCGGCACATGCAAAGAAAAAGCGGAAGGACCTGGTGCGTACCATTCAATTTACCGAGAGAAAAAAACTACCAAATTTGGAACGTGAACTTCCCAGTACACATTCCATTTGATTTCTTTGCGTGAACACAGTGCAGAACGGTTTCTTATTGGTTACGGGAAAGCGAAGAGTGATCAGGGAATTATTCGCGGCGCGTTTCGTAACGCAGAGCAGAACACCGCTGATATTAGTAACCACCTGAACCGCGATTATGGAATATATGTGCATATCCAAATTGCACAGCACATTGGCTCATTCGTTGGAAAAAGCACATCTCGTGTCAACTAATACATCCTACGCTGGCTGTACTTGTGGTCCGCATACAGTGATTCAGTTCACTTTCTAACGTGCATGATACAGCGCAACATGACTATGCAGTGCAACAACAATAAGAAAAGCCAGGGCTATATATCTAATGGCGTTAGGCCTGCTCACAGCACAATCTTCCAGAATGTCTCTGACACTTTCCACGAACACACAGACAAACGGACGTACAGACACGTCTACTTACCCGCCGGACTCCTGAGTGGAGGGCATACTTCACGATATAACGACGCCACTTCAGGTGGCAATGTGTAACCAACAGCGTCCCATCAAATTCGAAAAAATGCCAAGAAGAGTCACAGAGCCGGGTCCATAAGTTGAAACTTCAGCAGAATTTGTTTGGTCGACAATTATTCGGTCGACAATTTCAAAATGTTTCACTTCAAAAATGAATGCATTGGAAATCATTCTCAATCTCGTACCACCGATATTCGCGGTACACTTGCGTGCGTCATTTTTGGGTCAGATACCCCCCCCCCCCGGCGCCGCCCCCGCCCCCGGCCCCGCACGTGCACTGCTTTCGAACGAGAATAGAAAACGACGACGCCGAATCGAGGGGTGGGCTGCATGCAGAGACGCCTTCAATCAAAAAATTAATAATGCCTACGTTGTGGGGTTTCTTGCTTTCTTGCTCAACATGGCCAGATCGTTTGCGGACCGGAGTGGAACCGTGCCCACGTTATTACACGTATATTATGTGCAGTCCTTGCTCTGTTACCAACATATCAAGGACGGTTGAGGAGAGCGAGAGATCAGAGATCGCTTCCATACTGCCGAGTTGCTTTTCCAATTAATTTCTCTCTACTTTGTGGATCCTTACTACAAGTAACGATAAGTTGAGGTGATGTGAACTAAGAACCCTTCCAAAGTCTCGGATCGTTACGACGTGAGTGGCTGTAAGAATGAGTAGTGGTGCGTGCAGAGTTTGCGGCAGTACTTCTTTCGAAGAAGATGAGGGTTTCTCATTTTGTCAAGAATGTGGAACTCAAGTCGAGGTAAGGGCGGAATGATTCAGCACAGCTGTAGCATTACATTGCGAGTATAGTGCATAGACTATGCCTTCGTATTTGTTGTAAATCCGTGCACTGTACGTTTGAAGGAAGTATGTATTCAGGGATCATTCATAGTTTTCACAACTACTATACTGCAAATCAACGATTTTTTATTTAATTTAAAAAAATTGCTGAGAACAATCGACCTCCAAAATTTAACCCGCTGTGGCCACGACTTATGGTAGGGACTTCGATCGAAAAACCAAATTCGCGAGTTTCGCATAAAACGCTAGTTTTTCTAAACCGGGAAGATGTGAGACACAACCTTTGAAAATTTGAACCCAAAATTCCAAGGCAATCTAGAGTTTCTAATCCGGCACCCTTTGCAACGGCATTTTCTGCTGGATAAACAAGGGTGCTGGATTATCTAAGCCGGCCCTCCAACCCGGCCCACCTATTAACATACATGTTTGTGTCGCACATCAAAACGTAGGGATTTTCTGTGTCAATCCAAGTACTTTGTGGAATGTATGTCTGTAACATACACTTGGG
The DNA here is from genome assembly GCF_964019385.1 of Sycon ciliatum. NCBI lineage: Eukaryota > Metazoa > Porifera > Calcarea > Leucosolenida > Sycettidae > Sycon > Sycon ciliatum. The sequence goes on along the minus strand of NC_088643.1, from coordinate 56,430,336 downwards.
AATATCCTATGCCAGTGCATAGGATATTCCCAAGTGTATGTTACATGTGTTGTGTATGTTACAATGCTCCCTGACGGTATGCGATGTACAACTGCTGGATTAGAAAATCGAATTATGTACAGTTTGAGTGATTTGTTGCAGAAAATCGCTGCTGGAGGCGGAATTCAAGTGCCCGATTAAAGTGTAGAAAATGAACTGAAAAAATTCGTTTTGCCAGAAAGTGTGCTGGTTTGCAAAGGTGCTGGATAAACAAGTGCCGGATTAGAGAGGGACGACTGTAGTCGATTGAAGATCGGAAAACGGGGGAGAAAATAGTCACAGAAGTAAATGCAAGTATGTATGTGAGCCGTGTGGTTTCCGTCCAGCACTGCACTATCTGGTGCATACATGGCGATACAGGATGTGTGCATGCATGCAGTGTGCACGTATGCCGTGCGCACCTACTTGCTCAAGTCACACGTTTTCACCGTCACTGCTTCTACAGTGTGCGCGCAGTTCACTCGATTTTTTCGTCTACCACCAGGAACTCGCCGTGGGCTGGTTTCTGTGATCATTTTCCTTCTACCGTGATAAAGCGCGAGCCTCAATGTTCTAGAATCCTCTTGGTTTACGCTAGTTCGAGGCCGCTGAACACGGAAATCGGGTGTTCCTCGCGGGGCCGAGTACGGATCTGGTCGAAATTAGTACTTCAAAGTGCATCCGCGCCAAGCGCGGAGGCATTATTTTTGGAAGCATGGCATGTGTGGCACCATTGGAAAAGTAATGACCTCAGCTACCTAAAAATAGCATTGACAAGGCCGAAAAGGCCGCGGGAGAAGATACTTGGGCCTCGAACTGCATCTCGAACTGCAGCCATGAGGCGCCCATTCACTTTGTACAGGCGAGCTGTGACTGCATTTTTCGCTTTTTTTGCGACCGGAACTGAACTCCCTACCTATGGATCTTGCCACCAGAATACTTCGCCTGTTGCAATCAAAGTAATACTGGTAGTCGTTTGGCATTAGTAGAGTGCACACTCTACAGGCATAGGGCACTCATCACTGGAGTACCAAAATACTAACTACAGGGCCGGAGGAAGGAGTTCGGGAGTGGTCCGGCCAACCTTTGAGGGGGGTCGGGAGACCTCCCCGGGGGAAATATTTAAAATTTACGTGAAATAGAGCAAATTTGGGCATCTCTAAGGCTCCAGAAAATGCAGAAAATTATAGTAAAAGAACACAAACACAACTTTTTTTATCCATATCAGCCATACAGTGCCGGTCACGGAGTCCTGAGCTACTTCGAAGCACATCACACGTCAGCATGCTAGCAGTACAGTCAAGTCATGTACCTCTGGATTTTTTTACACCGGTTTTGCACGAATCACATGGACCATCCAGCTGGGAAAGTGGTCCGGCCATGGCCAGATCAGCCTGACCGGTTCCGCCGGCCCTGAACTATAATATCCTTCATCCGTGGAAGAATCGTAGACACGAAGTTGGGTACAACAGTCAGCGGCAAGAGAACAGTGCATCGTTGAGTGCCACAAGGGGTGTCAATCTCGCCCATGCTCTGGTTACTGTACACTGCTTCGATTTTTGACAACCTAGCTCTTCCAAATCTATCGCAACATCAGGTGGACGTCATGCCGTTCATGTACGCAGATGACATCGCCCTCGCTGTGTCAAGCAAGAATGTGTCGGCTATGCAATCCACTATGCAGGAATTGCTGGACCACGTCTCTGATTTCTGTCGCCGTAGCTGCATTACACTTAACTCGTCAAGTCAGTACAAGTTGTTATTTCAACGTCTTACCGAGTTCGAGACTTGTCTTTGCAGCAGTTCCTCAACATCGTTGCTATACCATCAGCTTCCTCAACCCGCTTCCTGGGGATCGTTGTGAATGCCAACATGAACTTTTCTGAGCAATGTTTAGCTGTCCGCCAACGCATCCAACAGCGTCTGCGAGTCATCCAGGCCACGACTGGTCGGGAGTGGGGCTTGGACCAATAATCAACGATGCGCCTCATCAACCAGTATGTACTGTCATCCGGGTTATATGGCGCGGCTGCATACTATGGCCTCACAACGAACAGTGGAAAACGACTGCTGGAGACAGCTTACAACCAGTGCCTGCGCGTCGCTACAAGATGTGTGCCTTCTACACCACTGACCAAGCTGTACGAGGTTTCAGGTGCTCCGTCCGTGCATACAAAAATCACACGCCAGGCTAGGAATTTGGCCAACATTGCCCAACCCCTGCTCACACCGTTCTCTCCACTCAGGTTCCTCAACGCATACGCCATGACAAGACCACTTGGCGACAGTTATTTTATATATTTTTTATTCCAAGCAATACATGGCTGGAGTAGCCAATGACCACTTTGCGTGGCGATTGCAGGGTTTTTATAGCCCAGGAGACTTTGCCTACTCAGCAATTTTTCCCGCTGCCTTCGCGACCACCGCCATGGGCAAAGGTGGAGAACTTGACGATCCACATCACTGACTGCAGCAGGGATGATCCCCCGCATGTCCGGTTCTCTGCAGCCCTGGAGTGCCTGGACAAGGTTTCCTCTCTTTGCGCTCAATCTCAGTCATATGAAGTCTGGACAGATGGCAGTGTCACTGATGAGGGTACAGGAGGAAGTGGCTATCTTGTCATCAAAGTCACTGATGGCCAACTCTCTGAAGTTTGCAGTGGAAGCGATCCTGCAGGCGTGGTAGCAACTTCCTTCACCGCCGAGGTAACTGCAGCAGTAGCCGATCTCTCTGCGGCAGGAGGTCTACTTGCGGCTGGCCTCACCAACAAAGATGATCAACCCTCGCTGCCAGACCTCATCCTCGTTACGGACGGTCGCTCGTTGACTGATTCTGTTGCCGATGATCCGCACCGTATGAGTCCAGATACGATTCCTGTGTTTGAGGCTATCAAGAGCATTAGCCAGCTTGTTAGCAGCATCCACCTTGTTTGGGTTAGCAGTCACTGTGGCTTATTCCTCAACGACAAAGTAGATCGCCTGGCTGCGGCTGGTACCCAGGTCCCCCAGGGTCACGTCCGTCTTCCAGTGCAAGCCACCGAGACTGCAGTCCGCAAGGCAACGCGGTACCCGCCACCACTGCTCAACACCAAGAAGCTCGGCGACCTTCGGACACGGAAAGCGTCCTGCAAGCTGAACCAGCTGATGACCGGCCACTGTAGTCTTCTGATTGGCTACCTCCACCGCATTGGAGCTGCAGACTCGCCTCACTGTGTCTTCTGCCCTGGCGTCGTCGAGGATGCAATGCACTTCCTTTTCGACTTCCCAGGAAGAGCACAAAGCCGTCACTCTGCAGCTCTTCAGTCGTCTGCATCCGTCAGTCAAGCTGTAGCCGACTCTCCCTACAATATTGCACGATTCTTGCAGTTGGAGAAACTGTTATGAAGTTTCAAACACAGACTTGAAACACAATACATGATGAATTGCTACTGTTATGTGAACTCTCATTACACTGGTATGCGATACTGTATAAGCCATTATTCTAACGAGGCGCATACATAACGATTTCCCAAAATTGACTGGTTTACGTGTACCAAAGGTAACGATTCTCACTCATTCTCAACGCTCAATAGGACATTATATGTATCGATTTCTGTATAACGATTTCTATTTTAGCGACAGATTTCCCCTCGTTAACTCGTTAGAGTTAGCACTTCGTTATATATATGGCTTTTACAGTATTACCTTCCACATAGTCATTAGTCTAGCATGACGTCATACTTGTATATTTATGTCAATTCAGTGTTTTCCGAAGAATAAAAAATAAACAAAAAAACTATATTGGCTAGACCAGAACACAACGTCTCACTAACGTTAAGGTCGATTCACAATTCAACTTCTTGCGACGCGACATGCGACGAGCTGCGACAGTGACACACGGTTCACAATATTCTTCATGTTTGTTGCGACATCTGGATATCCTCATGCACAAGTAGTACTATGCACGTGCACTGCACGTGCACCCAGGGTCGAAACTGTACTCCATTTGTGTATGCCGCGTGTCGCATGTCACAAAAGTTGAACTTTCTTCAACTTCTGCGACAGGTGCCTTGCGACAGCTTTCTTGTCGCGACTGTCGCAAATCACGTGTCGCGTCGCAGAAAGTTGTATTGTGAATCGCCCTTTAGTATTTCACCGCTTCCACTAATTTTACACGGGCAAGCTTCAGATATGATTGATTGCAAGCTGGTCACGTCTACTAAACGGTATCCAGACAATAAGCCAGTGCGAGAATCATCGTCTCCGTCCGGGCCACTCTCGGACTCACTGCTATCACAGCACCCACTGGATGAGTCCTGCTCTGTGCTTGGGGAGTTTGAGCCACTGTTACGGCTCGATGAGTCATTTGCAGTTATCCATGAAGGAGTGCTCAAACTCACCTTGCGCTACGACGATGCAGAGGCAGAAGCAGTGGCGCCCATCGCAGGAAATTGCTCACCTTCAGCAGTTCTGGCTACTTTCTGGCCCACGACTTGTTAGGGTTGCTTTCCAGGACGAGCTGAATGCTTCTTGTTGCCCATAGCAAAACAGTTTTTTTTGACGGATTTGAAAGTCCTACGTTCGGAGTTGCGACAACCGTGACTTTTAGATCTGCATGTACTTGGACCCCGTTTTGTATGGATGCATTCGCTTTTGGGTGGTTTCCTGTATGCTTGGGTTACGCGTTGGCCGGTACTGACTGAGTTGAGCCCTCCCGCCTGCGCCTGCTCGTATCACAAACGTAGCAACCAAAGCTGTGTTCCAGAACATTTTCCTGTCGCAATTATCAATTGAATCTCGTGATTAAATGGAAGGAGTAAACGCTACTATTAGGAGTATATGCACTTGGAGTGAAAGTTAAAAAGTGAGAACATTACCAAATATAACATACAGCGCTAAGTAGGGATGTGCGAAAAAATGTGACCAGTGCGTCAAGATAGTACGGTACTACGTGCATGTGAAAGTACACCGGTAGGATTGGTGCCATGGTTTTAAGTGTGAATTACAGAAACAGTCTGAGTGTAGTGGCATTTTCTCTTTGTTCTTGGTTTAGTGTTGTCCTTGGTGCGTATAGTGAGCTGGGCAGTTGAAAGCGTTCTCCAAGCAGTGTACACGTGTCTCTGTTATGACCCTGATCTACCGGTGTGTGTGCACTGATCTACCGGTGTGTGTGCACTGATCTACCGGTGTGTGTGCACTGATCTACCGGTGTGTGTGCACTGATCTACCGGTGTGCACGAACGAAAAGCCCCACAGCGGACCCACAAGCACAGTTGCATACTCTTGCTTGTGGACGTTTTGCCGATACTGGCTCAGCTGTACACTAACGCCTTTGTACTCTTTGTACTGTGGCCAAGCGGCATTGTTTTTTATTTGCGTTGGCGAAAGCTGGCAACTTTGTGTTTGTTTGCAAGGACCTCACTGTGTTGTGTGTACGTGTATTGTGCTCTGCAGCTGGTACAGAGGGAGGAGGCCACCGATGATATGATCATGGGCGGTGGCCGCTGGGCATCCGAAAGACGTTCTCGGGCCGGCCACAGTGACGCGTCCCAAATGCTTACATTAGGTATGAGTACAAGGTGTTATGCGCTCATGTACACGTTACAGGCTACCGGGCAGGGGATTTCCCTTCTAGTCTATCTGCCCATCTCTGTTCCCCCCCCCCCCCACGCACACCCAACATTTAACCTCTCAAGGTATACGTATTCGGAGTAGAATGTACAGCCTGTGTATGAGTAAGTTATTTACCGGTACCAAAGCACAATTGTGCACACTGCTCTGATAGTGATGCTCGACGGTGAGTAGTCTGGGCAATGCTTCACCTAGCGGCACACTGCCAAAAGTGATCAGCGCGAAACCTTGACAGGCGCAGACTTGACTCGCGTGGAACAGGAGACAGGACAGGAGAAGGGATAATTATAATTATGAGTAATTGTACATCCCTGTGACTGGCGATATGCAGTCAAGCAAGTGTGGCTGCTATATTGTAGGCACTAGCATGACAGAATACTGTATTGTGCTGAGTTGGAGCTAGGTGCCAAGTCGCTGATTGTCTCCGTACTCTGTCAATTTGGTGCCAAGTTGTCACGCTTTTCTGACCGGCTATTATCTACTTACAGAAGTTGCAGTGGTGGACTGCTACTCATGACGTGTATCCAATTCTGCCTTCTCCCAACTTCTCATTTCTGCACATGTTCTATCTTTTGTTTGCCAGGCGGCGCGTCGCAGGAGTTGGTTACGGCAACTCCGACGCGGACGTCGAAGCGTTTCAGTGCGCGCCGCACGGCACAGCTGGAGGACATGCAGATGCTGCGAGCAGGCCACCTGATGAGAACCACTGGGTCAGATGATAGCTGGGATCTTAACGCGCTGCTGCTGTATGCGGACAGCCATGTCGGTGACGATGCCGTGGCGGACGCCGACAATGATTCAAGAATCCCTACGGAGTCCGATACGGACGACTCGGGCGATGAAACTTGCACTGCGGGAAAATCATCCACTTCTTCCGCTAGTGCTGCTGCCACTACTGCTTCTACTAGTACTAGTAGCAAAGACGGAGAGACACCGCAGAAGGCAGCTGAACCGAAGAGAACATGGACGTTGGTGGAAAGTTTGCAGGTGGTCCTCCAGGCTCAAGTGGATGCTTTGGTTTGCGCCGGCTTTCCTACTGAGCTAGAGGTATGCCTTAGCGTTAGTTCTTCAGGGGGTCTAGACTTTGCTTGACTTGAGTTCTTTCCACATAGTAGGCTCTGCTGTTTGGTGAATGCTGTATGCGAATTGAACTTTATCATTCCTCCTGAACATTGATCCGGCTTTTTAAAGTGTGAACAAGATGCAATGTCTTAATCATAGCTAATCACCGCACACACATCCACACTAAGTCTTGGCCGTTGCATCAAGTACGTAGTGTCGCATATAAAAGCATGACCTGTATAGAAGCATTACTCGAATAGAAGCCGGTTTTTCAAAGCGTGCCGTGACACAGAAGCACGATTTGAATAGAAGCCGCTCTGTGCAAAGACACGCGCAAGTACACTGTACTTGCACAGTACATACGTGGCAGTATGCACTGCACAGAGAACACTGATGATCTTGACATAGAAGCATGTTTTGAATAGAAGCATGGTTTGAACCCCGGCTTATACGGCCGTAAGAACCTGCTTTTATACGCGACATTACGGTATGTCTAAAAGTGTTACCGTGTCCTGTGCTGTGTTCTCCTGCTGATGTTTTTAGGACGTTGTTGGGCAGCTGTGGTTCTTATACCTTCGCTATGCTGGCCTCGCCTTCACCGACAATCCAGCAGAGGAGGAAGCAGCCCACGCTGCCTTCCAGCAGGAGGGCGTCAAACGTAGAAAGCGGTTCAAGAAGGCCGTTCGTACACCGAAAGCTAAGAGGCTAAAGCGGTCTGAACCATCACACACAGACCCTACACCTGCAAGCCCTACAGCTGCAAGCCCAGCTCAATTGCAGCCACCTGCTGAGGTCAGTGGTGAAGTTCAAGCTGCAAGCGTTCCCAACGAATCTAGTTCTGATCCTGTAACCAGCAGCCAATCAACTCTGGCGCCACCTACCAAGAGTGGACTGCGCAATCAAGGATCAGTGACATCGCATCGCCAGGTGCGTTTCAGCGAGGTTCCCCAAGTGCACAGTGATGACGATAGCAACCATGACGATAGCGATGACAGCGGAACAATGTCCGATTATCATGAGCAGAAAGTTCAGGAAGGACTAGAAACAGTGGAGTGGACAGAGGATGACGATAGTGCAGATGCTGCCGATTCATCTGATGACGAATTCCATCAATTCAACCCGGGATTGTATGATTTGCCGGCGTGGAGCAATAACAAGCTTGCAACTAAGCAGCCTCGGTTAATACATCTCCTCGCCATCAACTATCTGGCTTTACTCAGCTTGGCAGAGCCTCTTCTAGCTTCAGACATGTGCAAGTAAGAGAGTCCTTTGTAATGTCCAAGTTGTAATCATTTTGTTCTGCTATGCATGCTGGATGTGTGTTGCGTAGGGTTGGTGTAGGTCATGTGCGACCTTGTGTCTCAATAGACACCCTTAACAAACAACGGTAATGCTATTTTTTACGGTACTCGTACCTTGATCACCCAAATAGCGTTGAAGCTGCAGCGTAAAAACGTTATGGGGGCTGATTTATCGCTGTGACCAACAGTACGTGTTTTGGCCAAATATTACATAGTCCGTGCGCATTTCACCTTGTATTGCGTATATGGTGACATAAATGGTTGTACCGCGTGAAGTAAAAGCTATTCTCGCGGCAACAGCGTACTAAAAATAGCGTGCATCTTGCTAACGGTCCAGCCCAAATCACGGTATTTCCCCCCTTACGGTAATACCGTTACAACATAACGTTGTTGGCTAAGGGTGTCTAATATGAATGTGCCCTTGAATGCATGGGGCATTATGGTGGCTCTCTGACTTCTCTCTCTCTTTCTCTCTCTCTCTCTCTCTCTCTCTCTCTCTCTCTCTCTCTCTCTCTCTCTCTCTCTCTCTCTCTCTCTCTCTCTCTCTCTCTCTCTCTCTCTCTCTCTCCCTTTCTCTCTGGCTCGCGGTAAAGAAATGTTCCAAAGTGTTTCCGTTCGTCTTGCCACTCCCCTGTTATTGATTCATTCTGGTCAGGTGGGTATCGGCTTTCAGGGAAATCTGTAGGGCTGAAACGATTATATCGGTTATCCGTCTAAGGGGCCGGTCACACTGAGGGAAATTTTGAAAAAAATCCGTGGTTACCATGGATATTTGCCGCTGTCCGGGAGATTTGAGCGATATAATCCACTCCATGAAAATCAGCTCGAGGCCTCGCTTTTCCGCTGAAAATTATAACCATCCACGGCTTCCACTGGATTTCTTTGAGTTTCCTTGTTTTTTATTGCGTTATGAAGTGGAGCGATGCTCTAGAGGCTGTCCTGATGCAGCTCTGGCCCAGGAGCGGGGCTGATAGACTGCCAGAAGCGAATGGTGACAGCAAAATTGCTCGTGTGGGTAAGATTTTTTCATCGTGCGTATCCAGTGTGGCTGTGATGAAACTGAGGATTGTTCCCTCAATGTGACCGGCCCCTAATCGATCATTACAACGAAGCGATTTCGATTACGCTGTCTGTTCCGATTACGCGATTCTAAAAAATAAAAAATTAACTTGTAAAAGATGTCATGTACATGACTGTACTACAACTGTAGTAGTAGGATCCGATATTGTTACGTACATTGTAGATCGACAGTGCATGTATACATGCGCACTAAAAAACTGGCTGTCTGCACCCGCACGTGATGTGCCACTGCACTGTGTAGAGCATGCGGTTCATCTGCATGTGTGTATGTATATGTGTCAACACGGCATGCTTTGTGCTGGTCTGGCGCGGCAATTTCTAGGACGCAGTAATCGATATCATAATCGATAATCGAATCGATAAAAGGGTAGGTTAACCGATAGTTGAAAAGTGTAATCGTTTCACCCCTAGAAATCTGAACACCTTTTTTTTACTGTGTTTGAACACGCTGCTGCCATGGTTACTTATAGTGGTTTGATCTACTTCCTTCTACAGTATGACGAAGGAGGGGTGGTTTCCGTACTTCAACGTTGACTATCTCTTGGAGGAGCGCATGGTGCTATGGAACCACCAGTATCTTCTATTTCGAACGACGGTATGTCACAGCACTACGTAGATATACAATGCACTTGCTTTGGGAAATCCTTACTTGTTCAGTATGGTACTGTTGAAGAAGGGCGGCGGGGTACGTATGGTAAGGAGGCGCTGGCTGTATTGTTTTGTTGTAGCCGGTGTGCATCTAGAATTTGAATATGCAATTTGCGATGTGTGGAGCAATGTCTGAAATTATGCCAATGGCTGAATACTGCTCCTGACTGTCTTGTGGAGTAAAGGAGTGCTAAACCAATGTATTCTACTTCCATGTTTTCAACCTTTTGATTGTGTTCAGAAAGCACCATGCCCTAAGTCGTTGTACATGCTGGCACACGACATAGCAAAGGCAATTGACTTGCCACTGCCGCCAATTGACCTTGGAGCGATAGCCACTCGTTTCTTGCAGACTCTCCTCCTCCCTGGTAAGTGTGTGTGTGTGTGTGTGCGAATGTGTGTGTGCGAATGTGTGTGTGTGAATGTGTGTGCGCGAATGTGTGTGTGCGAATGTGTGTAGTAACCACAAGGCACACTTTGAAGCAGCCGTGAGTTGTACTGAGTAGGCGATCCATCGTGCCATCTGCAGGGTGCACCTGTTGATCCTGATTCGATGGTGCACCTATTGATCCTGATTCGATGGTGATTTTACAGGAGAAGAACCACCACAGCACACAGCCAAAACACGCATCCCTCGCCTCCAGATGTTTAAATACTCGTAGCCCTCATCGTGTTGTGCTGCCGAAGTTACACTCTATTCCTCACTGTCCCAATTGGTTGTTTTTTCTCCTTTCAATCTGTTGGGTGATGCCGTAGCTCGCTTAGCACAATGCTTTAATCAATTCCTCGTGTTGGCACCATTACCCCAGCACCCTGTCGTTTCGGGACAGACCTACCAGCGAGCTTGGCGTGACACAAACCTGGATTTGTGCTGTATGGCATCGCTGATCGTAGTCATTAAACTGATCTATGGACTGGATGATATTCTTGAGTGGTAAGGGCACACAATCTATCTATCTCTCTCTCTCTCTATCTCTCTCTCTCTCTCTCTCTCTCTCTCTCGATGTTTGCAGCATTGGCTGTGTCTTGGACCTACCACTTACTGCTTCTTGTAGTAAGCAGTAGGCGGCAGTTGGCAGGTCCAGGATAAAACAGCTAAATTTCTCCGCTCTTACTGGTGTCAATCTCACTTTTTATTGACTGCTTGTAATGTAGGTTTCAGGCCGAGCATAGCCAGCCCATCCAATGGAATGTGTCTACGCAGACACCCGTCAAGCCAGGTATGTTTTGCTACCGTGCAGTCACAAGCAGTCACACGAATACCTTGATAACATCTACATATGCCGAGCGCCACCATTTTTTTCATCTTGTTTGCAAGAAAGCCACACCTCGGTTGCTCTGTCCTGATTGTGTTCTTTTAGTAAAGATTCTCCCGGCTTCTTTAGGGGTCGTCGCAAAAGTTTTCTGTCGTCCCTGAAACGAGCATCGTTCATTTCGTACTCGGACCCCCTCCCCTCCCTCTGAAACGAACACAGCTTGCTATGCTGGACGACGAAAATTGCATCCATGATGTGCATGTCATATGTACAGTGTCGGTTGACTTGCGATTTTGGCTCGCACCCCTCCCCCCCCCCCCCCCCCACGAATCATGTTCGTTTCAGGGACGACAAAAAACTGTTGCGACGACCCCTCATAGCTGCATTAATGGCATGGCATTCACTTTCTTCTGTGTCTGAGGTACCACGGCCGTACTATGATACGACTTGGTATCATCTATAAATATCTCTGAAGACTGAATCACAATTATGATTGTAAAGACACATGGAAATGGCTGAACATACATGTGTCTTTACCACAATATGGGTCAAACATCAGTGTAGCACTTGGCCAAGCGGGGAGACGAACATAGGGATGGTCAACTACAAGAGACCAGTTCACGAACTTACTCCTACACGACCTGGAGATAAAACTGCATCCCAAATCTCTTGTCTGAACTCTACTATGGTGTATACCTAGAGCTAAGGTACAAAAAAGGAAGGAAATGAGCTTACTCTGGTACTAACCTGGTGGTTAGATAGTGGAAGCCAACGATGAGTTTACGAGACGGAAACGGCTAGCGCTCATAGACGGAGAAATGCACTGTGGTACTTCTACATGGAAAGCAGTCCAGGGAGAGATGTCCAGGGAGATGTATAATTAATTATGTAGCATGAGTCAGGAGAAAGGGCAGAAGTCTGTTGTGTCCGTCCGAACAGAACTTAGTGCAGGCGTAGCAACAGTATCTAAAACTTCTAAAGGTATAATAATAATCATGATAAAGAGACCAAACAGACCTTTGGAGGAGGCAAGAGGACAGTGAATGGCAACTGATTCTCTGCATGTTGCATACATATAAGTGCAGCTGCAGCGGAGTGCAGTGGAGTCTTCAACTTTAATCTCCCATATCTGTGTTGTTGTGTTTCTTTTCCTCGACGTTATATGACAGCTGCAAGTACAGTCCTGCTCAATGAAATCCAGTCGCGTCACTCAAGTTTGCGCCTCCCACCTTTTCGCAGCCCAGTGTTCGCAGGCCTGGGGCTGCTCAATGTCCGGCGCGTACTTGAGGGACGCGACTGGATTTCATTGAGCAGCACTGTACTAGTAAATTCACCTATTGCAAATGTCCTTTTCTTTTGTTCTCAGAACATCGTGACATGATCCCGATTTGGCAAGATTGGCTGGCCATGTTCTCTGAGCGCTCCAGGGGCATTTTCTCAACGCCCAGTGCACACCAACAGAGGTGAGTATTACTATTAGCAGCACGGACCTCACACCGGACGGGACAATGATGTCTGACTGGCCTATAATGTAGTCACTCTGGGTTTGAAGACATGATGGCTGATGCACGTGTGAAACCTTGAGTAGGATAGTGTAGCCGTATCACCATTCACAATCACATGGGTTTGAATTTGCTCCAAAATTATATGCAAGTTACTGGTTAGGTTTTTTCAATTTTTTGCTTGGTAAATGTTGGCTGCTTGTCAACCCCTTGCCATTCCCTGGGAAATTTGTTCGATTTTTAAAAGAGGACTTTCTACCCGCTGCTTCAAACCTATGGTTTTCTACTAAATTTCTAGCACATTGCATGTGGTGCTGGACAGCATGAAATGAAGTTAACAGTTTGATGTACGTTCCGGGCCACTTTCCGGCAGATTGCTAACACCATACATGCATTCGATATTGAGATCTGGGAACTTCAGCATGTGGACATTGTGCTGGACTCCCTCTATTGTAACTGGCTTTGCCTGTGCTTCCGTTCTATGCTCTGCTGCAGGCTGAATATTCGAACTCTTATGAACAGTGACCGAGTGGTTGAGGAGCAGCGTGGGCAGTTCCTGATGCGACCACCATCACTGCATTCCAGTAAAGATGAATACAGTACGTTGAAATAGATTCAATGCCCTGGCTTTCCTCTGCTTCTTTTCTTGGCGTAACCGTTCCCTTGTCAGTAAAATCAGTGTCCAGCTGCACCCCCGGATCTTGCTTCTAGTTGCGACTGCACAGCACGTGAGCATGTATGCTAAACCCTTGCAGGTTTGGCCGGTTTGATCTAGCTGGTGTACCTTAATTCTCTTCTACTTTGTGTGGACGTGTAATAATACTATATAGACGTGATTGTACTTCTCAAGTGTGTAAAGACTGCAGAGCATCCAGTCATGCAGTGTATTACTGTACAGGTGCAATGTACATGTATTGAGCAACTGTAAGCATGTCCTGGAAACCCTCAGCTTCCCGCTATGTATACATGCATACCATCTCATGTTGTGAATTCTGTTCTTCTCCTGCTTGTAGACCTGCGCAAAGATATTTGCAAGACTCATCGGCACACATTCTTGAAAGCGGCCACGGGCAATGATAGATCTTCCTATGCGCCATTGGCTCCGCAGCATCTGAACGTAAACGCAGACGCGCCAGTCATACCGGAACGGCCACGCAAAGTACATGCCTTTCCTCTGAAGTTTCCTCTGGGACCTAGCGAGGACAGGACTCGAACTGCCGATGATTCCCATCTCAACATGTCGACTTGTCTGAGCTCTGGGGCAAACTATGTACGATTGAAACCGGCAGCGCAGCTCCACTACCACCAGTCGTTTGGTTATCTGCTTGATATTTGTGCCGGTATCATTGACTGTAATGTGACCACGCTGAAGCGACAGGTGTTCTTGGTCGAGTCTCGCGCTCTGCGCACAGCCAGTGCGGACAACCTTCACCTCCATTTCGAGTGATCATCTTCTGGTGATGGTCGGCCTTGATCGTGCGGAAAGTCGATCCTAACATAGGTACAATGCTGTGTACATAACTACAGTAGTTTTACATAGGTTTGTGTGTGTGTGTGGGGGGGGGGGGGGGGTGAGTGTGTGTGTGTGGGTGGGTGGGTGGGTGTGTCAGTGAGCGCACGCACACGCGCGTGTGTGTATATGTTGCGAAATTGTATTACGAGTATGATTTACGCATGTTGTTGTATTTGGTTCTTGTCTTGTAGAGTCCAGTGTCTGATGGTCTAAGTGTACGTGTGAGTATGGTGTGATGTGTGACGTTTATGGTATGTGGTGCATGCAAGAGTACGCGTTGTCAGAGTACGAGGATCTGCTTCCGTCTGTGTGAGAGTGACTGTCAAGTGAATGCTGTACATGCGCAGTGCTAGTTCGGTCTGGGAATGAGAGTCATGTGTGATTCGTCCGTGGTCTGGTTGTCTTGGTCGTGGTCATGTGTTCTGTACGTATTAGTCCCTGATTGGTCGTCCCGATTTGTCGTCGCTTTATTACTGCTTGGTCTTTGTTGTTTCTTCGTGTGTTTTCCCGGGTGTCTTTTCCCGTCATCGTTTTCATTCTAGTCTTTTTGTCTTTCTCCTCCTGCGCCCTTGTTATTTGTTGTTATAACACAACCAAGAGTTTGCGTTGTTGTGTGGCGGGGCCAGGGGGAGAACTATTTCCGTTTCATAATTATGTGTCTGTCTGGCTAAATGTTTTTTTAGGACAGGACGTTTCTTCTTTTAAATTAATATATAGTTGATGTTGAGCTCTGAGTGTGAGGTGCACTATTGATGTTGAACAGCGAGTTTGAGATGCGTATCGATTTGATTTCCTCATTTTAAAGACAGTGCTGGTTGGACATGGCGTTATGATTAGACGTCTAATTGTACTTACACATGCTACCTTTAAGTCGTTCTTTATTGCTGGGAGCAATACATTACCCCACAAGACGCAATGGGGACGCTGGGCAATTGGGGTTTGCAATCTTAAAATACTTCATGAATCTGCAGGCAGCATGCCACGTAGTGTGGTTACCATTAACTTTGGCTGTGTCTGCTGTGAGGGGCTATCGCTCGGCCTCTCAGGCGATGGATATACGTGAACGTGGCCCTTGCTTGACCAGGCAACAACCTAATGCCAGTAATGCCTACTGCACGGCTGAATAGCAATTGCCAATGACCCGAGTGCGTAGCCAATAGTGAAACAACAAAAAGTATGATTAGCCATTTTCTGACGATACTGAACGCTACCCGGAATGTGTGCAAGGGTTCCCGACTGTAGAAAGTGCCCATCGCAGGCAATAAAGTACACGTAGCGCCAGCAAAATCCACGATGTATCCTTTTTCTCAGTCTCTACGACTTGAAGGACAAGGCATGAAGCAATCTTCAATGATGAGAAGTATGTGCATGTGCCATCACACTGGCTCAGCGGCTACCGCTCCACACAGTAACCGCACGCGGCCGAAATACATTGTGCGGGTGATCCTTCGGAGCCCGGGGGGGGGGGGGGTCACTTGGCATGTATATTGTACTCTTGATATACATGTACATGTAAGTATAACTTTAGTATAAGTCATAACCCGGCCCCAGTTGACCTACTCTTTGGACTTGGACTTGGAGCATCAATAAGAGCTAGGCAGTCTTGGTACATGTATCACCAATATCAAGAGTACATAACCCCCAGGGTGTTATGTACTCTTGCCAATACATCAAGAGTAGAGGTCCTACATGTACATGAAAATTTTCATTTACTCTTGCCAGTCTTGGTATCATGCATGGATGTACATGTACTACTATTCAATTTTGGGAAATCCCCATGTAGCCTTCCCGACTCTGCACACATGCAAACGCGCAAAACAACACCGTTCAAATAAAAAAAGCAAACAACTACAAAACGGAAAAAATCAGAAGTAAAGTGACCCTGCTGAGCATCTGAGCTGAAGCTCTTGATCTGTACCCTGCCTTTCTCCTCTAACCAGCGAGGTGTTTTGTTGGTCACCGCTCCTACTTTCCCAGGATATTGAGTTGTGGCAGTACAGGGTTTTCACTAGCGAAATGGAGGCTTCACAGGGGACTGATGCCAGCATGGAAGAAAATAGGACTGCTTCCAAGGGCGACACCACCACTGCCCAGGCTGTTGGCTGCCCTTCAGATACAGTATGTAGTATAATGTAGTCCTTTGGGAGACGTTCTAATCGATCTCTTGTCCTGCTGTAGCTCATCTATCCGTAATAGGAGTAATGAGTGAGCATACATACCGCTTCTTTGATATTCTTCTTAGTATTGGATAATAAAAAATAATAATGATACTTAGAAGTAGGACACACTTCAGGCTCTTGAACATTTTTAAAGTTTTCACTAGTATACTTTCATGCCTCATCATCAGGTGAAACACAGGCAAAATCAAATGAACATGGACAATGGATTAAGTACAGCGGAGAGGTGATACAAACAGCACAAGGAAGAGGAGCCAGTAATAAAAAGTTGAATACGAACAGAACCTGGTACACTGTTGTATCTGTGCAACTTAATTTTTTTAATGTTTGGTGTGTGTGTGTGTTTTGGAAAAAGGGTATGGCTGGAAGGGCAGAGGTGTGTCAAGGATGTCCTGGAAGAGAGTTGTGCTCTCGTCTAGGTGAGTGTTTTGTAATCCGCTTTTTTTCTTTTTCTTTTTTTTAAACCTGCAAGTGACCATTCTATGATCGAATGTAGCTGTGAAAATAAGAGAGCCGACCCTGGAGCCTTCGCTATGCATGTCTGCGTGAATGACATTTTAATATCGTTATTTTTTTGCGGAGGTAGCTGAGCTGGTGCTCAGTCACGTGTCATGGGTGAACGCCTGCGCACCCAGTGACGTGACGACTCACGTACATCCCACACGAAACAGAGCATGCAGGAGGACCCTGGCTAGCACTATTCGTAACGTCTTCTGCATACTAGTAGCTACGGGAATAAAGTACCATAACGTACCCGACCCGGTAGCCCTTCAGTCAGTACTCGTTCCTTTGTGCCCGTGTGCTTGCTGCTTAACCCCCCCCCCCCCCCACGTCTTTTGTTCTTCTTTATCTGTATTCTGGTGCTCACAGTTGGCAGTGCTGATCCCGACCAGCCGGCCATAGACATTCGTATGAATGCATGCCGGCGGAAGATCATGGTCGTATCCGGCAAAGGTGGTGTTGGCAAGTCGAGCGTAGCAGTCAACCTTGCCATATCGCTAGCAGCAAAGGGGCTGAAGGTCAGTAGGTGTAAAAAAATGTTTAAGTTAGCCGGATTCGCGGCGGAATCACCTTACGTGTTTAGGAACACATCAAGCAAATATATTCGCATCGGCGGGCCACCACTTCGCCCATATATCCTCAGTGTCGAATGCAGACCTCAGTAAGTGTAGCGCACGAAAATCACTGTTTTTGTGTTAGGTTGTACTATTTGAATATTTAAACATTTCCATCATCACCAGGTTTCTGACGAGGAAATTCTGATACCGGCAACTCAGGTGAACTTCATCTATTGTCCCGTCATGGTGTTGTGAACATTCCCTCAGGTTGGCCTCTGTGATCTGGACATCTGTGGACCCAGCATCCCAACCATGCTCAAAGTTCAGGATCAAAGTGTTGTCAACACCCAGTATGGCTGGACTCCGCTCAAGTAGGTCGCTGAATCTGACGTGGTGTATGCTGACTGAGGTATCACTACAATGTAAATGCAATTGGAACAATATTATCATCTTTACTGTCCCTGTTCACTCACCGCACCTATCGCCGTTCATGTTATCTGACCTGATCCGGCCAGCTGATAAACAAGCAATGGTACTTTGATAATTACATGTATGGTGTCATGATTCACGGTGATATTTACCGTACTTTCTGGAGTATAAGCCGCACTCAGATTTTTTGTCACGAAATACAGACATCTGCACTGTTTATCACGGTTAGTTTGACCATGGTACAGTACGAGTGTAAGCCGCATCAACTTTTGGGGTGAATTACTGGTGTTTTAAAAGTGCAGCTTTTACTCCGGAAAATACGGTGTGCTGCAGTTACATGTACTTGAAGTGCATGTATGTGGAATTACTCTTTTTACTTGCTGCCTAGGTCGCCTCATGGTGGCATCAAAGTAATGTCAATTGGGCTGCTTCTGGACAACAGCTCATCAGCGTAAGCGCACGGTATACTTGTTGAATACCGACTGCCGGTGTGTTCTATTTGATAGGCATACCAGTAACCTCACACATTGCCTGAACTCGTTCCACCTGTCGTTCCACCTGTCGTTCAAAGTGATGGTTGGTTGTGTCCGGCATGTTTCGGATTGTAATTTATGGTGTTCTTTTTTTGCACAAGATAAATTCTATAGCAACCGTGCGGCTCTTGTCTGTTAGTTGACCTAATATCCCGTTGCTGTGGCCATGCATACCCATGCCTTCATTTGCACACTTAGACTTCTGCAACTGCTTTCACCGGGCAGGCATGGCTGACTCAGCATCACTAATCAGCCTCGATAGACTCTTAACCTGGTGCATTGTGGTGTGAGCTGTTGATACGATGTCAGTCGTTTGCTTTGTGTGCTGCGGTGCGCAGGGTTGTCTGGAGAGGTCCTAGGAAGTCTGGTGAGTGGCTTGCCTTCACTGCTCATAGCTTTTGCTAATAAGTTGTAATAACAGATCTGATCAGGTTGTGTCACTCGTGTTTACATTCTGTCTATGAAATTCACTACCGGTGCTTGTTTTACTGCTTTACTGTCTTTTCGTGTGACCAGTGCCAGCCCTGAAGGAATGTTACATTGTTGTGCCCTTTTATGTGTATTTTTTTGTTGGCACAGAGATTATAAAGCGGTTCTTGAAGGATACCTTCTGGGGGCGCTTGGATTACCTACTATTCGGTATGTACATGTATATGTCTTTGGCCAGGAAGACACATCTCTTTTCTGCTGGCTCTGCATGTAGTGCTTGGGGACTCAGATTACAGAGCATGGTATTTAATGATTTTCTTCTTGTAATTTCCTCTGTGTCTCTGTCTCTCTTTTCTCTCTCTCTCTCTCTCTCTCTCTCTCTCTCTCTCTCTCTCTCTCTCTCTCTCTCTCTCTCTCTCTCTCTCTCTCTCTTCTCTCTCTTCTCTCTCTCTCTCTCTCTCTCTCTCTCTCTCTCTCTCTCTCTCTCTCTCTCTCTCTCTCTCTCTCTCTCTCTCTCTCTCTCTCTCTCTCTCTCTCTCTCTCTCTCTCTCTCTCTCTCTCTCTCTCTCTCTCCTCTCTCTCTCTCTCTCTCTCTTCTCTCTCTCTCTCTCTCTCTCTCTCTCTCTCTCTCCTCTCTCTCTTTCTCTTTCTCTTTCTCTCTCTTTTCCTTTTTTTGTTCGCTGACTAGACACACCACCAGGAACATCCGATGAACATCTCACTGTCGTTTCGGCACTCAAGTCTGTGCATCTCGATGGTGCCATTGTGGTAGGAACGCCTCAGCGCATGGCACTTGACACTGTGCGCAAGGAGGTGACGTTCTGTCGCAAGATGGGCGTCCGCGTGCTGGGCTTGGTCGAGAACCTCAGTGGATTTGCGTGTCCATGCTGTGAGGTAGGCCGTGTGATTTTGTTGTTGTTGAGCTGACCACACACACATGCACACACACACAATAATAATATATTATCATTTTGAAACCACAAGACCGTAGCAGAATACTGAAAGCTGGCTGAAATCAACATCAGGTTTCTAGAGCATTTACCGGTAGTGAAGATAAAATAAATGTTGTGAGAAGCATTGTGGAGCGAAGAGAAGATCGGTGGCATGTTGAGACACCTAGACATAGTGAGTTCAACGAAAATGGCGAAATTGTGCTTTTATTATATTGAACATGCTAAGGAAAAGTAACAAGCAGTTACCAGTCCAGAAGAATGCAGTACCAAGCACTTCTGAGCAGAAAGCCAAACCTACTCTTTTGCACAATTGTACCTGAAATCCTATTTGAGATTCTGATGCACAGAATGCTGTGTGCGTACTGGTATTTGGGCAACGTTTGCATGCCACTCCGATCAATGACAAAAAAATATTTGTCCATTCTTCAGAGCGTCTTATTCCACAAGTACACTGCAAGGTCATTGCATGCTGTAATGATGAGAGCCTGTAGTAATGGGGCATTAGCCTTAGGCAGTGCTCGTCTCCTTACAGTCATAGTTTGCCAACTCCGTTCTACGGCTGCAGGAGGTGACAGCACTGTTCGGCAGCGGTGGTGTGCATCGACTGGCCGAGGAAACGGCAATACCGATGCTGGCCACGATTCCTATAGACACGGTGAGGGTTTTGTCTGATTACAGCTAGTTACGATAGTGCGGAGAGTGCTGCAGACAACATGTACAGTCAACTGCTGCATATAACGACACTCGGCGGCGGGGCATCAGAAAAGTGTCCTTTTTCTCGAAGTGTCCTTATACCCGAAGTCTTATTATTAGGGCTGAAGCGATTATACCGAATAATCGAGTACTCGTTTGATAACTCTAGCGATCGAGCAATCGTTTAGATTACCGATTACGATTATTTTGCAATTTTTAAATTTGTGTCCAGAAAGTACTGTAAACCCTCGTTTTGTGAAGTTTGAATCAATTTCCGCTGGGTGTATGCAGTTGCCAGGGGTATGGTTCATGTTCTGAGGTTAAATTGACTTCAAAACTGCCATGTTTCGGAGCTACCCTTTCACTAATGCAGATTTGTTGGTATCATGAAGGCATAGTTTGTGGAAACAGAATAATGTTTGCACAGAATTATGACTCTATTTGCTAACGATTATAATCGATTACTCGATCGTTAAGCTAAAGAGTAATCGATACATGAAAATCCACGATTGTTTCAGCCCTACTTATTATAATATTATGTATAACAGTTAGATGGGACTTTGCTCTAGGCACGGAAATTCCATCGTTATTCACGAATTGTCGTCATAGCTGCAGTCGTTATGAGCGAAGTTGACTGTACACCAGCTTAGCAGGGTACTAGTACCTCACAGCTCGAAGAATCCTTCTCTGTGTCAGCAGACCGAGTATGATAGTTCGGCATGGGACGGTAGAATATTACTTCAGGTCTTCATGAGCATGTGAGAAGAACAGTAACATCTCTGTTACAACCACGTGTACTGTCTTCTTCCCGTTTGAGTACACACCTGTGAAGCTGTCACTCCATGTACACTGAGTTATGCTAGGTGAAGTCCAACCCCAAGTGCAAAAAAGGCGCTCCGAGCCGGTTACATGCACCATTGTATCACCCAGTTGTACCTGTACATGCTCACGTGTCTGCACCCGAGTCCTTGTGCACCCAGTATTTCGCTCCCTCGCCTTCGCTTCGTCGAGTACTCTTTCTGGTTAGTGTTGAAGTAACTTTCAGTTAGCTACTTGCCCGCGTGCAAAGCTCGCTGTGTTTCTTGCAGTTAGAGCACTCTGACAACTTTGAGCCGGGCTAAAAATGCTTTGTTGTTCACTGGCCTTCTGACAAGGTCGAAATGGCTAGCTGTCCGGGGATTGAGTAAGTCCCTGTACACTGTACACACGTTCAGACTGAGAGTGTAGTACAGCTTGATGTAGCTTGCACACGCTTGGAAACATTCGTGTAACTTTCAAAGCATCAAGCGCTGCACAAGTGCTGGGTGCCATGTACATGTATGTACTCCAAGTCAGATTTCACTGAGCGTAACCGTTCATGATCCTTTGATTGGATGCTGCTGGCGATTTGTATCTGCCACTTTGTTCTTCATTGTGTCATGTGTTGTGTATGTGCCTACTCCTCCTGCACCATCCCAGCGGCTTTCTTCATGTGAGGAAGATGGGTCTAGCATTCAGCAGGAACATCCAACATGCGGCGCAGCAGTTGCATTTGATTCTCTACGCAAGTGCGTACAGGACATTGTTGAAACTTGACACTCGATGTCTACTACTACATGTACAAACTACTTCGTAGCCAAGCCAAGCCCTGCTCTGCCATGTCACCAGCCACCAACGGCAACGGCCACACATCAGTGCGTGTCTGGCCCATTCCTGCTATTGCAAGACGTGATACTTGAAGTACAACACCAGCCACATGAACGTGGACGGCTCTACAGTCTCCACACACACAAACAAGCACGACGTAACGTGCAGTGCACTGCAGTACACGAATGTCCTTTCTTTCCTAGGCTTGAATCTCTGTCTGGTGAAGACACTCTTCGCTGAAGACTGCATTAATGTTGCCATTGAATTCAGATGAGAAAATATGTTGTGATGAAGAATAATCAAGTTTGGGCTGGTGTCAAAGTTAAATCGTAATATGATCACAATAATTATGTTGCCAAGCTTGGACTAAGCTTGAGGTAGAATTATAATCAACGTCCCCCTCTCTAACAAGACCACCTTGAAAGGAAAACTATGCTCAGAGTGCGTTAAAACTAAAATAGGCAGGCACGATAAGCTAGAATACGGCAGTATTAATTTAAAATAAAATCGAATCTCAAGTCGACTGTCTCAACTGTCACGGTAATCGTGCATGCCTGCAACCGCCTAAAGGTGATGCTGAAAGATAGATCGGCCCTTGTGATGCGTAGAACAGCTACGCACTAAGCACCTACTCCTCTGTTTTGCCCAATCAAATGCATGACTTGAGATTATGCTGATCATGCTGAATAAACTGCAGGTGCTGCAGGTCATCAGTTGGCAAAGAAAGTAGGTTACAGACTGCCTACTTGCTGGAAGCGTTGCTGGTGGTGGGGGACATCTTCCAGGTAAAGAACTGGGTCAGCGCGATACTCCACTTCACGGAGAGGCATCTTGTTACCGTACAGGCGTGTGAAGTTGTTCAGGCACAGGTTGCGTTCCACAAAGTAACCCGGGCCATCCCACAGGGATTCGTTTGCTGAGCACCGCTCGCAACGGAATCTCTTTTTGGGAGTTGCCTGGAAGAAAGCACAATACAACACCAACCTTAATAAGAGCAGGCAGGCGATTCTGCAGTCAGTTGCCAAGAAAGTAACCTTGAAATTGATACCCCGTAGTGAATTTTAAGCATGTTGCCCTTCTTTACGATAACTTCCATGGAAAGTTAGATCCTCCTTTTGATATACCAAACCCCATGGTTTCAGATTCAAATTGGAGACGTTACTGGCTCAAAAATGATAAATTTGAGCTGCTGGTTCATCAACAACTGTGCATATACCATACACCAAGGAGTCGTCGTATCTAGGGAGAAAGTGATATAATTAAATATTACGGCCCTGGATTGGGAAGTTCTGCATGATCTGCGTACGGTCTATGCAATTGGCAATCGCGATCGCAGCCGTGACCTGCTGACCCAAACGCAGCCCAGAGTCCCCAGACCAGCGATACCATAGTATGGTGCCGCATACCGAATTTCCACAAATAGTAGGCCGGTCTACTATTTTTTCAACCTCGTCCAAACCCGGCCTTATAATCGAGGACGGTCTTGTATTCGAGGACGGTCTTTTATTCTTTCAACCCAGTTTGACCCCGGTTTTCTATTTCTCGCCACACAGTTTTACCCCCGTTCTTCCATTTTCTTCTACACAGTTTGAGCACGGTCTTCTATTTTTTCCCACAGTTTGAGCACGGTCTTCTATTAACACAAGAACAAAGACTCATTTAGTAGGCCCGGTCTTCTAATCGGAGACGGTCTTTTATATTTTCAATCGCCCCCTGCCCCGGCCTTGTATACGAGGAAGGCGTTGTATACGAGGACGGCCTTTTATTTGCGGAAATACGGTACTATGCCAACGTGTACGAGTTGGTTGTGCCCCGAGAATAACAGGACCGGGTAACCCTGGGCTGGAGCCGGCACCGATTCACGTTCCACCCATGTCCATGTCGTACACACACACGCACACACACATACACACACACACACAGCCAGCTTCATCCATAGATGCTATTCATTTCGACACGAGGAAAGGAACGGCATCTCGGTTTCAATATAGTTCACTGCTCTCGTGAAAACACACAGCAAGCGGTAATTACCTTGATCGGTGGCTTGCCAGTGAAACCTGCCACCAAGTAGTTCATAGCGATGTCCTCACAGTTCATATGCTTATTGACCCAGTGGCGAATTGCTTTCGGCATCACATACGTATACAGGTAGCTGTAGTACTGCAAGACACGCACACAACATGAAGATGGCAATGGAAGCAAGTTTAGGCAGCAGTGACCGTGATGGTGCATGCATAATATCACATGGCATAGAACTCTCTTCATATACCACCTGACCAGCATCCGCTGTGTTCATTGCACACTCAATAGTTCTTCTTTCCCTGGGTATGCACATGTGACTAGCTCGTTGCTGTGACTTGCCCTGCACCCACAACACAGGTGCTTGAAGTCCACGAGCACATGCTCTATAATGACAGACTATTTCTGGCTTGATCAATTCGCCCGAGTATTAATAATTTCCGTCAGCGTTCTTGCGAGAGAAATGTTTGCCCAATGCCACTCGGTCATGTACAATACAGTTAGTAGTTAGTACACACATTGACAAGCAAACAATACCTACGGTGTATGAATTAGTGCCAGACTGGACACCCGTGTTCATTGAGTCAGCATCATAAATGTTAGAGATGCACCCAGTTCCCCGAACGAGTGATGCCTACAGCTTGGTAGTTTGATGTGACTGTAGTTAGGCCTTGTAATTCTGCCAATTAGTCGCCTACAACTGGAGCTCACTGATCCACCACTGGATGCGTGCACCAGGACAATTTCATGAACGTTAATATCAACAATTTATTGATCTGTACCTTGTGGTGA
Source organism: Sycon ciliatum (assembly GCF_964019385.1). Classification (NCBI taxonomy): domain Eukaryota; kingdom Metazoa; phylum Porifera; class Calcarea; order Leucosolenida; family Sycettidae; genus Sycon; species Sycon ciliatum. The sequence goes on along the minus strand of NC_088643.1, from coordinate 56,405,638 downwards.
AAAGCAGCACCGGTTAGCACCATGGACAGCTCACTGCCCCACTGGGACGTGTATTGGAAACGATTGACCGTCGTGTTGTAATTATGCAAGCGGCCAGGAAACCCGACGAGACGATCCGGAAATTCCTTCCACACCTACATCGACAAGGCAAAATAAGTGCAAAGTGAATGGTCATTTTTTAGCATCTTCGTCTGTCCACTTCAGTTTGATTCCGTGAGAAGCCCCACTAGCTCACAGACCATCTTGGTAGCAGGCAGTGCTAGAAGTCGCTATATGGTTCTTCCGTAACATATTATGTTTGTGCACGCAACAATTACCAACCTGAAAGCCAAACTCAAGCTCATCGGGGGTGACCATTTCGATGTCATCGTCAAGTGCGAGAATGCAGTCGGTCTCGATGTCCTTGAACGGAATAAATCTACACGCATGAACAGAACAGAAAAAAGTATTCGACGAATCGTGCAGACAGAGGTAGCAGTGAGCCATCCGCCATAGGGCATTCCAACACCCAAATCCACAGACACAACATTACACCCAATAGCGCTGTACAGCCTGAATAGTCACCGACAAAGGAAATAGCTTTCACAACTTGCACGCACTCCTGGTTAGCATTGCATTGTGTACATGCACAAGAACACGAGCCTGTAGTTGCAAAACACTCTCTGTGACTCGAGGACAGGGCATAGATGTATGCACTCAGGCATCCCAAACATCACAGCAAGCTGCAGTAGTAATCATTTCACACCGCAGTTCTACTTGCCTGTTGTTGAGACGGTTGTATCGGCTCTGCAAAACCTGTAATGTCGTGTTCAGTCTTGGCCACGCTGACTCCGGCGGTGGCTTGTTCTTCTGATTGTTCCATACGACAATAATCTGTGCACGGCAAGCACGGAAGCAGGGAGAACAATCTCAAAACCATGACAACGCAGGGTTAGCTATTGAGTACGGTTCATTTTGATCCATGACTATTAGCGTCATTCAAAATTTAATACCAGGACAAACAATGCCATGCCAGACGCTCTGCGTACAGCCGCGAAACACTCCATGCGGAGCTGGTCCGACCAATACAGCTCATACGCATACCATGGACGATTAGACCAATGGCAATTAATTTCGCCGCTCCTACCTTAGCCTTCTTTGACATCAAGACAAGTTCTACATACAGGGGTAAGCAGCAGCAGCATTCAGCCCTGTACAGATTTTTCCATCAGCCAGCACACCATGACTACGTGTAGAGGTCGGCTGGAGAGCGCAGTTATGGTGTGGTGGCTGATGGAAAATCAAGACAAGAACTTTGAAATAGTAAGACATTGCACTCCCAACACCACCTCATGCGCATGATAGCTGTAAACTGACCAACCAGACTGGCAGCTATGTTCCTGGCATACAGATGACGCTCACCCACCTTGATCAGACTCGGTGTGGGGTCAATCTTCTTCAGCACCCGTACCAGTGTCTTGAATCGGTCATAGGAGAGAATGACGGCCGTAAAGTGACGAGTTTGTCGCGCAGGGTGCAGCATGAAGAGAGGCAGTGAATGCTATGGCAACGATGACAGGCAGAGTAAAACAGACTGTACGATTAGATACCCAACCAGCCCTGCCGTGGTTGGAAGAACTTCTGCAGTGGATTGCGATTTTAGTTTGCCCAAACTCGTTTCAAACAATAAGTCCAGCTTTGTAATGTGTATGTTGTCCCTGCCCTTTTTGGCACGTGTGTGCGCCTTTTGGCACGTGCAGGTTGCGCATGCGTGCATGCTTATCGTGCGCATCCTGATTGTTTTGTGTGCCTTCTTCTTGAGACTCTCCTTGGAGTAAGACTAAAATAATCTGTTCTCTGAGTGTGGCGTCCGTGTGATGGATGTATAAGAGTAATCGGAAGGGCTATCGTGCGAGGGATTAAAACCCCCCGACGACAATCTGAGGGTCGTGGGTTCGAGCCCCACGTTGGGCGCCAATTGTCGTCGGGGGGTTTTAATCCCTCGCACGATAGCCCTTCCGATTACTCTTATACATCCATCACACGGACGCCACACTCAGAGAACAGATTATTTTAGTCTTACTCCAAGGAGAGTCTCAAGAAGAAGGCACACAAAACAATCAGGATGCGCACGATAAGCATGCACGCATGCGCAACCTGCACGTGCCAAAAGGCGCACACACGTGCCAAAAAGGGCAGGGACAACATGTATACACTGTTTGAAGGCATGCTAGCTGTACCAATTTAATTCTCTCTTTCTCATTGCGAAGTTGTTTTTGTAGTCTTCTCTTCTTCTTTTTTTCGCTTCAGCCACATGAACAAGCATTTCTGCTTTCTTGTTCAGCCAAAAAATGCCTGAACTCTTACATGACAGTGGAGAACAAAATCAAGTGAAGACTTACCGGACTGCCCACTTTGAGCAGAGGAGCATTCAACTGCAAACCATGGCCATCCGTTGCGTGCGGTTCGACCTTGTTCCAAAAGTGATGCTGATTCACAGCATTGGTTGCGAGACGATCCTCGATGGTCTGAAGCACCGCGAGAGCCACCTTTCCAGGAGACTGGAAGAAGCGGTCGAAGAAGGTGCGCACCTACAATCCAGCACAAGCCATGCACATACCACCAACAGTAGCAGAACAACACACTAGGTATCACTCTGAGCACTGTACAGCCATGATCCACAACTCCTCACAGCACAGCAATTGTAATAGGATTTACACAACGGGCTTCTACCAAACACTGTGGCGGTCTTCTGCAAATTCCTTAGTTAAAAGCACATTCGGCTCCTCCATAACCCTTCCAGGCAATTTCCAGCGCCCCCAAGAGGTGAGTTGCAGCCAAAAAGATCATCCAGATGTTTGTGAATATTGCTCTGGACAGTCAAGCTGTTTTTTCACCATACCTGTTGCCGCATTTCTTCTTTCTTAGACATTGATATAGCGCGGAGAATGCTTGGGAGTTCCGACAACTGATCTGCGTAAATTTCCACAGATGCACTGGAATACCAACGGTAGAGCATGAGCAGCAACACCACACAGCATGAGCACACAGACGCAAAGAAGAGAAGAAATACTAAGAACATATTTCAAGTATAAACGATGTGGATTCTTTTATTGGGGAGTGGCTACCCCCCCCCCCCCCCCCCCCCCCCAAAGACTATCATGTCCACACTTCCAGCTGGTAGAACCAACACGAACGCAAGCCAAGAATGCTGCAAAATTGGAACAGTATTATCCAGCTCATCTCATCTTCCTGGTGACATCTCCCGCACGCCGTAGCCAGCCCAACCTCAGTGAAGAACGAGAGACACAGTCATGTTATTTCACGAAGCTGGATATAGATCCGCACGGAACGCAGGGCACACGTACAGTTGTGCTAGAGGGTGTACAGATGTTCTGAACCAGCAAACTCTTAGTGCTACTGTAGGTTGTGAGGCAACTATCATGATAGTATGTCTTGCTGTCGCAACGGTACTTACCCAGTCCAGTCAATACCATCCCTGAAGGGCATAACACGTGAGTTCTTGATCACGACCGGGATACAGGCCATCTTAGCCGCATCAACAAGGACTGGCGTCGTCGGATTCGGAGGCAGGATGCAGAAATCCCCACGCTACGCGCACAGAAGCACACAATAGCAATCGACATACACCAACAGTTTACATCAGGTAGCCCACGGCATTGCTTCACCATTCTATCCTACATAAACCACCTTCTTTTTCACCTTTTTCATGGCATTTAGTGTTTGTCTATCTTGTAAAGAACTTGGAAATAACACTTTCTTGTTGCACTGTATCTAGACCAGTGCATTGGTGACCTCCGGCGTGAGTAAAAGCAACATGTCCAGCGACGAAGGTTTTTCTGCTCCCGCCTCGGGGCCCAGTTCAGGAGCATCGGCTGTTACTGACTCCTCCACTGCAGCCCAGCAGCGTCGGGACTGCCGGAAGAAATTTGTGATTGGTCCAGTCACACCATAGTCGTATTTCGTATGTAGGATATAGTGGGTAAACATTTAAACAGGTACGCATGACCTCCTCGACAGTAACCACACATTGCTGGTCAATACGTTGGTCCTGAGCAGTAAACACACATTGCTGGTCAATGCGATGGCCAGGCGATGACCTGACCAACCAGACAGGCTCCGGCGGACCTGAGCAACCGCTTGTCCACGGGGCGCAAGCCAACGCACTGAATCGTTCCGTGTTAGCAAGAGCATTCAGATTGCCGCAGCACTGGGACGCAGACGCACAGCTCTGTTTCGCACTTGCCGAAGTACACATTTCGCGAACCATTGCATCACCGACCCACTCGCCAAGTACGCGGCAGTGAGCTCGCTTGCACCAGAATAATATACCGCTGACATTCACACCGCATTGCCAGCTGAAGAACCAAGTCCTGAAGGAGGTACTCACCGCACATACTGGTACACAGAAGTTAGTCGGACCAGGCACGGCTGTGTGAACAATTCCAATGCCTTACCTTTATAACAATAATTTATCGCTATGTCAATATATAATGCCCCTGTCATATTCAGAAATCGGTTATAAACCAATTGCCATTTTCCATTATTTTTTAAAGATGTACTGGGAATATACTGTCGGTCGCCAAAGAACTGGGGGTCAGCCTCCTACCCTAGACCATTCTTATTTTCATGTATTTTGTGATTTATGTCTATGCGCAGTTGAATCACCGTGTATACATTGGTATGCTATGCTTGACTGAAATTCTAGCCTGGTCGTTCTTCGGCGCCCGACAGTACTGTACTCCCAAAAAAAGATAGTTTGGCGAAGAGGACTTACCAGCAACACAGCTGGATAGGAGTGCTGTGACGATGCCGAACATCTCTTTCGCTCATCACCAAAGCGGCTGCGACCACCGGTCAGTTCTGAGTCTGGTGCGCAGCGCTCTAACACCAGGACGTCCTTGGTGATTGGCAGTTTAGGGAACTGCTCGGCGAGCTGATGGGCACTCGTCAGCGACACGATAAGCGTGAACTGGCGAAGCCTGGTGCACACATTGGCATAAACCACAAACCTTCTACTGTAGTAACGTGTATTCACCAGTATACCATGCATATATACACCTACTTTGAAGTACATCCTAGAAGAACAGAGTCAGTACAGTTGTGTAGCTGTAAAATGCCATTTTTGCACTTGTACAGATGCAGGTGAAAGAAGGCAGGCATCGGATTTCGCTAGCCCCAACTGTGGCAGAGCAGAAGCAAAGTAGTCGATACAACAACAACAACAACAACAACAACAACAACAACAACAACAACAACAACAACAACAACAACAACAACAACAACAACAACAACAACAACACCAACCTACCTATCATGAGAGGGCAGCGTGGCCTTGACCGTGCGTGGGTTCACCATGGGGATGGCAATGTCGAAGCCGGCGCGATACGACGTCGGGTGGAAGCCAGCACCGGCCAGCATCACGTAGCCAGCACGTAGAGACGTGAGCTGATGCACATCAAACAGCATGCTGATCAGCAAGTGGTTGGTGCCATTTCCGAACCTGCCAGGCGAGACACAAGCAACATAACTATGGTGGTGGATCGGGAACAGCTGGACACTGCAATAACGTTATGTACTTTATGTGTAGAGCACTTTAAAAGGCCTTGATAGACACTCATTCACTGGTAAAGCACATGAAATAATGCAACAGTGACCAGCAAAAAAAACCAGGGCTCGTATCTTGCCAGTAATCTCTCAGATCTGGAAGGTTTCATTCCATAAAGCTGGAGATGGCATTGGTGCCATTCATGGAAGCAAGACAATCTGTGAACAGCGTGACACCAAATAATAGTGAGAAGTGGGGTGTGGAAGAACTTATTGATTCCTTCTAAGAGCAACGGTAACATAGAATGACACCCTATTCCACAGGAAGACGCATGGCTGATGTTCCTTGGCTGAACTCTCTGCTCGCTATGGTGCTGTGCACAAGTCGCCACTGTATTGTCGAAGCAACCAGAGTCTCAGCGGGTAAGCTTGATTGCCATGCAGGTGATGCTCAGCGACCATGCAGGTCTTGCACTGGGCTGCAAACATTTGCAAGTCGCTCTGTTATGGCGAAACCTTCTACTGGCCTGAACAGCGGCACAAGCAAACATTATTAATTTTGCTGCAACTACAGCTTGTTACTTCAGGCAACCGTGCTCCGGCTATGGTGGCCAGTGTTAACTTTAGGTGGGTTGATGTGCTTGGACTGGCCGGCAGCTTTGCCTATATGAGCCGGCAATTCACATCCAAGTGTCCAACTAACCATCTTCTTGGCCTATTCAGTTTTGATTTACGGCAGCTACATTGTCGTCTAACCATGCTTGGGTAAATCACAGGTATCGGATACAGTCCGTAAGAAATCACTTCCATCTCGTGTAGAGACAAATGCTCTTGGAAATCTTTCTCTCTCTCTCTCTCTCTCTCTCTCTCTCTCTCTCAGATCGGTCACTGTTCTCGGTCGCAAACCATAGGAACACGGTTGCCTAAACAGTTTGGACATACCAACCTCAGGAGGAACACACAGTGCCCCTCCAAGGCCATTCATACAGTCCTGCTTAGATCTCACATCTCATTTTTGGGACAGGTCGAGCCATCCATCCAGCTGGCTATCATTAGTAGTTACTACCTAGCCGCTCACCGACATATTACCAGCTTTCACTCTGAATTTCAGGGTGACTACGGCAAAAGCGTTGTCCGACGGATGGTCACGCTAGTAACTTTGAACAAATGCAACATATTGCCTAACGCCGATCCGCGCAATCAGAGTCAACGTGTGCTGGCCGACACTCAAGTGTCAACGTGTACTGGCCGACGCTCAAGTGTCAACGGCGCTGGCCGACACTCAAGTGAACGTCAACCACTGTGCTGAACCTCCCGGGTGACAATGTCACTACACGCATCACCGCGGAAAACTCGGCCTTCATCCGAGTCTCACGCAAACCGTCAAATTTATTCTGTCGCCTGATGGTGGTGGTGGTGGTGGTGGTGAATACACCTGTGGTGCATAGCGCTCGCTGTAACAATGGGCACGGATTCACTTTAAAATAGTTCGTGCTATGATGAACGCAATAGATATCGCCCATAGTCCATGGAGATACTCTATGATAAAACCCTAAGTACGGACCCCCGACCATGCACAAATGCACGCATACGTCAGTTACTAGTCCGGACACCGAGATTAACGGATGCTTCGGTCTACCGGGCACTCCTTGGGCTAGTTTATGTGGAACTTGATAGTGACATCATAATTATGCCATATCTCCGGCCTTTCTCCATGAAAGCGTACATGGGTCAGAGCTACGGCCATTTTAAAGTTAGGTGCAGTCCCAGACCGCCCGGATAAACGAGGTACATGTATGAGGGTACTACTACTGGAAAATCTTTCCCGGACGCCAAAAAATGATTATACTGGCATTAAAGTCTTGTATTTTCAAATGCATAGTACAGCGACTACTAAAGTACCAACCATTTCAGACTATCCAGAGCTCGCGATACATTGTTGAGGCTCGTGCGAAGCAAGTTCAGCGTATCCACCGCCGGCACGAACACACACGCTTTCTCCGGATTCGGCTCATAGAAGCGACTGGCCTTGACCGCGTCCAGCATCTGCAAGTACTCAATGGAAGCTACGTCCAGCACCCGACTTCCGCGCCTATCCACGAACCTTGTGTCGGGGTAGACGTACACGCGCAGACGACGCGTGGCATGGCAGCGAGACAGGTCGAAGCATTTCTGAATGGAACAGTCCCTGGGCAGTGGACGCAGCGATGCCGACGACGAGCCTGTTTGACGATCACGAACGACAACAGTCGGAAGATCGGCGTTGAAATATCCCGACTTGAAGAGTATCCAGGTCACGCTCAGGCACACCGTCAGACAAGTAAAGAACGCCACCACGAATATTTTAACTGCCATGGAAATGCGAACAGGCGAGCCTCGTCCGACGCTTCCTATACAGCCGAATCCCTTGTTCCAATGGCCCTGTGCCGTCGCTTTGCCAGTGCCAGTGGGCTTTCTTCCAGACCCGAACATGTTGCTGTCGCTGCAATAGCTACATTCGCTGCGGCACGGGAAGTCATAAGCGCTGATCTGCACACCTTCCCAGATGCCTTGCTCGAACAATGCCAAACTGCTGCGCACAGAGATCAAGACCCAAGACTCGACTCAAGCAACACTGTGATTCAGTGTGAAGAGATCAAGACACACGTCGTTCGCTCTTGTTGTTCGCACCAACTATTACCAGATTACTTGCCAAGGCGCAGCTAGCTCGTAAAAACTCATTGAAAAAATTAATATGAAAATGGCTCTCTACTCTACTAGCTCTATCTCTACGTACATGATTGTACAGAGTACAGCTAGCTAGCTATTCATTCATGTCATGCACAGTCTTCAGCTGTTTCGTTTTTCTCCCCGCCGAGTCCCCGGCCGCGCCGATAATACATGTATGACTGTTCACTACTCTAGACTACAGTATACAGTGGTCCCTCTATAATCCGGCACCATTTGTGCCACGAAAATCTGCTGGATTAGGGAGGGTGCTGGATTAACAAATCTGATTTACTGCTGCAATGTGCATGAAGAGGACATTTTGTCTACTGAAAATTGTGCTGGTTTATCGAGGGTGCTGGATTATAAAGTGCCGGATTAGAGAGGGACGACTGTACTACTACTAGTACTAGTACTACTCACTATTCACTATTATCATGATTATGACATTGTACTACACTGTAGCACTAACCACTAACCATGCTAACCATGAATACTAGTACATGTAGTGCTAGCCTCTTGACTTGATCTTCTACATGTATGACAAACAAACATTTAACTGGTGATGATGTCCTTGATGATAACATGTATGGGGCTTTACCGGTACAATCATCATGTACTTCCACAGTTTCAGCCAGGGAGTCGTATACATGTATACGACTCCCTGGTTTCAGCCTTTCACTTTCATTTCAGCGTTAGTTACTTTAAGTACTTCGAAGTAACAGTTCAAGAGTTAGTTTCATGACTACGTACATGTAGGCTGTGTGACCATGCTGACTCCTTGGGTAGGCGAATCGTTTTTATTTCAATCCAAATGAGAACAGAAACCATCAAAGAGAAGGTATAAAGCAACAGCAAATGAAAGTATGCGAGAGACACCCAATTATTTCTACATGTAACTCCTTGGCTTGGGTGCTTTTGACAAATGGCACAAAACTGACAAGGAGTACTGAGACATTCGGCGACCTGACACCTAGCTCCAACACTTCTCCAAAGCGCAAACCAACAACCTTCCAACTTGGAAGGCTCAGGTTCGGAAAGGTCCAAGAGGGGAAGGAAAGCGCAACGAAGAAGAGCACGAGCTACGCATCACGGCAACAAAGAATGCCGAATGTTACTGGATGATGACGAAACTAGTAAGACTATTGGACATACCGGCCTTACTACAACTCGACGACGCAAAGCAACAGACCACCCAACTCATTACTTGGGAGGCTCAAGTTTATGTAATAAACGTAGAAAGGGGAAGCTAAGCGAAGACGAATTGTGACAAACCGAAACGTCAACAGCCAGCGAGTGGCATTATGATTACAGTCATGTACATGTACATGTACATGTACATGTATGCTGAAAAGTGGCTCCCGACCATGCGGCTGAGTAAAAATCTAAAATGCCCTGAAGGCTGAGTGAAGCCTCTCAAAAGCATGTGACTGCCCATCGCAGTAGGCAGGACCAGAAACCGGGTCCGTAGCTCACCCACGGCAGAATACACTGAGTCTGTGTTTTTGTCGAAGACCAAAGCAACCAGAGACTTCAGAAATATGGTGGCTTGAACCATTCCTTGCCCACCACACCCGAGGCTAGGATTTCCGGACGGGACAGGAAGGGCGGCCTAAGGTCAGTTACCTTACCGATCAAAAAAGGCGTCCTGCTGCCGCAACCAGAACGTTCAGAAATCCCTATAGCCTAGCCCGTATATCCAGGCGCGTCTCTGGCTGACGATTATAGCCGAGGCACCGGCAGCAGAGATGTCCTCACCATGCCGTGGGACTGGGAGCAAATGTGGCTCAACCTCGACATCAAGCAGTGTAGACTAGACTACTTCTTACGGTGCGCCGGCCAGAAGGTCCCGAAGCTCATTCAGTCATTGTGCGGCATGTGGCGAGCCGACGGATAACCGCCGGTCGGGCACGTGAGGGCGTGATGGGTATTCATGAACTTCCCACACTGCCACAGACACAATGGTCACAAACATGAAAACACTTTCCAATGGCAGACCAATACACTAAGTGACTTCAACAACAACAGACCACAGCGAAGATACTACAGTACTATCGCTGGATAGGTGGGAGCTCCGCAGGAAAGCTGTGTCTGCTGCTGCCGGTACGAGTCGTAGATCTACCCACTGACTTCGAGTCCTGGCGCTTTTCTCCGCTGGTGCCAGTGATGGTTCGTGCCTCACCGACGGCTTCAAGAAAACGATTTATATTACTACATGTAGTAGCTACGCCCTCCGCGGAAGTTGCCACTGCTACAGTGGAGAGGACACTTTGCGAGTTTTGGTCCTGTCTGATAGCTGGGGCATTCAAGTCGTTCCTGTTTGGATGAGCGTCGACGCCGTCGAGCATATTCACTGTGTCCTGGTCGCAACTGATGCCTGATGCTCTGCCTCAGCAGACCTTACAAAGCCCTCGAATCGCGTTGGGAGGGAGTCGGACAGACGCCGTCTCTGCGAGCTGGCTGTCACTGTCAGCCGCCACGCCCTGGCGTAAAACTAGTATTAGTAAAAGGGCAGGGAGCAACGGATGGTCCAATACATGTACCTCATCGGGTAAAGCTATTACTTGTAAAGATGCCAGGCCTGGTGCAGGGTGATCATGGTGATGGGTCTCCGTGAGCACATGCACAGCGTAGGCAGCCTTCACAGCGAGGGCCAACACTTTCCCGTCGCCATTATTTTGTTTTCAATATATTATTTCAAATTATACAATGTATACATGTACATGTACATGTCATGTACCTGTCTCGCGGTAGGAGTCCGTCGATGGCATTATACTCGAGCACCCCGACTGATACTCTTCAGAACAGATGACTACATGAAGAGTTCATAACCCTGCATGCATACAGCGATCTTGGTCAGGGTTTTTTTTCAAGCAGGTCCATAAAACATCTTGTACTTGTACGGGCAAAATAACACATTTGTGAAGAATCAACACAACTACATAAATACAACCTAATAATGCAGCCCAATCTCTTCTTTTATTGTTGTTGTTCTGATTTGCACTTGGTTTTTTGTTTTTCTTCTTCTTTCTTTTGCCATGGCCGGCTATAATCGCCCTCACCTCCTCCTTGATTGGCCTTGGCCATGAGTGTGTGCGTAATAATAATAATAATAAGAAGAAGAAAGGGTTTGCTCCCCACACCGGAGCTCGCGCTATTCCGCCGACTTTACTTGACACTTGACTGACTCACGACTGCCATCCAGAGCACACGAGAAGTCCATCGAACCTTCGACTCGGCAAACCTGCAAGAAAGCACCACTCCCTGCTCAATACACAGTGTTTCGGGGAATTCACCCCTCATCAGTTGAGCTTGAGTAGGCTGAGGAAGATTGTGCCTGAAGAGCACCATTTATATAGTGCTCTCCAGGCACAAACATCACCAGGGATACAAACTTACAGAGACGCTCCGTTTCCAGCGCGACAAACACCTCGTGAACACCAGATAGCAGCGTGAGTCAGTGTCGCTCCTGGACGGTGAGACAGACGTCGAGGACCCTCGGTCATTCGCAACGCTGTCACCTCCAAACCAACTAGTCGCAAGCCCGCGCTGGGCAGAACAGTACGAAGTAGTGGTTGCGACTTCGGCGATAAGGCCACCCTTTGTTAATTCATTGTTTAACGTCCTTTTTTTCGCGAAAAGGTACGCGGGAGGGCGGAAAAAAAACAAAAGCCCATTCCAAAAACTGGAAACCCCAATCAAACATTTTGACCAGTAAAGCATGTGATATATACAATATTTCTGGGTCTAACGGCACTTGCAGGCATAGAGCAACACTCTTTGATGGTACATTGGAGCACATGCCTGATGAATCCAACAAAACAGGTACATAGCATGGAGTTAGCATGTCATGAATTCATTACATCTGGATTTTTACTAGGGCACACACCGTACGATATTTAAAAGCCAACAAAAAAAGAAAAAGAACACAAGACAAAGGCATGCTCGGGAGGCAAGATTATAAGTTTAAGGTCATGATCGGCACACTGTGAAACTACACAATCATGTATTTACAACTTCGCATATTATTGGTACTTCTACTTTCTTGTTTTTTTTTCCGGTCGGAGGCAAAAAGGTACGCGGGCGCGGACGTTAAACAACGAAAAAAGAAAGGGTGGCCTAATTTGTAAGAAAGGGTTTGCTCCCCACACCGGAGCTCGCGCTATTCCGCCGACTTTACTTGACACTTGACTGACTCACGACTGCCATCCAGAGCACACGAGAAGTCCATCGAACCTTCGACTCGGCAAACCTGCAAGACAGCACCACTCCCTGCTCAATACACAGTGTTTCGGGGAATTCACCCCTCATCAGTTGAGCTTGAGTAGGCTGAGGAAGATTGTGCCTGAAGAGCACCACTTATATAGTGCTCTCCAGGCACAAACATCACCAGGGATACAAACTTACAGAGACGCTCCGTTTCCAGCGCGACAAACACCTCGTGAACACCAGATAGCAGCGTGAGTCAGTGTCGCTCCTGGACGGTGAGACAGACGTCGAGGACCCTCGGTCATTGGCAACGCTGTCGCGGAATAGCGCGAGCTCCGGTGTGGGGGGCAAACCCTTTCTTACAAGTCATCGCCGGAGTCGCAACCACTACTTAATAATAATAATAATAAAAGAATCATCAGATACATCAAAAATTTGATAATAATAATAATAATAATAATCAACTAGTGAACATAATAATAATAATAATAATAATAATAATATTAACTGGTTTGAGGGAAAGAGACAATAATAATAATAATAATAAAATATGCAGATTGAGTAATAATAATAATAATAGTAATACTAGAGTGTACGTGAAGTGTGTGGGTACAGTGAGGGCTGCGTCCCACCCGCCTGTGTGGATTCACAGGAAGTGTGAGTTACGAAGTCTGAAGAAAATGTTGAACAGTCTCTGCTGGGATGACGACTACACCATAGCTCAGTGGTTAGAGCATCGCTAGCTACAAGCGAGGGTCCCTGGTTCGAGTCCTGGTGGTGACAGTCAATTTTTTCTTTAGACTTTTCCCGTTTGTCTCTTTCCCTCACACTAGTGAAGATGAATAGTAATACATTAATTAATGATTATACAGAGTCTGTCACTCAGTAAGATCACTGCAGGTTCACTGGATCCGTGCCTCCGCCGCCACTAGCACAGCAGGGGACTCAGGAGCAAACATGCTCCTTGATCCACGCAGGCACATAGCACCACAACACACCAGGGCAAACCCAAGGGCAAGGCGGCAGCGCAGCAAGGAGATAATCTGCGCGTATGGGTCCTTGCTCTTCTCAGCCAGGAGAGAGGCGATCCGCGTGAAAAGAGCATTGGCACGCTTGCCATAGCCACCAGAGGCAGAAAGCACAACGGGCACGAAGGAGGCATAGGTAGGTAGGTAGGTAGGTAGGTAGGTACATTTTTATTTGAACTCAGAACCAAACGGGCGGTGTCGCCCAATTACATGGAAGCGAATGGAAACATGCTCAACTTCGCGAACTCGCTCTTCGTACTTCCGGCGCTTTTCCTGTTCATGGCGTCTGTAGCTAGCAGCGAGGGAGGTGGCACGATTCGAAGACGCAAAAGGGTTGAACACCCGTACATCAATAAAGATGCGCTCGAATCGGCCACCCCACACACCACTAGCCGCAACGTCCAGCCGAGCTTGCTCCTCCGTGACAGCTGTGCGATGGCGGAAGGCCTCTCCGGTGACGGGCTGGAGGTGGGGTTCCACCGTCACCAGGTCACGTTATCATAATAATATGCGACCTGAGCTCTGGCGGTGATCATGGTGATGTCCCTCACCTAGACCTAGTACTAGCGAGAGTACATAACCCCCGGGGGGTTATGTACTCTTGCCAGTCTTGGTACTACTAGCAAGAGTACATAAAAACCGGTTTTCATGTACTCTTGGTACTACTACTAGTACTAGTAGTGGAGTCTACCTCGTAGACTATGTCGCAGCGTCGGGAAGCCACCAAACGGCACGACATGACATGTCGACAGGGCCTAGGGCGTCACTCACATTCGATCTTGGTCATGTCCACGCACATGTAGCCACCACGTAGATCTACAAAAAATAAAGAAAAAAGTACGTACAATTGTAGCTAGTAGCGAGGTCAGGCGAAAATTAAATTTTGGAAAACCCTATCGAATTGGGTATCTTCGGAAAGCTTAGAGCTTCAGGCGTTCAAATCTAAAATTTGGGCTGGGTTAGAGCAACTGGAAGAGAGTTATGGGTGTTGAAAGGAGCCCGACTACGTGATTTTTTGTCGCGACGAATGTACGCGTGGGAGCTCGAAAAATGGCACCCGGCACTCGGGTCCCAAGTCGCGACGGAGAGGGCATGATGTAATCTCGCGTGTCACGTGCGTGTACTTCGCTATGCTAGCGGCTAGCGGCACCGCTGCGTGCAGCACTCGAGCCGAAAACTATTACTTTCTGAAGAGAAAATGTTTGTTCCTCTGCAGAGAAGGGAAATGTGCAATTGTCTTCAAGGATCGCCAGTGCATGTACTATTTGCTGTGAACCGGTGATGGTAAGATATTTGGGATCCAATGACGAGTTGGTGGCAACGGGAGCGGTGGCTGCTGTTGATGGATGATGTCGGAAGAAGCGCTTTCTCAAGACAAGTTTCTGCAGACGATCAGGAATTTGAAAACACAATTGTGCTCGAACGTATTGTTTGTTCTGGAGTAGTACAGTAGAGAGACTTTGTTAGAGACATGGTCTGTGTGAAAGTGAACGTTCCTCACTTTCTCTCTCACACAGGTTATGTTTGGCTGACAACTATTTGTAGTGTTGCCTTGATTGAGTAACACTGACAGCATTGGAAATTTGGAAATAGTTTCCATTTCTGAAATGATGCATACAATTGGACAAAACTTTGTAAGAAAGACATAGCTTTCCGAAACAGTACCTGGGACCGGGACTGAAGTAGCCATCTCCTTACCTTCATCACCAACAAGCTTCTGAATAGATACAAAATGCTGCACACCAGACGCAAGCGAAGTTTAATCGGATTGATGGCGATTCGCTTGCTTCTGTTGCTTTTTAGATTGGTGCACATGCCTTCCCAAAGCAATCCTCCTTGCTGGACAGTGACACCAGTCGGGAGCCATAACGTCGGTGCGCCTCTTGTTACGCCAATGAAACTTGGTAGTCCGAAGGATTAGGGGGCGCTGAACACGATGCAGCAACAACCTAAGGCGTAACAAGAGGCGCAAGGACCGAAACCCGCCCTCGAATATTGGCAAAAAGCGAGAGACAGCGCGTCGACAGAGAAACGTCTGGACGCCGCGCGAACGGGTGGAGGCATTGCTCCATATCCTTACCAAAGGACTAGAAACTTGAAATCGCCCAAAAAGAGCAAGGAGACTGCACAAGCGAAGTTCAAACGCAGGTCAGTTTTGATGCCTCCCGTAAGGGGCCGTCCGTAAATATCGATGTTTTTTTAGAGACGATATTGGTGCTTCTCTCCCTTGACCCCCCTCCCTCCCCCCAGAAGACGCACATGTACATCTAGATCATGGAATCAATATTTTTGGATGCTCATTTTTTTTGTCAATAATACCCGTGCAGTACAACTCATGCTCAGACAGTGAAGACTGGAAACTCTTGACTTGTGCCTTTGTGGAGTTCGTCCGTGTTTGTTCGCACTGCCTCTACGTCTTGAAAAAGGTCTCCTGCAGGCATCGTTCGGCCTATTTCCACAATCAATAGCTCATTCTTTTGCTCTTGAAATTCGCCATGGGCGTGCAGCTTCCAATTTTTGATTTTGTTCTTGTGTCGCGAGTTTTAGCTCCGCGAACGGAAGCTGGTTTCACATTTCTTGTATAGCCATTTAGACGTCCGCGTGCAGGGATCGGCGAAACTTCAGATATTTACATCGATATTTTTCTGATGCTCGAAAAGACGCACATGGCTCAACCCCCCTCCCCCCCAGACGCACCAATATCGTCTCTAAAAAAACATCGATATTTACGGATGGCCCCTAAAAATCGAAAAATCGAGTAAAAACCTATGTGCCATGACATCATCGATTTTCAATGGGCCGGGGATGGTCCAAGCGCGACAAGCGAAGTCCGTGAACTGGTCACGCGTCTGACCTCGCTACTATTAGTACAAGTATACTAGCTGCATAGTCATGACGTCATGTACCGAAAATGAGTACGCAGTGATCATGACACTAAAAACAGTAAATTATTTACTGAAAGATTTGTATGTTTCTTGAAACAGTATTTTCTGTTTTATCAAGGACATCCCATGCAGAAGCTGTCGTTTCTTTGCTGTTGACATTTGCAGTACCTGTAGCTCGTCGAACTGTGAGAGTTAGTTAGTACATGTACTAGGAGCAGAGTGATATTTGGATCATTCGTCTACCCGGGGCTTCGTCTGAACTAGTAAGTTTTTGACAACTGGAATTAATAAGACAAGCTGAATCGACATTTGTGTATACTTTATTCATACAATGTAAAACGGTGGAGACAATGTGCAATAACGATGAAAATAGGAAGAAATAGTGTAGAGATAAAATAAGGATTCAAACAAGTTTTCGTACAACACTCATCAGGAATCGTCGTTGTACTAAAGGACACTGAAACAAAATTGAAGTACTAGTATTATAGAAAACCTAAGTTAGAGAAATAACACCAAGAACAACAGCAGTGAAATTTACAAGTGTGAATTTTAACAATGAAAGCGAGAGTAATCATGAATGCGTGTGCTAACAATAAAATGTACTGCTGTTATGTGTTATCACTTTGTCCTTCCTTCTGTCTTTCTCTTGTTTGTTCATTTTTCATTTGCAAGTTTATTGAATATCCAGTTTTCGGGTGCTCGTTACTCCACAATATTGATGGGGACTAGCTACTTTTTTGGCCATTTCATCTCTACCTCACACACTGAAGACAGCATACTTCACAACCATCATTTCTCGGGCCAATTTGCAAATCTGTTTTAGCTTCCAGCTACCCTAACTGGTCCTGGGAGCAATTTGTGGTGTATAGTCTGCTTTACTACACCCTCCACCTGTCACCACCGTGCGCTCGTAGCCGAACCAATGCACGAAGCATAAACACACCAGCACAACAAGGACACTTCCGT
Organism: Sycon ciliatum; assembly: GCF_964019385.1. Classification (NCBI taxonomy): domain Eukaryota; kingdom Metazoa; phylum Porifera; class Calcarea; order Leucosolenida; family Sycettidae; genus Sycon; species Sycon ciliatum. The sequence continues at coordinate 56,388,297 of NC_088643.1, read as the reverse complement.
TGACAGATGCGTTTTACGCCTCTAGACAGTTGTTTCGCTCCTTTGAGCTCATCAGTAGAGGATTTTTGAATGATAATAGGGAGGTTCTGCTCTACGTTTCGGGAACGCGACGCAAAGAATCACGCGAACTCTCTTCGCATTCCCGTAACGTAAAGAAATCCTGTTCTGCTCTACGCGTCACGTAGAGAAGTCACGTGGAATGTGTACTGGGAATTTCCCCTTCCATATTTGGCAGTTTTCTGCATGCAGTTGATCGATACCCAGCAAATCCGTACACGTTTTCTCTGCGTGTGCCACAACGTAGAGAACCTCATCTCCGCGTAGAAATCTGGAGCCAAAAAACACGCGAAGCCGTAGACTCTAACCCAGACACCTGCTCTCTACGTGATTTCTCTACGTTTCACGTATAGCAGAACCTCTCTAATGAAGATAATGGAGGGTCACGGAATGATCATTAGTATTCATTACACTTGATCACTTTACACTCCATTATCATCACTATCAGTATGTTGATTTTAGTATGATGGCCCCCGTAAGGCTGTGTTTACATGAAGCGTTTCAACCCGGGTTGAGTTCGACCCGGGTCAGATTTCAACCCGCCATGTGCACAAAATGAATGGCGCGTTTACATGCCGCATTGCGCTTGACCCGGGTTGAAATTTCGCCCCGGGTTGATTTCAACCCTCCCCCGAAGGGGAGGGTTGAAATCAACCCGGGTCAAGAAAATCGTACAAACGTACTTCTGTGCGTATCTCGCGCCAGGTTTGAACGGCACTGCAGATGCAAATTTCGCGCGAACGGATTCACGTGACCATATAGGACTGTAGAAGTGGACTTTTGGCGGCATATCAGTATTTGACCCGGGTCAACTGTCTTCATGTAAAAGCTCACCTCTTTTGTCTGTCGTACAGACTTTCAACCCGGGCTGAACTCGACCCGGGTTGAAATTTCTCATGTAAACACAGCCTTAGACATCATTGCTTGAACTTCAACTAAAGTCCGTTTTTCCTTTGTGTGTACTTTGTATTTCATCCAGCTTCACTATTACTAGGTGTAACCTCATCGATACTGTTCTCTCCTGTTACCAGCCATAATGTCACGGCCAGAACATACTGGTCCACCAGAGCTGGTAAGCAGCGGTTGTTCATTCATGGCGTATTGTGGTGTTTGCTGGTGTCACGTAGTGTTGTTGTTGTTGTTGTTGTTGTTGTTGTTGTTACTGCATGATACATGTGACCGGGAGTGATGGGGGCAATGACACGGGGTCTGTACTCTGTACAACTGTCCGCCGGCATGGAGCAGCTGTTGGTGCGAGTTCCGGTCCACTTCTATCCTGTAGAGTATACCGGTATCTGATTACGACATGCATACTGAAGTGGTTCGGGGAGCTTGCATGTCTCCAAACACACCAGTACAGTGTGTGTGTGTGGGGGGGGGGGGGGGGGGTATGTGTATCTGAAGGATTCATTCCTTATTGGTGGAGTCTTCGAGAATCATTCTATCCTTTTTCGTAATTACATGTATTACCTATTCTTTCCCTGTTTCTCGCTGTATTTCAGTTCTACAATGAAGACGAGGCAACAAAGTACACCTGCAAGTAAGGGCCCTACATGTAGAGTGGAATCTATGCCTGCACTGTACACATATTTTAGTATTTTGCGAAGCAAGTAGGGTTGATTTTCGAAAGGATATTCCTCCCCGTGCATCCTCGCTCATAGGTGTTTGCTCTATTGGCAAGGACTTTTGATATGGCCACAGCGTTGTGTGTCTTTTCACCATGAATGATGACCAGGGTTGTTCACACAGTATCATTGTGTAGTGTTAGGGCATGTGAGCAAGTGTGACACTACCTGTATCTTGTTCATCTTCCGTCACCAAGTCACTGAACGCTGCCTTTTCTTTTCTTTTTTAACCCCAAACAATGTTCTACAGTTCTCGCATTATCGAGATTCAGGAGAAGATGACGGAGCGTGCCGTGGAGATGTTGGCATTGCCGCCTGATCAGCCCGCTTTCCTGCTTGACGTGGGCTGCGGCTCTGGTCTCAGCGGCGAGTGGCTAACTGCCGAAGGTCATCATTGGATTGGTGTTGACATCAGCGAACACATGCTGAGTAAGTGGCAGTGGTGTGCTTGGCGTGTGGCTGGTGTATTTGTGGATGGCATATTGCAGCTTGGCATCTTTGTTGTGTACCAGCAACCTGTTTCGAATAGACACCTGTTTTGAATAGAGTGATCTCGGGTAAGATTCATCACATAGCCCAATACAAGTTCTCAGATGAGATTAACTATCATTCAGGTCCCGAGGACAAGCAGCATTATTCATACGGAAATACGATATGGACTCGGATGAGACAAACTCTCGGATAAGACGATCCTGAACTCTAGTCACGCGGCCTACAGTCCATTTCAAAACTATAGACGCGTACCTAGGCAAAAACCGTTATGCCAGCATCTATACCACATAAAATCTGTGATCACTTTGTGCATACATTATTTTTTTCAAAATTGGGCACCTGTTATCCAATCGTTTAGAAACTATATGAGAGTACATGTAATTGTGGAGCGATCCTGAGCAATATTCCGAAAACTATTCTCAAAAAGTTCCAGCCAAATTTGAAATATTTCAAAAACACTGCGCGTCTATAGTTTTGAAATGGACTGTAAACTGGCTAAGACGAACAGTGGCTTTCTTGCCCCATCTGACACGTACTTTCATTTTGAATACTTCGGAAGTACTTTCTAAGAACACATTGGTTTTCGTACGGACATGCTTCAACCAGCAGCTTGATGAAGCTTTGAAAAGCACCAATAATCATGGGGAAATCCCCAAATTCATTATAACCTGCAATAGGTGCGTTAGCCATGGTCCACGTAGACTGTTGGCACCAGTGCCAGATTGCTAAGTTTGAGTGTTCTCTGTTGGGTCGATTTCACTGTGGCATTTCACTTGCTCTTGCTGCTGCTGCTGCTGCTTGCTGTAGACGTCGCAAAGGAACGGGAGGTCGAAGGGGAGGTGTGCTTAGGTGACGCTGGAGAGGGCATGTTCTTCAGACCTGGTGTCTTTGATGGCGTTGTCAGGTAAGCCATGTTCTGTATTTGCTTCAACATTTTGCCTTTGAATGTTACTCTCACTTTTGCTAGATAAGCTACTATGTAGTCTTTGTCTTCTATGTACAGGTGTATTGATGCTGCTTCCCATCTGCAGGCTGTTACTCATCTTCTTTGTTGGTGTCTTGACTCTTGTTCGCCAGTCGCGTGCTCAAGCATTTTCTTCTTCTTTCGCATTCCCGTATGCTGTATTGTCTGTGCAGTATCTCTGCTTTGCAATGGCTGTGCAATGCTGACAAGAAGGATCATCGTCCTGCTCAGCGCCTGCACCACTTCTTCACAACCTTGTACAGCTGCATGGTGAGGATGCCTGCTCTACATGTACATGTATAGCGTGGTATTTTATTTCTGTCGATATGCTATCACTCGCCCAGACTCTATTAGAAACATTTCCATGCTGCTGAGTGCTGACCATTTTTGAGACGTGAAGAGTTCCACATCCGTCAGCTCGGTAGACACAGCTTGATTACAGACAGTGACATTATATGCAACACCCACGTTTTGCACTTGCTAGTGCTTTTCAAACAAATTGCTGCTCTTTGATGATGAGGGCAAACCGAAAGGCAAAGCAGCCCAGCCCTGTTTACCGGTCACGCTTGATCTTTGAACTCGACTTCGATACTTCAGCTACTCATGACGTGCGAGTCATGTGCATCATCTATTGACTGCGTATGGCATGCTCCCAAGTCATGTCCAAAGTCTGTCGATGTTCGGGTGATTCAAAACGAATAATTCAAAGTGCTCCCTAACATTTCGTAATAATCGCAAACATTCAGTGTTTTCGTTCACCGCTAGTTGTTTCATGCTCGTTCTTTGGTACTGGCGGTATGTTGTGCAGGCACGTGGAAGCAAGGCGGTGTTTCAGTTCTATCCGGAGAATCCATCACAGGTTAGTTTGTTGGACTGTTTACACACACACACACACACACACACACACACACACACACACACACACACACACACACACACACACACACACACACACAACCACACACACACACACTACTTCCTGGGTGTATTTGTGTGCCTGGGTGTCTGTCTGTTTGTATCTGACTATCTGCGCTTTGCAACATCAAAGGCAAGGAGTGGCGAGCTGCAACAGCACTCAACAGCTACATGGTCATCATACGATACGTTATGCCTTTCCCATTGCGGTGCCGTCTTGCCATGCCATATTTGAATCATGGGATTTTGCACTTCTGGTCAAGGTGACTGATGATTCATGGAATCATGGTTTGTGTTTGTTCAGATGGAACTGATCACGTCACAAGCAATGCGTGCTGGGTTCACCGGTGGAGTTGTTGTAGACTATCCGCACAGTACCAAAGCTAAGAAGTGAGTCGACGGTGGTTGGTACTTGAAGTACTTTTTTAGACATTGCTGTGCAGCTTGCCTTCTGTGTGTCTGTCTGTCGTCAATTTACATGTACTGTACATGACGTGTGCGCGGGTGTGTTTGAGTGTGGGTATGGCTGTGCATGCATATGGGTGGGTGTGGGGAGGGTGTGTTTGAGTGTGGGTATGGCTGTGCATGCATATGGGTGGGTGTGGGGAGGGTGTGTTTGAGTGTGGGTATGGCTGTGCATGCATATGGGTGGGTGTGGAGAGGGTGTGGAGAGCAGGTTGAGTGTGGGTATGGCTGTGCATGCATATGGGTGGGTGTGGGGAGGGTGTGTTTGAGTGTGGATATGGCTGTGCATGCATATGGGTGGGTGTGGGGAGGGTGTGGAGAGCAGGTTGAGTGTGGGTATGGCTGTGCATGCATATGGGTGGGTGTGGGGAGGGTGTGTTTGAGTGTGGGTATGGCTGTGCATGCATATGGGTGGGTGTGGGGAGGGTGTGTTTGAGTGTGGGTATGGCTGTGCATGCATATGGGTGGGTGTGGGGAGGGTGTGTTTGAGTGTGGGTATGGCTGTGCATGCATATGGGTGGGTGTGGGGAGGGTGTGTTTGAGTGTGGGTATGGCTGTGCATGCATATGGGTGGGTGTGGGGAGGGTGTGGAGAGCAGTTTGAGTGTGGGTATGGCTGTGCATGCATATGGGTGGGTATGGGGAGGGTGTGTTTGAGTGTGGGTATGGCTGTGCATGCATATGGGTAGGTGTGGGGAGGGTGTGTTTGCGTGTGGGTATGGCTGTGCATGCATATGGGTAGGTGTGGGGAGGGTGTGTTTGAGTGTGGGTATGGCTGTACATGCATATGGGTAGGTGGGGGGAGGGTGTGTTTGAGTGTGGGTATGGCTGTGCATGCATATGGGTAGGTGTGGGGAGGGTGTGTTTGAGTGTGGGTATGGCTGTGCATGCATATGGGTAGGTGTGGGGAGGGTGTGTTTCAGTGTGGGTATGGCTGTGCATGCATATGGGTAGGTGTGGGGAGGGTGTGGAGAGCAAAAAGGTTTCTCCTAGGTAACAGTCTCAAGAAGACGTACAACTGCTCGTGTAGCTTACTGTTTGCCTTGGACGTGTCTTTCCTTTGTCTCTGCAAATACAGGTACTACCTGTGTTTGTTCTGCGGAACACCAGCACGCATGCCATCGGTAAGACTGGATAATACTCTGTGCTACACTGTAGAATTAGTCCTCTGTGCACACACATACACACACACACGCGCACACACACACACACGAGGGCACACACGTGCACACACACACACACTGCTCGGTGGCATGAAGGGCACAGCTTCCTTACAAAAAATATACTTGGTAGAACGAGGTTTTATTACAACTCGAGTTTCTCGCTTACGCGATCATCAGGCAAAACCACTGCTTCTCTGCTACGCACATGTTCTTGCGCAGTGCTTTAGCATGAGTTTGTGTGAATAAAGCCGGATAAGGGAGCATGTAGCTTCCTCATATCATATACATGTGTTGTTGGACGTTAAAATGGCAACTCTGTGCTTGGAGGTGATTCCGCATTTCATTGGCTGTTGTTCACGGGTTTGAATTTCATTGACTCGTACTACTGTGCACGTACCGTAGTGGTAGCCTCGTTTGTTTGTGTCTGTGTGTGTCTGTGGGTGTGTATGTGTGGGTGTGTGTGCGCGAGTGTGTGCATGTGTGTGTGGTGTATGTCTGTCTGTCTGTGTGTGTGTGTCTGTGTGTATGTACGTGTGCGCGTGTATGTGCGTGTGTGTGGGTGGGTGGGTGCAAGTACTTCGAAGTATGAAGTATGTGCTGGCACTCGTGTGTGTATGTGTGTGTGTGCATATGTGCATATGTGTGTACATGTATTGTACTTGCATGTGTTTAGGCGCTAGATGGTGCCAGTGGCCAGGGACAAGAAGGTGGTGTCCAGTATACAACGGAGCGGTATGTATGACCTGTACATGTACTACCTCCTGTTTGTCTTTGCGCCTTTGCCACTTTCCTACGTGGCACATGCGAACGGCGAAATGTGTTTAACGCTTGTGTGATACTGGCTGTGGCTGCGTCATGGTGAGTGCATCTAGTGGACCTGAGTCGTCGCAATGACATACATGTACCAGCATCTGGTCCAGCTAGTAGTTTCAGAAACGTGTCGGTCTCTAAACATGCTACAGGAACTCGTGTTTCCAACACATGTATTCCTATTGTTCTGTGTACAGTAAATAGTGGATATAACGTGCCCCTTTGATTTTCGATAATTTATCACTATATCCGGTGCATCACTATAGCCGATTTGCATGTATGACTGACACATGGCACATGACTGTGCATGAAAAGATGCGTACATGCTGGAAAAAGCATGAAAAGCAGCCACGTGTACATGTGTACTGCACGTGGCTGCTTACAGCATACAGGAAAGAATTATCTCTATCACGTCTGCTGCCAGATGCATCCAGGCAACACTGGATCAGTTTTGGAAGAAATGAACTAAATTTGAAGAACAATAATTATTGTTTTGTGATCATCACTCTTGATCAGTATATACGATATTTTCCTGTGCATTTGATATGGTTTGCTTCCTGAAGCCCATCACAATAAGCGATATATCGGTATAGCCGATAATAGTGTGTATAGTGATATTTTAGCTGTATTTTTTTGTGATTTGATTTTGATTTTGGCGAGTTCGATCATTAAAGCCGGTATATCGTTACACCCGGTCACTTTATAAACGATACTCACTGTACATGTATTTTTGTCTTTGTTGGCGGACAGTGAGCGAATTCGCAAACGCAAGGGTGATCGCACGCCGCTAAAGAGTCGCGACTGGATTGTTCGCAAGAAGGAGAGGTCACGTCGACAAGGAAAAGAGTAAGCATGGCTATTGCAGACTTAAAACTGCAAATTTTATCTGTGATGTCTTGTGCAGTGGTGGTGACCAGTGAAGTCCGGTCATGGATTCTCTTGTCTATGGACTGAGTCCTGCAGTTCTTGACGCTCTGCAGGTGTGCGAACGAAGTCAGGCCATACGCCCACCGCGCAGCTGCTCAGTTCTAAAAATAGTGGTCGGATGTCACTGACCAGCATTGTACAATCCCGTGCAATTGTTAGGAATATTACAGTAAAACCTGTGTTCACCGGACCTTGTACCAACCGGAATCCTGTATCGACCTGACATGTTTTCACGCAACGACGTGGGGGTTTTATGCAATCGGAGGCTGTAGAGTGGAACTAAAAATGCAAACAGTGGATGGCTAGTGAACTGCATACAACATGTAGTTCAAGGGAGCACGTAATGTGGCCGGGTTGAGTGTTCCCTGAACTCCATACGGAAACTAAGTTCAGAGCTCTAAGAAAGGGAAAAGAGGCATGTCAGTGAGGAGTGTTACTGTGTGTTGGTGTCTGGGAAGTGCGTGCAAAGGTGGCTTCGAAATGAGGACTGCGAGGCTGTGGCTCTCAGGTCTGCTAGCAGAGCATTCCAGATGGTAGCGGTGCGGAAGAGAAACGAACTCCTAGCGTGTTTCCCCGCCCACGGTAGAGTGGGTGCAGGCTTCTGAAGTGGAAATAGGAGCAGCAAATTGTCGAACAAAGTGATCTAGAACAGCTTCTGCCGACTCTTTATCATTGCCGATGATTCGACCTTTAGTACCTGCACGGCTTGGTGGATTGTTTGTGTTTTATCAGGCTGACTGCTTTGAACATATGCGCTCCATCTTTCAGCCATTCAATTTCTGCAGCTTTGTCATCAGTAGTGTGTGTCGAGCCGGTTCTGTGGAAGGCACATGCCCCGCCCCAAAAAATGGGGTACCATTGATAGTACACCATTTTTGGGGTAAAATGATTTTGAGGGTGTTGGAGATGGTGGAGGGGGTACGACCCCATGATTGTACCTATTTTTTTGGAATGTGGTGGATTATTGAAAACAATTAATGAAAACTCGTAGTGAAAAAGAAGAGGACCGAAGGTGTACACGTTATCCGTTGTTTTAACCTTTGGTCCTTCTTTTTTCACTTTAATCCTTGGCTCTCAATCTGAGCCTTATCTGAAAACTCATAGATTTGCGCTATTTTGAACTGTATTTTCAATTTTTTGGCTCGCACACACATCGAAATTATATACAAGTATATTTACAAGCAGAGTCACTTGAAAACGTCTGAACCTGAGAAGCGCCAAGTTCTCTTTCTTCTCATGCAGACTACCTTGTTCCTCGATTCCATCGTGATCTTCACTATCGGTTCCAGGTCGTTGATGCTTGTCTCACATCGGCAACGCTTTGCCCTCGACTCGTCCTCATAGTGACGCTCTTCCCTCTGATTCATACCGCCGGCCTTGCATACCCAGACACGCTCCATTGAGATGGTGACCTTCGTATACTTTGTGGCAGTGGTCTGGAGTGTCATTGCCTCTAATTCTGCGAGTACGAGTCTCGTACCTGATAGACGCACACACTAGCTACCATTCATGTTTCCAAGTTATTCGAACGGACTCCAACTTTGGAGTTGAAGTCTCCAGCAACAAATATACCAGGGCTTTACTCTGGACTTGACCATCTGCAGAGGACAAGTCAGAGTAGAATCAGTCCAGCTCCTCTCCATTCCTGGAGCTACAAGTGACAGTTGGAGCGTACGCATTCCCAACAGCAAGACGGGGCTGATTTTTCTTGCCGAATGAGGTGGTGATTGGCGACAACTGCCACTGACCCATCATAGCCTTGATTCACTCAGAGCACTCTAACGGACACTTCTTGTTGAGCGCTCGGGTGAACACCTTCTCTCCAACTTTCACTCTTGCAACCCGTACATGGCCATCTCGACCCCACTGGAGCGTTTAAGTTGCTGGCTTTCCTGCAGGAGATGACAAAACCTAATCCGAAATGCCGGCAGGTGGGTGGAAAGTGATTGATAATACGATATTCGTCTCGACCTTTGTCCAATCATTTCAAAAAAATTGTTTCTTGCAAGGTGCAAAGGTCAACCCTTTACGATGTTGAATCTCTCCTCGGGGCAGCTCTTTTTGTTGCTGATGTCTAACCTGTAACATTGTAGCTCCCCTCAGTAGACAAACGTCTGCTAACTCACCGCTCAATGAACACACAGCTCCTCTAGAAAGGAACACAAAAAAGGGGCAGCATTACCTAACGCAGCCAAACCAAACTGTGTAGCAGTGCATTCTAAATTGATACTGGTACAGTACTGTGTATCGTTTGATGGCAATACAGCGGCGTGTCCCTGCGCACTCCAGGCGTGCCTCTTCGATCCAGCACTTGCGTTGTATCAGCTGGATTAGCAAATTCTGCCCTCCATCCTGGGCCTCGTCCAGATACACCATCACATTACACATGCAGTGCGTGACTGGCTGGATTGTCAGACTAAGCGGGACTTCTGGCGCTTCTTTTTCACTGTGTTATTTATTGTACAGGGTGCGGCGAGACACAAAGTACACTGGACGGAAACGTGCACCGAAATTCTAGTGCACGCGACTGGGTGTTAGTCGCAAGGAGCATTCCGACTACCGTGTGCTGTCCGACTGACACTGCCGGCCTACGGCGGTCTCTGCCTGGTGTCGGATACTAGCGAATCAGCTCGCCGTGGGCAGATGAGCATCCAGCCAGGGCTGTAAACAAATGCCACAGAGTGAGGGAGTCTTTGCGTGCGTTTGGGCGTGAGAATATGAAAGAGAGCATGCGTGGCGGCTCGCTTGCCCCGTTGTGTCAGACTCCGACCATTCTGCTTGGCTAACATTTTGGGCTTGCTGAGTAGCACCTCTACTCTGCCTGTGCATGGCAGAGCGCTATGAGTTCACCTTGCTGAAGTGTGAGAGATGTGAAGGTAATTTCGGACGGGTTCGATCTGAGTTTTGACCTTCCCAGCATTGAGTCCTTGATCAGTTTTAACTTCGCCTGTACGAGTCGTATCTCCTCCCCATACTTCCCAGTTGTTTTTCTGTAAGCTATGTGGGCTCACCTCCTTCTTGGTGGTTTTCCTGGAGATAGACCAGTAGGAGCCGGCAGCACATGCTGCTTGGATACTATCGAATAGTGCTGATACATGTACTACTATTTGTGTTGATGCTTCTTCACCCTTACTTCCAACTTCTGGGGAATGTATTTTTCTTTTCTTTTTCTTTTTAACTGTGATAGGGTACTAGACTACTATAATAATTATTATAGTAATTTACTGCTAGTACTGCAGTAGACTAGTACATGGTGGACAATAGGAAAGAGGGTTAGTTATGGTTGTAGAATAGCCCCCCCCACGGACACACATTATTTTCCAACCCACCAACGTATAATAAGATGGATGCTGCCACAACGCTGAGTTGGCAACATTGAAAGGAGCCGGATTGAGCTGGATGCATGGACGTGTTTGAGTGTGTTGAATGGCGTGGCGCATATGCATTGAACCGACTGCAGTCCTCCATAATATTGTGTGAAAGAAACCAGATGACCGACACAAACGAATCAGCAGTTTTGCCTGTTGTCAAGGACATTGTGTGATCATGTAATGCAACCCGTGCCGTCAGTTCATCATGCTGGCTGTGCCACAACAATGTTACGTCGCACTTGAAGCCCGGAGTACACGTATTCCTGTAGAAGCCAATGTTCCCGCTAGGCTTCTGTTCGAATCAGGCTTGTATTCATACCCGGTGTTTCTATTATAGCCAGTCTTATGTGCCATCGGTGCATCTTGAAAATTAGGTTTGAAGCTTCTATAATTATGAGAAAGGCATTAGAGCACTCTGACCAGCAGTCAAGATTCAATGTTGGTGAGATAGAGTGGTTTCACATCTATCACATGACCATGCAGGGCAGCCATTTTGGTTCCAAATCCACTCAACTCCTGCACCAGGGAGCCCCACACATACATGTATGTGTGGGGCTCCCTGGTCAAGTACCATGGTATTTGATGACTCCCTACAGCTGTCCTGCACCCCATGGACCATGTGAGGTCGGCCACGTTGGTTCGAACGTTCCACTGTCCACATGACACGATCACTTTCTGCAGCTTGGTACCAGCAACATTCCCTTTTTTTATGCATATGGAGACTTTGGACATGGCCTGGTACATGTTATACAATCTGGCGACATAGCCTGGTGCCTGTCCCAGCCCGCCCCAATTAGGGGAGTTTCATTGTTTTTGTTCTGAATTTTTTATTATTTTGAGCTTTAAAAAAGTGCATGTGATCGTGACTGCTTTGCAATATAGGGCTTGAAAGTGATGACGTCAAAACGGCCAGGGAGTAGTAAGTTGACATCAGATTTCTATTTTTGGATCCACTAAGGTGTGACTTTGCTATTGCACAAGTATGTGGGTGCATAGCAACCCACTCATGTCGCATGCAGGTGTGACTTTTATTTCGCCACCAGTTGTAACCCCGCCCCCAGTAGCCAAATCAGTCAGTTTCACTGGCTACATCACCATGCTGTGGGTAAGACCGCTTGAAATGTGCTTGGATCTATACAAAAACTGGATCCAAATGGATCCAGTTTTTGAATTTTTGAAGTTGTTGCTATGCTGTGACGTAGCACTTTCAAGCCCTATTAATACTAGCTCTTGATTACCATGGTTACCGTGTCAGTGCAGCATGAGATCCTTGAGATGTGACTCCCATTACGATTGTGTGCATGCATCACATCACTGTAAGCTCAGGGCAGGCTGGATGGTGTGCTGTACAGACAGTGTAGACTGTAGGCACACTCAGTTGGTCACACACTCCCATTCGGATCCCGGGAAAACGAACATTCGTTCTTTTTCATTTTGCATTGACACAAGGCGAATTTTGTTATAATTATGTGCCACACCGCATTGAAATAGTAATAACTGTGGTTGGGAAGTTGGAACAAATCAAAACAATAGAACCTATTGGAATAGACACACTCATCATAAATATAGCAGTTTGTGATACTCTGAGATAATCCGGATAAATTTGCACAATCATGTTTTTCGGTTGACGTTTGCATCGCACTACTGCTGTGCACCACAAAAAAAAAAACAGAAGAACGCACATCAAATTGGCTCAGACAGTTGCCATGGTTACACATGCATGTATGTAGCAAGAAGGACCCATGAGTGTGTGTGATCCCCGGTAGCCTACTCGGTAGGGCACTGTCCCAGAAAGACAGGGGTGATGGGTTCGAATCCTGCTCGTGGATTCTTCTTTTGCAACATGTACATGTATATGCACTGAATCTGGACAGCATGGATCAACAGTTACTTCTGAGCGCGTTTGCCGCACATGTGGAGGTATGGCATCGCAGTGATTACACACATTTTAGTTTGCAAAGAAGAAATCAGAATTCGAACTTTCGCCTTGTCCATTCCTGAAAGCAATACTTGCACTCCTGCTACTAGCAGTCCGAACATAAATTGAGTATCATCACGTGTAATAAAGCAACTACATTGTACGCATACAGCCCCCCTGTGTGACCTGTCAACGCCATGCGCCAGTGTGAATCTTCTGTGCTAATCACTGGAAAAATGTGCGACTATGATCCTTACCTCAGCTCCAGGGTCTGGTTGTTGATGAAAGCTGTAGCGGAACGGCTGTGGCTGCAATGGTGACAGCTGGTACGGTACTGCATATGCCAGGGCATTCAGAGCACAGAAGAAAGGAATGAGAAACGGCGGCAGTGTTCGCGCACACCAAACTTACAGAGTGGATGGAATATCAGAACTAATCATGAACAAACGGCAAGGAGTCCAATGTCAATTCAGCAAGGCCTCCTTCTTAATTACTACAGTTGTGGCCAAAAAAATCCAACCCACGTGCCGAGGGCAGTGTGAAGGTTCAAGCCGGCCCTCGGATCGGTTATTGGAACATGCATGATGTACCAGTAATTGAAATGGAAACGTGGTCCTACTGTTGACTACTGGGTTGGAATACTTTGAAGTGGGGGTGAACGATCACTGAAAATTGGATACCGAATACCTATAGTTGTTCACCATCGAATTGTCGGTTATAGCGATATATTCCGGTGTTCAATTTCACTGAAATAGTGCCGCTACTTTCTTCTCGTTTGCGAGAAAACAACAACAAAGTATGTCAGAATAATGAGGCCACAGGTACCAGATCACTTAGAAAAGTTAGAATCACAGTTCCTCCCCACCGTAGATATCATGATTCTGAGTCGTGAGTGGATTGGCCCGCCTGTTTTACAAATATATTGGTGCCTGAAAAGCCTTCCCCCGTACCTGATAAGCTCATTTTGCAACTGTTAGCGAGTATCGAGTACATGTATAACCATAACGAGTCACATGACGAGTAATCGGCATGATCATCTCACCCCTACTTTGAAGTACAAGTAGATAGGCATGTATGCGTGACAAGTTACAATGTTACTCACTAGGTGCTAGAGGAATGCCCGCAGTCGAAGCTGGTGTTGCGGCCACTATCGGTCTGAAGACCATTTGACTGGCGGCGACAGTCACTGGTGCAGCGGACCACTGCTGCACGTGCATCGGCAGTGGACACGTCGCCGCCGGTACAGCCTGTCGCGGAGCCGGGGAAAACAGCGTGAACTGTTGCACTGGCATGGAGCCCGTCATGCCAGTGGCCGCCGGCATTGCCACGACCTGGCCCGGCGCAGCATGCTGCACAAACGCCGCAACAGTCACCTGTGGACTGGCGATGGCCAGCGGCAGTGACTTGGGCCGCTCTTGGTCGCTGACCGGCTCCAAGTCATCCACGTTGTTCAGCATGGACTCACTTGCCGAGTGGAAGAGCAGTTCTTGGGCCATCGTGCCATGTCCAGTCAACTTCTTCTCATACCGGAACTCACGTTCGAACTCGCTCTCTTCCACCGGCTCTGGCGGCAGCACTTCATCGCATGTTAAATCAATATCGTCAGATGACGTCGTGTCAGCATCCAGCTTTGCCTGTAGACATCAGAGCATGTGACATACATGTAGGTTGGAGGATGAGACTCCTTGAAGGACGGAGATTCTGCTAGATTCCCCAATATGTTTGCATAATTAAGGGCTAGCTACATCAGCTAAACTGGCTGGTTGAAACTACATGTATGTTTATCGCCAAGGAGTATTCACACTGCTTGCTTCTGGCTATTATAGTGTGAGCACAGCCTATACTATACTAGTAACACACTCCCGGGGCCGTGACGTTGAAGCTAGGCGGTCAATATGACTGTAGAGTATAACCGTGACTCTCCTGTTGGCTAGAGTGTGGGCCGATATGCCGCTTTACTCAGTGACGGTGTTCAGCAGGCACAGCAGTACTGGTTGATGCATCCGCCTCTGCTTGGCATGCACACGTACATCACAGAGTACAGTGCAGCACTTTGAAATTGGCTTTGGACTGCAGTCATCTGGTTCTACTGATTTACTGCAGGCCTACGTAGACCTCGGGTGAGACAGGCTGGCAAAGCTATGCGGATAATTATTATGATCGTGCAAGCCATCCTAAGCCCATCCTAAGCCCTTACAATGTCCAATGTACTGTGACTTGCTGGGTAGGCTAGCTCCATGCCCGTGACTACCATGGACTGAGCTCCCTGCAATACGGTTACTGCGGCCGCCTCCGAGTTACTTCGTGGACCTGCCAGACACACTACTTCTGTGAACAGTGATTGAGCTGCATGTATAGCCAGTATTCAATCTAGAGCAATGGCGGCTTTCGGATATTGCTATCGTACCTCGACTGGCGCATGCTCAACACTTAGTGCAGTGTGTACACATAACATTACACATGGTGCGTAGCAGAGCAAGAGACATCGGGCTAACCCTCAGAGCAGCACCTTCATTTGAAGTGAACTACCCAACATACCTCACACAGTTTTAAGGAGCTGTTTTTGAAACATGCACATTGCAGTGATGACCGCCACCCTTCCCATGATCCTGACTGCATCAGTATACAATACAACACCTCAGGCTTTGGTTAGCAACCACTTTAGTTAATTGCAAGCTGTTTCTGCTGTCTAATTACTCACTCACATAGCCAAAGACACGATATTTTGGACTTGCGGCCTCAATAGATACAATACTTCTGGTTCACAATGCCGTGTAGATCGACATCTAGCTAAGATTCAATCTGCCTCAGTCCTCAGGGCAGGTCCAAGAAGCAGAGGTATGGCATGACCAACACAGCACAGCCTCTAACAGTTGGTGCAAATCTGCCCAGTGTAGTGACCAGGGGGCATGCATTTCAGGCACACTATCTTCAGCATAAATGTATGCCTGGTTTGTACATGATCAGGAAGTTTGAGCACTAGGCTGGCCTGTATCCCTGCCATCATCCCAGGGCTCAGCACTACGGACTACAGTAGGAGAGTACAGACATTACATGTAGAACTATCTAGTAACAAAAGGAGAAGTGGGGGGAGGGCCACACACACACTATTTTAATGAAGTCCCTGTTGCAAGTGACCTAACACGTGTAAAGGAAGGAGGGCGATTTCTACCCCTGACACGTTGAGGCTTTAGCACAGCCACCAGCTACCACCACTACTAATACAGGTGGTAGTAGCAGCACTGAGCAGCTTGCATCTAGGCCAGCTCATGGCAGATTGATCTCCAACTGGCAAGCTGGGTCACATGTGGAGTCTCCGGGTCTTGTTTTGCATTATGGTCTGTCAATTCAGAAATGTAACTGCTGGAACACCCTAAGAACTTGGAGATCCTGATTGCTGGCACACTGAGACCATGATGACCGACCTGCAGTCTAAGGACTGTACGGTATTGAGTGGTTACAGTGCTAGCGAAGCACTCCTAGATCCTGTGCACGTTACCGTGCATACTGCAAACCCCAATGCTTGCATAGTATTAGAAGGTAGCACTATTGTGTATAAACCGATTTCACTTGAGTTTTTTAAATGATCCCCGGCTTCAGCCGGCACACTAGCTACGAGTAGTATAGGACTTAGTACGGGTAACAACACCAGTCCACCATGGTGACCCCTATGCCAATGTTCGATAGTGCGCTTGGCATGATGCCCGTCACCTAACCTTCGCCCGCACTGCACAACACTGCTCACTAGGCCCTCGAGCTAGAACTATATTAGTATTACTTGAAAGTCATTGATGACTGTATCATACATTACGACTATGGCATATCCTCACTGTGCCTGAGGAAATCTCTGTGCCATACGTACAACAAGTAGTTAGAACAGCAACTAGTCTAGAGTAGCGCGTAGTAGTGTGATAGCCTTACCATGCTTTTAAATAATTATTCCAGTCGACCGGAACTGCCTTTCCGTCCCTCGTCCTCAGCACAGAATACCGCTTCCCTTAATCACCGCAGCAAGTAGCGAGTGCCGGACTCGATCCACGAGGCAAGAATCTTTATGATCCTCTCCGTGCTCCAGCTCAGCCAGCCAGCTCCTGCTAGCCTCTCGGCACGATTACATTGGGCCAGTTCTGCAATGGTTGGCTGCGAGTCCGACTCTAGCTCTCCCGTCGGCAGACGTGTTGCACAACGCTTGCCACATGTCCCATTCCTGTCCCAGACTCGCCTGCTAGTGGTCCGATGCATTGCCACTCCATGCAGCCTAGCCACAGTCACAGATTGTCAGCGCAGTGTCAGTGCTGTCAACCGCGTCACTCCACCACTCGGCAGTTCCTGAGTCTGTACGGACATGGGCATAGGCACAGCGCGCCTGTGCTTTCGAGGTGCGCCTGCACGCCTTTGAATAGTGGCTGCGCTGTAGTAAGTGTGCTGTACTGTTACATGTATCTGGTTGTCTGGACACTCGTAGATCTACTCCGTAGATCTACATCGCTTTGCTACAACATGACTGTACAAGCAAGTGCAAACGAGTTACGTAGATCTACTCAGACTAGAGACCTACCAGGCTACCAGGCTACCACACTGTCTGTATATGTCACTTGGCCACAGCCCAACTCTGCAGGTTCGGAATGCGTAAGGGGTTTGACAGGCTTGCTGACGGGACAGGCATGGACATGTCAAAACGAATACTGGCGGTAGCGATGGGGATTGTCCCAGGTGAATCATCTGTTTCATCTGTTTCGTGAATTCGCGCGCTCAGCTGATCCGAGACATCTGTCGACTAGACTCCGACTCGATCAGCAAAAATGTGCGAAACTAAAACGTTTTGGCCGCGACCACCACAAGCACGTGCAATCCTTCGTTGGTATGCATGTAGCTGTCACAGTTGTCAGAGTGCTCAGTGAGTCAGAGTCAGAGAATCACCAGAATCACCACACATAACATGATGCTTCAATTCAGAAGTGTACACATTACTAATCATGTACTATCATGGTATATGACTGTCAACATGACATTTTATTGTACACGTTGACAGTATTGAATCATGGTGTTACGGTTACACTGTACCATGTTACTGGCATTACGCATGGCATTAGATCAGTATTAGTCAGAAAAACTCCCTAGATCTGGATCATTTTCGAGTACAGACTCTTGAGTAGTTCGTAGCACACTGTGACTTGGTGTTACGATATACATGTACATGTACAGTGAGCTCTTTCGCCTCGCCTTCGGATCGAGCATTCCGTAAGTTTCTGCGTGGTTAGCGTCAAAGTCGTCTGCCCTTATGCAAAGATCGCTCGCTGTGTTTCTCGCATTTAGGGTAATAATTATTAGTGAAGAAGGTGTCTGCTCCAAACGTCGGATCTCGCGCTTCCTACCGACTGACTTGACACTTGACTGACTCACGACTGCGTCTGCAGCACACGAGAAGCCCGTCGAAGCTTCCACTCGGCAAACCTGGAAGAAAGCACCACTCCCTGCAGTCGAGAGTCCGTCAAGTGTCAAGTCAGTCGGCAGGAAGCGCGAGCTCCGACGTTCGGAGCAGACACCCGTTCTTGAATCTCTAACTTTGAATGATGCTTTTCTTTGAGCTAGCAGCTGAAAACAAGTTTGTAGTTCACTACATTATAGCCCTCATTCGATCAGTTTGGCCCATCACTCTGAGCTTCACTGAGGAGACCTAACAAGTTAGTTAGTTCGAAACAGGTAGCTGTGTCTGGAGTTTGAGTAATTATTTCATCGTTGTAATAATTGATAAATACCCCGGTATGGTGGTAAAGACACACCTGGCAATATGGCGGTAAACACACGCCTGCCCACACACGCTCTCTAAGCTGCAAAGTTCTAGCACAGAGCTCTCCTTCTCACCACCACCACCATCAGTTCGCGCCTGGCGCCTAGTCGATGCATGGTTGGTGGTATTCTCCCGAGTCAAGCTCCGTATGAAGACATCCAAGAAGAAGATTGCCTGATGAGTCCAGCGGGGACGAAACGTAGAGGTCTACGTCGCAATCGAGCTATGTCGTTCCAGTGTCATCTTTTATGTGCCATGCGCTACTTGATGTACCAGCCTGCTATGTCGGATACCACCAACCATGCATCGACTAGGCGCCAGGCGCGAACTGATGGTGGTGGTGGTGAGAAGGAGAGCTCTGTGCTAGAACTTTGCAGCTTAGAGAGCATGTGTGGGCAGGCGTGTGTTTACCGCCATATTGCCAGGTGTGTCTTCACCACCGTATTTATCAAGCATAAGTACAGCTGCAGTGGTGTCTTCAACTTCATTCTCCCGAGTCAAGTTGTAATAATTGATTGAGAAACGAGTTCGAGTTTGCGGAGTGAATGGGAAGAGAGCGGGTATGCTCTGAAACCTTTTTCCTATCTCATGCATCATACATGAACTAGATTTTCTGAAAGTGTTCCAAACGTCGGATCTCGCGCTTCCTACCAACTGACTTGACACTTGACTGACTCACGACATGCATCTGGAGCACACGAGAAGCCCGTCGAACCTTCCACTCGGCAAACCGTAGCAGGAGAGCGCCACTCCCTGCTCAATACACAGGCTTAGTCAGTGTGTCGGGGAATTCACCCCTCATCAGTCGAGCTTGACGGTTTAGGTAGGCTAGTAAAATTTCTGCTCCGAGAGCACAAGAAGTGTCTCTTTGCTAACTAACTAATTACACTTTCTTCAGCCAAATGCTGACGTTAGTGAAGCAACACTTTTCATGATTTTCTCTAGTAAACGCAGCACCCATCGCTGTATCTTTCTACCATTTAGGTAACATATGCACATGATAATTATAGCTGGTTGGATACTTCGTGGCTTGGGTGCCCCAGCTACCAACCACTCGATCGCAACTGACGCAAGTTCGTTAGTTCGTTAGCCTTGGCCACTTGCACGCAGTAATCGCAGTAATGGCTATGGCGTATGGCCCATGAGTTGGGTTATGTACGCGTATTCCTTTATGAGTAGAAAGTGATAAGGTCACGGAGTCCGAGTGCTCTCCCGCGGAAAGAAACTATACGACTCGTAGATCTACTGTACTCTCTAGAATAGCTCAGGACATTGTAGCCAAACTACTTGAAAGCGACATAGCAACTAGCGTGGCGCAGTGCCCCCCCCCCCCCCCTTGAAGATGGCGTCCAGAGAGGTTTGTGCATATTGACTATTGTCCTCCGCAACGTGTCGCGGCCGAGGCCGTACAACGTGCAAGGGAAGATTGGATCCCTGCTGCGGCAGAGGTCCGCAGTAAGGGCGCAGCGTGACAGCTCCATCCGGGCGCGGGGGCGGTGCATAGATCAGCTCCGAGTGCGGTGTGCACAGGGGCAGTCAGCCAGTCACAACATTTGTTGTCCGGGACGAGGAGGGTAATCTTACAACTAACCCCATTCGTACTAGCATTTTGATCGTCTTTTAAACATCCAGAGCGCTTATGATGCTAAATGATTGTGTTGGATAGCTTCCCGCCGGAACTCCACATTTAATGCGACCGGAGCTTGGTGAGGTGACTACCTTTGAGGAGGTCCAGGCGGCAAAACAGAGACTTCATGTTCGGACAGCGGCTGGCGAACCTGGCATTGCTTCGGAATTGATTATCTCTGGTGGAGCTGAACTCCCCCAGCGCATTCGTAACCTGAGCGTGGATGTGTGGACAACTGGGTCTGTCGTTGCGGATCATTGGAGGAATGCTGCGCTCGTCCCCATCCCGAAGTCGTGCGACACTGTGACTGGCAGGGCATAAGTCTTCTGGATGTCGTTGGCAAGATATTTGCACGTGTCATACAGAACAGCCTCTAGGTGGCAGAGGACATCCTTCCTGACTAAAAGTGTGGTTTCCGGAAAGGCAGGGGCTGCTGCGATAATTATGATTTGTGCCGCCCGCCAGCTCTCGGAGAAGGCTGTGGAACATGACACCGGGCTCTCGGCTCTCTTTGTGGATTTACGAACAGCCTACAACTCCATTCCTTGCGCAGCGTTGTGGGCTGTGCTTCGCAAACACTGCCAACTTTGCTTGGGCTTTTTCAGTCCCTGGATGATGGCACGGCCACTTGTGTTCGGCTATCGGGTGCACAAGCAGAGTCTTTCAGCGTCTGCAATGGACTTCACCAGAGATGTACGCTCGCGCCTATGCTGTTCAACCTGTACTTTCCCCCAGTAGTTGCAAAGTGGCGGACAACTTCAGTTCCTGGCGCTGACATCTGGTATCATGTCGGCCGCAAGTTGCAAGCAACTCAGCCCAGCCTGCCTCACGGAATCGCAATTTGCCGATGATGCGGCTTTGTACACCACGTCGCTCCCTTTTCTCCCCCCCCCCCTCTCTCTCTCTCTCTCTCTCTCTGTCTGTCTTTCTGTCTGTCTTTCTCACACACACACACACACACACACACACACACACACACACACACACACACACACACACACACACACACACACCACACACACACACACACGCGCACAAATACACACACACACACACACACACACACACACACACACACACACACACACACACACACACACACACACACACACACACACACACACACACACAAAGTCTACACCGGCAGCAATGAAACTTACCCGAAGTCCACACATGCACACAGCAGACACCTAGTCAACTGTCGGTGCACCACACGATCCATTCAAACACAGGAGAATATGGCAGATAGAGGACAAGCTTGTAAAAACACAACGTCAAGGACTCAAAAACTTCTCTACAGGTGGGGTTGGAGGGGAGTGAAAGCAAGTATGACACAGCATGCAGGAAAGAAGAGCCTAAAAGTAATCAATAAAACTATGACAATGGCAGACGGCATGCTATTGACAGGAGAACACCGAGTGATGATAACTAGACTAATGTACAGCGGGAAACAGGTGCCAACACAATAATGATTTCCAATGTTATCGGATAAACTGCAGCAACGGGACACAACGGGGCAGCAGAGTATTACTAAACATGCTTGGTGACAGCACATGCACACAGCCAGCCAATGAGAAAAAATAAAATAACACCAGTGCAGCAGCAGCAGCAGTGGCAGTAGCACCGATGACGGGGAAGACAGCATCACCGACGATGCACAGCATGTTCGGAGTATATAGACTGTATAGGCGGCGCAAGCGCAGCTAGATAGTTATCAGTATGGGCAGATTATACATATATACACACACGTGCGCGCATGGTGAACACGCACTCGCATACGAATTGCAGCACAGCAAGAAGCGCTGGTAACAGAAAGAGAGTGGGCGAAGATAGATGATAGCGTTTGGCGCAAATCTGTTGGTTTTCACACAGAACTAAGAATGCCACTGCAAGTACACGTATCCTAAGAAGCCGACAATAGATCAAGCCAATGTGTACGAATACGGCCATGGTTCTAGAAGAAAGAAATTATAATGAGTCATGTTTATGTACATTGATCTACGATAAATACAGCAAGGAGCACTCGCTACCAGCAAAGCATTACGGATCACCTACAGCTTTGGCATGCAGCTAGCTGTTCCGCTATGAGCCTAGAGATGAACGAGACCGCTTTCTGGGTGGTGAGATGGCTGAAAGCGGCCGAGGATCTCGCTTCGCCACAGCTTTGAAGGCATCGGCTACTAGACTGGGACAGTTTGCAACTAATCGACTCCAACCAGGCATTTCCGTCACCTTTGCGGCGTTTCTGAGTTCAAGCACAAAGCAGAAAGAGACAGGAAAGACATAACATGTAGAGGACAGAGCTAGAGGTGCATGAACTGGCAGCACCAGTATCACTAGTCCTGGCCAGATCATGGAGCAAGTGGGCCCGGAAACCCAGAGTGACGGGGTCAGCACGGGTGACAGGTGAATGTCACGTCCGCATGCTACGCAGGTTCCATGCATAGGATGTGAATACGTCAACATGTAAGCTTTCTCCAGCATGAATCCGCTTGCTGAATTTCTGTGCAAGCGAACCCAATGCAACACGAACGTGCAGATCAACATGTAGTTTTCCCCAAGATGATTACTGTAAGACCAGATATTTTAACGTCAATTAAAGTTAACGATCTCCGGATTTTCGTGGGTTAGCAAGGTGAAATTCTAACGAATTCCGTCTCAAAACCGGCAAATGACTGTACAGGTATGTATCGTTTTGTACATAACGATATCAAATGTTGACGAATTTTTTAAATTCGTTAAATCGTTAGAATTAAATGTTCGTTAAAGGGGAAGTGCGTCGATTTTTCGAGTAGTGTCCAGAAGAAAGACAATTTGATATCGGTTCGAATGGCATATCTCTCGCTTCCATACGATAAGCCAAAATTGCCAAATCGCCAAGTGTATACTCACGTTGCCATAGCGACCAGCGCAGTGATGACGTATGAAAGGCTTAGCTCCACCACAGAGAAGGTCGATCCCTGCAGAATTTGGTCATTTTCAATTGATTTATTGTATTCACGAAGTGAAAGAAGGGCTGTGTTCAATGCTGTTAGTGCAGTGAACTGTTTGTTAGTAGTCCTCTCGGTTGTGTACTGGGACGTGACACCGACAGGAGAAAGCTGGAGTGCGGAGATATCACCAAATAAGCGAAAATAGTGACGAACAAAATGCTGAAATCTTGGTTGGGACAAATCAGACGTTCAGCATTTCCCCCAACCAAGGTCTATGCCGTTTGCTCTTTCCACGTCCTGAAGATGGATGTGATGCTTCGTGGCGACTCTCCTATCTCTCGTAACATCTTCTGAAGCCAGGTGAGACGATGGGTGGTGGAGATTGATGAATGAAATAATGTCGTACGTTTGAAAGTTTGCTGAAAATGTTTCAGGAGAGATGGCGAATACCAAGCATCTTCTCCTAGAAGAACCGTTTCCTGGGCACAGTCAGCCTAGGGAAATGCAGGAGAAGGCCGATAAACAGTTCACGGCACTAACAGCATTGAACAAAGCACTTCTTTCACATCGTGAATACAATAAGACAATTGAAAACGATCAAATTCTGCAGTGATCGACCTTTTCTGTGGTGGAGCTAAGCCTTTCATACGTCATCACTGCGCTGGTCGCTATGGCAACGTGAGTATACAATTGGCGATCTGGCAAGTTGGGCTTATCGCGTGGAAGCGAGAGACATGCCATTCGAACCGATATCAAATTGTCTTTCTTCTGGACCCTACTCGAAAAATCGATGCACTTCCCGCTGGTCTTACAGTACTAGCAGAGTCAAACCTGGTTAGGACGAACTTGAAGGGACTGAACAAGTTTGTTTGTCTTATCATAGTGCTTCTTATCCAGATCTGCCAAAAAAATGGCATGCATATCATAATTATGTAAACAGTTTCCTCTGAGACAAAAATGCGATAATACTCATAAAAAGGACACAAGATGTTGGTAAAGAGCCTGAAGTGTGTCCTTGTTATGAGTATTATCGCATAATCATATGGATTGTAGTTATGTGAAGGTGCACGTTGTGCCACATGTAAAGCATTTTATTCATAGCATAAGCCAGCAACAGGTATTAGAGGACAGTGTGCAATGAATTCATGACAGCACGTCCTCCGCCTTGTACCCATGCTGTCATTTCGTTTAGCCCGTACAAGAGGCCTCGGCTATCGGAAAAAAAAAACTACAGCAAGTGCACACATGTGGACCGAAGATTCGAACTACGTGCTGATTTTGTTCAAATCACACTTGAATTAGATCGTCTTCGCGAAAGTTCGCCCAACAGAGTTCGTCGTAAACGAATAATTTTGACTTGATATAATGCCTGGCCAACCACAGGATTGGCCCTAGTTCGTACTAATGAAAAGTTCGCCTTATCAGTGTTCGTCCTAACGAGGTTTGACTGTAGTCTGTTCTGTTCTATTTCGCTCCCCTTGACGGAGCTCGAACATTGAAACTGTGTGTACAATTGCTGTTAACACGTCGAGTTCAACTTGACTTGAAAATCCCCACACCTGCATTCAATTGGTGTGGATGACCAAGACCTCAAGGCCATACATACCTTGTGATGTACCAAGACCTCAAGGCCACACATACCTTGTGATGTAATTAATTGCGGATGCCTTGAGAAAGGTACTGGAGTGGTGATCTGCGAGGATGAGCGACTCAATCGCATTGGACACAGACAGGTTGTCGGCAAGGTACTCTTCGCAAATCGAAACGAGCCGTGTCAAACCATACTGCGAGTACACACAGCACAGATACAAGTGGACAGGAACAACATCTACAGGCATACACAGCACTGCAGCACCTTTTAGGTATTCACATTTGTTCGTATCTGTATTTATGGATTCTCCACAGCCCATAGCCTAAATCGAGGGAGTCTCCTTATCAGGGATGGATCTTCTCAGCTCACTTCCATGTCGGAGGAATCGGAATAGCAAGATCATGGCACGAAGCCCCAGCACAGCAAAACACGAGAAGCCACTTTCCAGTGGCACGCAGTCTTGCACCAGTGTCCAATCTACATAGCTGACCAAAGATAAGATAACTATTCAAGAGAGGGCATCATTTTTTCATTCACTCTCTGAGACAGGGGCGCTATTCGAGACAAGGCATTATTAAATATAGGGCTCTAGTCGCGCGAGTACGGCAATCTACCCAGAAGAAGTCCATAGAAAAGAGCAAGAGAGAAGATAGATAGAAAAATAGATAGATAGAGAGAGAGAGAGAGAGAGCTTGGCACAAACCTTATCAGATGTCGCCAGTAGCTCCGCTGCCATCTCCTCGAGGTTTTGCTTGTCGACATTGCCAGTGTAGATAAAGCGCAGCATCTCACCAAGCACAGTTGCAGACACATCTTGGATTTCCACTTGTCCCTGGGTGAGAAGAAAAAGGAGGAATCAACGCGTAAACTCACTTTCAAGATCAACACAGGAGCTGAGATAGAGGGTTCACACTAGTACTGTGCGGCTACAAATCTATACGCGGAACTACCACCCTTCAGTGATCAGGTGATGAACACCTTGAAGAGGACATTGTCTCTGTCTTGGACCTGCTGTGTGTTGGTACTGTCCATTAATCCTGGCCTGGGTGGCTTGAAAGGGGACCTCCACAAATAAATGAAAATTTGATACCCTGTAGACTTTCGGGCACCGAGTCGAATGGTCTTGGTCCGAAGTCTCTATGACAAAGGGTTCTTGAGATATTTCAATTTTAGCCACACCCCTATACCAATGTACGTGTGATGTCATTGTGGCACGGTGCGGAAATACTTTGGATTTTGAATCTCACTTTCTTCAGGAAGAAAGTCACTTCAGAAAAAAGTTTGCCAAGTTGCCTGAACCGCCGCGATGCCAAATTGTTGTGTTGTTAGTGGTGTCAGTATCACATAATCCTCCTGGGGTTAGTTTTCTCAGATTCCCAAAGGATGGAGACCTGGCAAAGCGCTGAGATGTTGCAATACATCGTGAAAATGTCAAGCCTATTTTCGCAGCACGAGCTATGTTTGCTCGTTGCATTTTGCTAAGACTTTATGATCCAGAGGGACTTGAGAGCTGAGTTTTGACGAGTGCGCCGTCCAGGACAGCCCTCATCAGTGGACCAGTGCCCTCCGAACTGTGAGCCTTCAGCGAAGCGAACTCAACAAGCTGCAACTGAGAAAGCAGGACGAGGTACGTACCATCAGGATGAGAAGAGATAAATATTGTGCTCTGGACAAGAAGCAGCTCTCTAGCTTACTTGCATGCTGTCGCCAAGGGGTGGGTCACATCAAGCATTCAGCGTTGAAGACCACGTAGCTGGGTGAGCAGCAGACACTAGTACTGGACACAGTACGGGCGAAGAAGGTGATTCAGGATTGCCCAACCAGGTGGAACAGCTCCTGCCGTATGTTGGCAAGGGTAGTCGAGCTGCAGTCTCCCCTCCAACTGCTACTTGCTGATATGTCTTACAAGGATTGGAAGCAGCTGGAGCTACCATCCACCTACTGGGAGACTGCAAAGCAGCTGCTGTCCATTCTACGCAAGGTCGATTCGGTAACCATGTATCTGGGCAGGGAGAAGTACTCCACATTGTCGTGGTATCTTCCCCTTCTAACTTCCCTGAAGACGGCCTGCACCAATGCTGACGATCATGACAGTGGCTAACGTTATGATGAAGACGATTCGACACTGCTAGCCGTGTCGCCATTGAAGAAGCGCCTCCACGACCGTATTGAGCACAGGTTCAAGCTCAACAGTCTTGATTCTGACAGTCTGTACGTGTTGGCAGCAGTCCTCAATCCGCGCTTTCGGGATCTGAAGCATTCGCCTCACCAGCGTGCCAGTATTGAGGGGGCACTGATGCATGAGGCCTCAGTAGCTGGCAGCAGCGAGTGTAGTGAGATAAAGCCGCCCACCAAGCGCAAGCCAGCCCACTCTGCTCTGAACGATCTCCTTGGCTGTGAGGATGACACGAATGCTGATTCTCTGACAGTGGAAGTCACCGCAAACTTTGAAAAGGAGAAACCGGCAGAGCGCAGCATCGCCCCACTCGAGTGGTGGGCAGTGCACGCCATCAGGTTTCCTCGGCTTGCTCTTCTGGCACTTAAATAACAACAATGTGCGTGCATCACTTACGCTGGATCTCTTCAGTTGGCTTCTGGTGACTCTATCCGGAGGTGATACTTCGATTGACAGCTTTGGAGGCTTTCGTGACGGTCTTCCCTGCTTTCTCACGCTTGCCTGAGCAGGCCCCGGCTTCGCACATGACGGCAAGGAGGAGGACGAGGAACAATTACATTCAAGTACATTTACACTGCACTTAGACTTAGGCAAGGACAATCCAGAGTTACACCATACTGAACACTTTGGTGGATGACCACGACGAGGACGAGACGCACGTGCATCAACCGGGACAAAACCTAACGGCAAACAGTTCACACTTCCCATTATTTTGTTTAGGAGAGGGTAACGAAAATGTTCAATATAAAATTAACATGAAAAGTCTTCTTGGCTGGTTGTGTGAGCTTGCCTTGAGGCATGCAAAGACATTCCAAAGAATTACCTGCTTCTGTCCCCCGTTGAAATTATACAGTTAAAAAAATATATCGGCGTACTCTGAGCTTTCCAGCGTCAAACATTTTGTCACCAGACCTCCTTTCAATTAATTGTCCTATGCATCTCATTGATGTGCGCCACGGCGATACATCCCATGATTCTCAGCAATTCTCTATCGCCAGGCACGGCACAGGGTAAAGACTGCACAGTTAATGTACAGTAGAAGATGGTACATGCAAAACTTAAAAAACAAAAAAGCCCGCCCGCCCGCACTAACTTGTTGCATGGATGGCCCCACCCGGAAAACTCTTTTCGTGTGGCCTTAGTTGGGTGGGTTTTTTCTTCTTCATGGTGCAGAGTGGTTGTTGGTAGAGAGATTCACAGACAGTATACACAAAGTTAGCCTTCTGGTCTTCAGCAGTGCAGGAACTCACACAATGCATGTACATGTACACAAAGGGTAACTTGCATGAAGCCAGAGTGTTCAGCTCGAACGTGTTGTCATGGCGAAAGTCCCCGATTACATCATTTTTAGTGATGTAGACTAGTAGTTCGTACAAGCAGGATTCAAGCAGATTTCTCCTGCAGCACAACTGAAGCTCAGTTGTACGCACTACGCAACTTCCCGCCGCTTATCTGCATCAACTATGATGTATTCCTGGAATTCCGTCGTGACGCACAGCTATGCAGCAAGTCACAAGCTACACACTCTGGGTTTCACGTACATGTCCTCTTGATGTATGATGACTACCAGTATCAGCTTGGTGAATGTAAAATACTAAGCTCAGTTTCACGCCCACAAACCCGATAATTTAAAATTATAATTATACAAGCACACGGATGGACAGCCAGATAGGCAGACAGACAGACATACAGACAGAGAGGCAGACAGACAGACAGACAGACACACACACACACACACACACAACTAAAATGCAGGCAATGACTGCTGCAAAGTGAAAAACTAACAATACAAAAAACGGTCCTGCAAGCATACCTTTTGACTTTCTTCAAGCTCCTTATACTTGAACATGGCATTGAAGACTGGAGAACGTGCTGTGAAGTATCACCCAGACAACGAGAGCCAATCAGTCAAACGATAAGAGGACAAATAACACGGAGGCTCCTGGAAAGATTGGTTGCTCGCTACGCGGGCGCTTGGGCTCTCCCTGTCGACTTGACTTGACAGACGCCACAACTACCATTCAGAGGCTCGCCTTGGGAGCAACCAACCTTTCCGCAAGTACATGTACTACTGAAGCAGTTAGTAGTGACCACCAACACGCAAGGAAACTTCTAGCAATTGCAATTCGCCGTGCATCCTAACAATCTCAGAACGAAGTGTACATGTGCATGTAGACGTGTCGGGTATGAGCAAGAGGGGAACAGCTGCAGTGCAAGCTAGGGAACGAGGGAAGCAATTAACAATAGGAGGGCAGCTGAAGAGGGGGGGGGGGGGGGGGGATGACAACGACGGGCAGCAAGTTGCTTACCCGCAAGCACACAGCGGTGGGCTCTGAATGTCTGGCGCTCGGCGATAAGTTCCACGTCAGTGTACTCCTCATTGTCCAGCAGCTCGCCAAGATTAGCGGAGAGCTGGCACTTGGGAATCAGAATATTATTGGGTTTAGTACCCACAATGTTCGTTGGATCGTCCACGACACTCACCTAACACCAGCAAATAAACCACAGAAATAGGGGCACAATCTTAGCACACAGTCAAACACAGTCTTAGCACCCACGAGCGGCCACTGCAGCAACAATCTAGTTCCACTCGGCACCTGGGCCGACAGACACTCTTATTAAAATTTATAGGGAATTATTCACGGCAAACAGTACCTTCTGAGATCATTTCAAACCGATGTGCTTGAACCAGAACTTGCAGAAGCGGGTTCTCAACAAAATCAAAATCAAAAGCGCATTTTCTAGTACATAAAGCCTCGTAACGTTTACATACATGTACATCTCATTCATGGTCAAGCAAGCTGCATGGTGCAAGGTCAACAATCACAATATTATTTTTAAAGCAACTACAAAATGTCACACCCACTATTAGCGTGAATGAGTGGAGCAATGGTTCATGATATTTAAACACAGAGTCCAAGCACCCATGAGTGCCCACTGTACTGCAGCAACAATCTAGTTCCACTCGACATCTGATCCGACAGACACTCTCTGTATTATAATTCATAGGGGTTCACCGCCCCAGGGTTCACACGTCTGGGGCCGGCTGCACAGTGTCCGGCGTGACATTCGACTCGCATGCTCAGACTTCATTGGGCAGCACTGTAGTGCACCCTGATTGTGACTGCATGCGCAGATAAAATCAGAACAACACACGTTGAAACTTGAAAGGTGCCACGGGTACGGCATATCCATAGCACCTTATCGAGTCTTTGCTGAGCAACACGGATGCCCCACAGCAGGGCAATGGATACATTCTTCGGATATTCAGCTCCGCCATGTGTAAAAGTGCAGTGCAAAGCATGTCCATGCCTGCTGCACTGAACCCAGACGGAGAGTGAACTAAAATATTTCACAGTTTGCACGAGAGTTGGTCAGACCGACTTTTCCGCATCTGTCGGAACGCCACCACCCGGAAAGATCAAAAGGAAGTTTTGGGCAAGATACTTACTTCACAGTAAATGGTTAGGCAATCATTTGGCAGCAGGCCATTCGCTTCATCCATTAAAAAATCGCGTCTGATGAATTTCTTGAATCCCCAGTCTTTGCCGGTGACAAATCGATAGGCTCTTTGACTCTCTGCAGGACACAAAGGCCAGATGAGATAATACCAGTGAGCTAGGGTCAACTGTGTGTGTGTGTTTGTGTGTGTGCCGGTGGTTGCACGGATCCGATATCTGTCAAGAATGGGCTGCGCCAAGGGTGCGTGATGGCACCTGTACTGTTTAACTTGTACTTCGGCTTAGTTATTGAGCGTTGGCGATCCCTTCTCGTGGAGCGTGGAATAGAGTCTGGTGTGGACTTCAGCTTCACAATTGATGGCCAGCTGTTCCCTCGTGTCACTAGGCGTCGTCCCCACTCCGAGTCCGGCCATGCTGATGACTTCGAGTTTGCGGATGATGCTGTACTGCTCGCTACAACTCGCAACGCAGCCGATCAATCCCTGTGTGCCTTTTGTGAGGTCGCATCCAGCTTGGGTCTCACAGTGAGCATGACCAAGACCAAGCTTCTCGTTGCAGGTTTCGGAGTTTGCCCTGCTGATTGCTCTGATTTGGTCATTGGCAATGATAGGGTTGAAGCAGTCACCTCATTCCCCTATCTTGGTTCCACCATCACTCCAGACTCGCGGTCGCAAGCGGACATTCGGAGCCGTCTAGCAATGGGTGCAGGGGCCTTTGGTGGTCTTCGGCGCATCCTACATGACCGGAGCCTGAACCTCCCTACCAGGCGCCACCTGTATGTCGTTTGCGTACTGTCAACGGTTCTGTATGGTTCAGAATGCTGGACGCCGTTGAAGGCAGATTTAGATAGAATGGACCGGTTTCACCATGCCAACATTCACTCCATCCTTGGCGTATCGCGAGGCCGACAGTGGGAACAGCGCATCTCTTCACAGGAACTGCGAGCACAGTGGGGTGATCCCACACCATTGTCACGCATGGTGCAGCAGAGACGGTTGGAGTGGCTTGGGCACCTGGCTCGTCTTGATGACACCAGAGTACCGAAGCAGTTGCTGTTTGCCTGTCTCCCTCAGTCTCGGCCATTCTGTGGACCTCGTCGTCGCTGGAAGGACACCATTCACACGGACCTATCCGTGGCTGGAGTGCGTAACTGGTTTGAGGTGGCAAGCGATCGTGGAGAGTGGCGTGGAGTGGTGACAGCAGCAGGTGAGGACAAGGAACCTGCCCCGAAGAGCATCGAGTGCCCAACCTGCAACCGTCTGTTCCGCCGTAGTTCCGACATGGCCCGGCACAAGTGTTCAGCAATCCGTCAGCTCCCGGTATCGGAGCAGCCTGGATCAGTACAGTGTCCAACATGCAACCGATGGCTACGTAGCAGAGGAGGCTTTGCGGTGCATAAGTGTCGGCTAGGCGATGTCGACCAGCCGCCGGCCCCTGCCCCTGCTCCTCTTGTTGTTCCGGGTGTAACTTGCACCAACTGTCAGCGTTCATTTAAATCGGCTGCGGGTCTCAAGCGTCACCGTTGTGGAACCTGTCCAAAGCACCCTACTGTGGCTGAACGCCAACAATTCAAATTTCACTGCCAAGTTTGCCACAACCGACGGTTCCGGAGGCGGCAAGATCTGGAACGCCACTTGGAGCATTGCCTTCCTCCCCCCTAATCTCTCTGACAGTACCTCCCATCTGGGAGCGGCGTGGCCAATCCTGGCAGCTGTCAATAGTAGTAGTAGTAGTGTGTGGGTGCGTGCGTGCGTGTGTGTGTGATTCAACTTGTCGGATAGCTACCTTCTTGCCAAAGCATTAGGAAGTTGGACTAGTTTCGGCTCCACAATCCAGTGTGTCGTTACTATATAGCTTTCATGGCTGAGGTTATTGGTATGTCTGTTGGCCCTGAGTTCCCAGTACTCAGTTGCCGAGGCTGGTTGGTAAACTAACTCCAATTTCACTTCAAGGTACCAGTGCATCTATTGTCTGTTTCTATCAAAGCAATGTGCAGTCTATACTGGATACCCCAGCAAGTGTAGGGTGTGCATAGGTAACTGTCCTGGCCGTCCTTTTGCGATGTGCTCCATGTGGTGTAGACCAGGTGTGCATTGGGGGTCGATTCACATGACTTCGCCAGTTGTGTGCTTCTCTTGCGACGGGCATACGCATGGTACATGGTGTGTGTGTTTGTATGGAGGGGGGGGGGGGTGTTAAATCGCAACACACAGACACACGCACACACATGCATGCAAGCGGACAAGACATTCCAGCAAAAGTGTGGAAGGTCCAGCCAAAGGAATCATAAGATACTCAGTACAATGGTAGATGGCTGCACCGCATCACAGAAGCAAGAGTAGACTGACACATAGACAGACCACTAGCGCCAGAACCAAGAGTACCATGACCATGTCTAGTCAAATGGCCTTGGATGAGAACATCAACTGTACACAGCGAGTACAATTAAGGGCCTTTTGGAAAGTCAGCTAAGACAAGGTTTCACTGTGTTTTACAGGGCTTGACTAGCCCAACGGGAGACATCACATACCCATCGCTTTTCGCTCTTCTTGCTTATAGTTGAGCAGCGAAAACTTGAACTTCGCTCGAACTTCTTGTTTGTCGCAATGTAAAAGTAGGAGGTAGAGTGACAGGTAATCCTTGCTGTCTTCATCTAGACCCTTAGGATTCACCCGCAGGCACCTACAAGGACAGCAAAGGACAAGAAACATTTCGAGAACAAGCAAGTGAGCAGCTGAGTTTCATACCTTTCTGAATCCTTTCCATGAGAACGGTAGAACTTCAATTTCAATGTAAACAATCGGGGAAGTGAACTGCCAGAAAAGTGGGACAAAAAAACAATCACCTTTGTTTGCCTACTTGTAGTAATCTCCAGAAATTGACCATGGCTCCCCCACCCCACCATGAGGAAAAAGCACCAAGTGCCATCAGTATATATGGCACGTGTTGTGAGATGCTTGTGGTGCAAATAAATTGTCAGTGCCTTAAGGTTCGGCCGGTTCCCCATAGCTCAGATGGTTACCCGTACTAACAATTCTTAGAGCATTGCTCATGACAAGCAATGTCCCAGGTTCGAGTCCTGGCAGGGTTGGCATTTCTGTGTGTGCATGTGCAGAATGGTGAGATCAATAATTAACATTAGTAACAAGATAAATGTCATTTTCCAAACAAAAAAGCGGCACTTGGGGTGAGTTTTGCATCTTAGCCCTTCAAGTGAACCTTCTGCCTAGGGGCAAGCAAAATGCGGCGGGCCCTTATTTGTTCACCATGTCCAACCAGCGAACCCTAGCCAAGTGCATCACTCTTCTTCCACAGATTTGGCGGAAGTCCGGTGAAAAATTTAAATTTCAGGGTCAGTAGAGTTTCGGCCGCCGAGTCGAATGGTTTTGGTCCCACGTGTCTCCGACAAAGCGTTCTCGAGATATTTCCGTTTGAAAAACTGAGTTTCGGGGGCTGCGCCATGACGTCATGCGGCCGCGCCACACCCTCCGCAACGTCATAGCGTGCAGCTAGGTCAAAAGGAGTGCGTGAAAGCAATAGTGTCAGTGCTATTTCAAATGATTTGGCGACTGATATTAGGTGGTGCAAGCGACCCCGAAGACCTAACTCCTTGTGAGAGTGAGGATGCAGCCATGGCTGACCTTCATGAGTTTGGTCTGGGGCTGAGAACCTCGGTATTCACTGAAGAAATGGCCGCGCGGGCCGGTCAAGAGTGAGCGCTCTGAGTTTCCGACTGATGAAGAAGCAGCAGCTATTGCAGACGAGGCTGATATAATTATCAGATCGCTGGAGAGCAGGGTCGCCAAAATGGAGAAGAGTGATGCGAGTGCTCTAAATGTTGTTCCATACCGATTCACTTAGACTCCAGTAGCCTGCCACATGGTGATGTTTTGGTGCGAACTTGGCATATTTCGGACTACTCAATTGGAGAACACTGCAGGCTCTTTGAACCACGGGCACGACTCTTCGGTCGCAACTCTATGGAATGTGAAAGTTCTAGGTCCTGGAGCTGTTCGCTGTTTTGTCACTTGTCACGGTTGTGCACTCGATCGCTGTAGCATAAAATAATAAGGCGGGACTGGAGCGGAAAACTAAAATTTTCTTTCTCAAAGCACAACCACCGACACCGGCAAGGAGAAACGCACGTTCTCTGACTACAGTACATGATATGACTGGACGACTGATGCGAGTGTACATGTAGTACATGACAAGTCCGTGTGTTGACTAGTTTTCTGAGTCTTGTGTCTCGAGTCTTGTTCAGTTGTTGTAGATACTAGCCCAGCACGGCAGTGCTGGAGTAGTTCCATGTGTGATGAGTTTGTTGACTGCACTACAGCTAGCATGCGCACGCAGCGCATTGCTAGAGCCGTAGAGGCCATCGCATGCTGACGGAAAAAGTCCAACTCAGAAACGGCTAAAATACGTTAAACCGTATTTCCACAAATAGTAGGCCGGTCTACTATTTTTTCAACCTCGTCCTAACCCGGCCTTATAATCGAGGACGGTCTTGTATTCGAGGACGATCTTTTATTCTTTCAACCCAGTTTGACCCCGGTCTTCTATTTCTCGCCACACAGTTTTACCCCCGTTCTTCCATTTTCTTCTACACAGTTTGAGCACGGTCTTCTATTTTCCCACAGTTTGAGCACGGTCTTCTATTTTTAACACAAGAACAAAGACTCGTTTAGTAGGCCCGGTCTTCTAATCGGAGACGGTCTTTTATTTTTTCAATCGGACCCTGCCCCGGCCTTATATACGAGGAAGGCGTTGTAAACGAGGACGGCCTTTTATTTGCGGAAATACGGTAACCTCGAGGTTTAGCGAGCTGAAAATCACAGGGTACGTAGTGTTTGTAACACTGAATCGAATGGTCTTGGTCCGAAGAAGCTGCGACAAACGGTTCCCCAATCGAACGCGCTCCGAATATGGCCATTTTGTACACGACTAGATGGTGTGGCTACCTGGCTGCACGCTGTGACGTCATCACCTGGATCTGGGTGATGCGCGCTCAAATTCGCACATGTTCGATTGGGCGTATCTGACGAACCATAGGCTGCAGCCTCCTCGGACAAAGACCATTCGACTCAGCGACCCGAACTCTACGGACTGTGAAATTTAAATTTTTCACCGGACTTCCCCTTTAACTAGATTTAACAACTCCATATCAAAGCATACTGGTACTCCATAAACAACTCGTGTGTGTGTGTGTGTGTGTGTGTGTGTGTGTGTGTGTGTGTGGTGTGTGGGTGGTGTGTGTGGGTGGGGGATCATACATGCACACGTGCATATGTGTGTATGTGCACTCGAAGAGAGTTGCGGTAGCTCGTGACAGCGCACAATACACCTAGGTGCAGAGCCTAGTCCAAACACTTGAAAGAAGGAACTGTTGCTGTCTCACAATCGGCTAAAACCGTGAAACTCCGAGGTACAGCAGAAACACTTTTGATTCCTTCCTTCAAATGTGTATGCGCGTATGCATGTGTGTGCGTGTGTGTGTGTGTGTGTGTTTGTGTGTGTGTGTGTGTGTGTGTGTGTGTGTGTGTGTGTGTGTGCAGGCATATGCACGCGCGCGTGTTCACAACATGTACATGTGTGCGATCACGCCAGCAGGTATGCATGGATCCACAATCTGGCTTTTGTTACAATGGAGAAGTCATGGTTAACACTTCATATCCATACATTACCATTGCATTCCATCCTTGTCGCCGGATGAAAAGATGGAACTTTTCAATATGTCTCCTAACTCCTCTTTGCAGTAGCTGAAATTCTCAATTGTCCACAGATAGGAGAATTTGGTGACACGAACTTCAGTGAAGCACCAATTCTCAGCAGGGTGGTTGCCATCATCTGGTAACCGCTTCTCCGCCTTCAATGACATAACACAACAGCACTGCCAACCAGGATAACGAGAATTTTCCGAGAAGGATACTGGATTACTAGTATATCATTTTCCAGCAGATTCGAAAATACGAATTTCCAAGAGCTGACCACTCAAACTAAACAAGCTCTTATTATCACTTATCACGTTTTCACCACGCTGGATGTAGAATAAGTCTAATACGAAATACTAAGTTCTTATGATATACGTGAAGGTAGCTGTGACCAGAAGTCCTGTACCCTTCGAGGCTTCTTCAGACAAAACAATTATGATTATAAATCGACATCTACAACACGACTCTAGCTAGCTCTACTGTCTACACGGAGAATCTACGTCTCGCCGCCAGGGAGTCGTATTTATACGACTGGTTGCTGGACCAGGATCAGGAGTCGTAAAAGAGAGTCTAAAAATACCGATCGTGTACTGTATTTTTACGACTCCCTAGGCCCTGATCTCATCGATCTGGCAAATCAGCGGCTTCAGCGCGCGCTGCAGCTGCATCTGCGCTGCATACACAGCATATGCATGATGATTGATACTGATTACTGTGGTAAACAGGGAGTCGTAAAATACGACTCCCTGGTGGTAAACTATTACCAAGAGTAGATACTCTTGCTATTACTTACAGTGTAGATCTACCGGTATGCGCATGATGAGGCATGATGAGCTCATCATGCACGTGTTTGCGCAAATTGCATGCATGCATGATGCATGTGTTTACCTAGAAAAGTGTTGATTTTTGAATTATTTCTTTGGTCGTTTCCGCATCAGTAGTTCCAGCTAGCAGACCTAGTAGTACCTCCCGATAACAAAGCGCCTTGTTCTCGTATTGCTACCTGTAGTATAATAAATAGTACGGCGAGTGGAAGCACCAAACTTTCTTTCACAACTTTAATACTTACAAAATACAAGTGTTGGAGCTCTGCCACGGCTGAAGCGAGATAGATGATACCGTCCCGTGGATATTGTAGCAGGTCCAATAATTGTTTTATTTGACGCTCGCGAGCCGAGAATACATTTCAGCTGTGGTGAAGAAGAACGATCTTGGAGCAATGGCTGGTACTAGAAAATGCAGTTTTCTGTTCTTCAAGTATGCCTTGGTGCTACTGAATGCGTTCTACCTTGTAAGTGAAGTCTCTGTATGATTTTGTTTCTATACCCTGTGTGTTGTGTTTTCGTTTGCTATTCGCCATCCGCAAATTTAGGGTTTGTTCTTGTTTCAGAAGGATCCTGGATGACTATTGTCACAGTATTGTGCATTACCATTCTCTTCAAACTGCATAAGAAGAGAACAGCTATGCTGGCGATGGGTCTCGGGCGAAAATCCTAGCAGTCATGCACGGTCACCTCCTCCCCCCCCCCCCCCCCCTTCGACACTGAAATATACATGGCATATTAATATTATGTACTTGTGCACAAATTTATTTGTACTTGTAAGTTGTAGTTAGCAAAAGGGATACCGTACCGTAAAGTCGTGTATAAAAGCCGCGGCTTAGGCCGTCATCACACTACGTTCTCCGACTCCCGTTTGCGTCTAAGTCCACGGTGAAAAAACCAAAACGGGTGGTCGTGTCATCAGACGGGCACAGTTCTTGACGCGTACATGCAGTCACGTTTTTGGAGAAATTTGAACGCACATACATCGAAGTACAGGGTCGCTCGGAAAAAGGCCGGGGGAGATACGCACGTTCATACAAAAAGTTGTATACCCCCTCTCCCTACCACGTCTACGCTTCCCGTTTCCTCTGCTCCCGTTTTCACCCCGTATATGGATCATGACAACCGACCAAAACTCCTTACGTGGACGTAGACGCAGCGCTTTGTACCGTGGTGTGATGACAGCCTTATATGACTTTTCAGGGGAAATTTTGCAGGTTGCTTTTGAGACGGGCTTCAAGACGTGTATTTCTATGCATGTCAACACTAAAACCAGGCAGACTGGCTTATGTGCCGACAGTGTATCTTGAAAATCAGGCTGCTATTCAAAACAGGCCTCTATATGAGACAGGCTTTAATACAAGACTCTGCGGTATGCATTATGCCATATCACCTGATCTGAACACCTACTCACATGCTGGTCTCTTCGCTGGAACACAACTTTCTGAATAATGAATCACCAAATTGTCGGGCATGGCCCATCTACAGGGTGAAGCAATAACAGATACATACAGATGAACAACAAAGAAATGAAGTACTAGTAGATATGATGTGAGGTGCAGTAGAAAGGTGATAAGATTTCCACTGCACCTCACATTGTATCTATGTACTGGCGTTTGTTCTTGGAGCTGGACGTGGAACTGTCCCCTCTGCTCGAGGTCATTGGCCGCAACTGATGTACAGTCAGACCTCGCTTAACCGCACACATCCGTTTTCCATAAAAATATCCGGATAGGCGAGGGAACCGGATAATGGAACACACAAGTGACATACTGTATGATTATGTGCATGACACATGCTGTAAATCGGTAACCAACGATTTTCTTCTGGATAAAAGAGGACCGGATAAGCAAGGTCTGACTATAGTAATTGCACATATTACTGCAAGTGGGGCCAATGACATCCAGCCCACCAGCGATGTGGCCATGAGAGAATGTGTTTGCTGACAGGCAAGTGTGCCCACTACTTGGTAGGGCTTCGATGTCATTGGTCCCACCTGCAATAGTACAGTTAACCTCTTGAGTAACGACCTCGGGCCTAACAACAACTCTTCAATAATGACACTATCTTCATATCAGACTTACTCACTTAGTGACCATTTTTACTGCATGCTGTCAACCTCACGAACAATGACAATTCGCTAGCAACGGCACTTTTCTTGTGCATGGTCGAGTGTCGTTATTCGCAAGGTCGACTGTAGTAGCACGGGTGCTGACCGCCTTACCCACACTGAATCATGTCTAGTGCAGGGATGAATTTATTGTCATATTTTTGCATAGGAGTTTCTGCTATACAAATGCACAATTGTATAGCAGTCTTTGATTTTGATTAGCATTTTTTCTTTGAAGGCTGGGTGTTTACCACACTGTCCTTCGTGAGTGTGATGCCTGAAAGCCTCTTTTCGAAAAGACCGACTGAATGATACAAGTTCACGCAGATTGAGAGTGCCTGCATCACAT
This sequence comes from Sycon ciliatum, assembly GCF_964019385.1. Taxonomy (NCBI): domain Eukaryota; kingdom Metazoa; phylum Porifera; class Calcarea; order Leucosolenida; family Sycettidae; genus Sycon; species Sycon ciliatum. The sequence goes on along the minus strand of NC_088643.1, from coordinate 56,349,018 downwards.
ACACTGCACTGTATGCATGCTACTTGAGAGCGCAGGCTAGGTATACCGTAAAGTCGCGGATAAAAGCCGGGCTTATAAGCACGTAAGCCGCTTTCTGCATCAGGCTTTAATGCAAACCATGCTTATATGCACCACACTTGCATAGAAGCCAGGCTTCTACGCGCGACACGCGTAGATCTACCACTGACCACCGGTAAGGCGGCAGTTTTACTTTGCACTGTACATAGCACATGCACTCTTGACCTACCCGATCTGTGCTTGCATAGAAGCCGGGCTTCTACGCGCGACAGGCTTATAATAGTTACCGTATTTCCGCGCATATAACGCCATGGCGTTATAGGTGAAACATCGCTGTTTTGGACCAATTTTTTTACAGAAAATAGCCTCGGATTTAACGCCATGGCGCTAAAAGTGAGAGTCGCGTACATGCAAAAAAACCGGCAGAGTATGAACTTCGACTTCGAGTACCCGGATGGTGCTGTTGCACGTTCATGTCGAGCATCCATGTACTTTCAATTTTCCCTGAAAATTTCAAATTGTGAACCTATTGTGTACAAGGTGGCATGTGACAGTGGGGATGGGTACATGCAGAGAGAATCACCGCTACTGTAGGTTCACTGAAAGAATTGAACTCACTTTTAACACCAGATGCAATTTCCTCCACATTGACTTTTGTTCACCATGGCTTAATAAGTGAGGGTGGCCTTATATTCGGATATAACGCCATGGCTTTATATGCGCGGGAATACGGTATATGCATTTGACCCGTTTGATTTTCAGGCTTCTATCCGCGATGTGCTTGTATGCAAACCCGGCTTCTATCCGCGATGTGCTTGTATGCAAACCCGGCTTCTATCCGCGATGTGCTTGTATGCAAACCCGGCTTTTATCCGCCACTTTACGGTAGATAGTTTGTATGTATCGCAGTTTTCTGCGAGTCGCGGTGACTTTTGAGTAGCAGTAGAGCGATTTTGCATTGCAAACTGCGATGCGATACAGGATAAACTCATCCCTGTAGTGCATTACGTAATAGCTACATGTAGTCGTTTTGAAGCGATGATCTTTACAGACACATTCATCCGGTGCTGATTATGTTTGTATATTGAGCATCTGGATGAATTTTCTCTCTCGCGTGGGCAGGCCAAACTTGGTGTGTCTTGTTGGGTGTTTGTAGGAGACTTTATTAGCACGCTTGCAGTTGTTCTTTATCGTTGGCTTTCTGGTAATGACCAAAGCCTGCGGTTGATTTTGTGCCTCACCATTACCCTGATTGGATATGTGGACCTGTGTGTTTCGGTCTCTCTTCTTCTCCTTCTGAACAGTTGGTCGGCATCATCCTCATCGCAGTGGCTGGAGCTGCCAAGGCGTCGGCAATGTTCACCAGCCTATCCCTTCTTGGGGGCATCGTGGCATGCGGAGTGTTTGTCCTTCTTGTTGCCATCCTTGGCCTGGTCGGTGCATTCAAGCATCACCAAGTCCTACTGTTCTTTGTATCCTCCATGCATGGTGAAAGAAAATTACCACACCTTTAATAGAGAGCAGTTTCTGCACTTGTGAGCAGCTCGGTGAGAAAGTCGACTAGGTATGGCTACTTAGGGATTAGACGAAGGTATGCTGCAATGGAAGAAAGGTTAACTCTGCATTGTTCCGTACAACATTCATTTCAGTCCTTTAGTTTTAATACCCGACTACATGGTACTAGCGTCGGGAATTATACAGCACTGGCTGTTGGTGGGAAGCAAGAAACATTCAGCTGAGCTTGATACATATCTTGAATATTGTTTGCACCCGATAGCAGTACATGTATATGAACAACATGATCTGTGAGGCTCCACCTTGTGCAGTGCATTAGTCTTGTGATAGCCGTGGGAATTATGAGTCTGTCTGTTGTTTGGTGACCTGTCAGATGACTGCTGTTTCCTTAATCGTGTGAATGACGCAGTACATGATATCGTTGCTGATCATCTTTCTAATTCTCTTTTCCGTTTCGGTGGCCGTTCTGGCTCTCACTGGCAGTCAGCGCCATACAATTCTGGAGAAGTCCTGGTCAGCATCTTCCAACTCGACTAAATCCGATGTTCAATCGGCTTTTGACTGCTGTGGCTTTGACTCCAGCTCGCGCAATGCCACCGATAATCTCTTCCACCCTAGCTGTGTAAGTGTGCTCTCTTGTTACCGACGTTTACAGCTTGAATGCAATGAATGCCCAGTCCAGGACCTGGACAATGAAATGCAGCACTGGCCACAGGTACAGTGCCCGATGCGCAACAGCCCTGGTTACGCGAGAAGACTCCCTGCTGCACCATACCCGACTTCCATACCGTATTTCATTGTCCAGTAGTGTGCATATCCTTATCTCCAACATGCGCTCAGTCTTCAATCCTCTCTAGTTACTAGTAGCCCTTTGGCTCTTGTGCGTGCGCCTTTCTACAGTGCTTCGTCGATGACTTCAGCCAGCCTCATCTGTATAATATTGCTGTCTACAGCATTGGGTAATAGGCATGGTTAGCATTTTAGCGTTCACTCTTACTTCGACCATCTGCCTGTACCGTTTTTTGTGTGTTTTCAAGACATGGTTCAGGTTAGCATTTCGGTTTCTGAATATTACCGTTTCGTTCTCCCGCTAAACAGCTTTCTATCGTCGAAACGATTCCAAAGCGATGCTATTTTGGGTGCTGGGTACGAGAACCGTTGGATTTAGCGTTAACGGTAAAATGCTAACCATGTCTAATATGTAATTGTAGGTGTGTGTTCGTGTGTGTGTGTGTGTGTGTATGCCTGGGTTTTATTTCAGACTGCTGCTCCCAAGGCCCCAGCTTGCGCCAATCGCACCACTTGCACACCGCCATTCTTTACCGACGAAACACCCTGCTGCGATACCTGCTACTCGCACTGGCAGGAATCAATAGAGAAGCTGGTCAGGTCGTCGGGCGGCGTTGGCCTCTTCTTCTCGTTCACTGTGGTGAGTGGTGTTACTTCATGTTTTTCTACGCTTAAATTTCCCCGATTATAAGTTGCACTCGATTGTAAGCCGCTCTCCTATTTTAACCCTTTGAGACCCCACTGAAAGTACGACGATTCACTCACCTTCAAATAACATGCACTTTCGCTCGTATCTCTATGAAACAGTCACCGATTTTTGCAAACTAACCACCGTTGGAAAGGCATTTCCAAGACGAAGAGACTAGTACCACACTCAAGCCAGCTACCTGCACAGCCTCTGCTCTGCGTGGCCTATAATGCCGCCCAAAACAGCAGCCATGCGCGAACAGCTTCAGCAAAGTTCAAACAGCCGCCATTCCATTCTTCTTCATCGCATCGACTTCAAACAAACTACAGCGGAAAGCTCGTTCCAAGCGCAAAATTTTGGTGTGCAGCATGCTTTAGTATGACGTACCATTCCGGGGAAATCTCCTGCCAAGTGCAGCGTGAAAATTTGAATTTTTCGATCTGAGTGCATTTTTCAGTTAGTCTCCGACTTCGAGTCGCACCACGACGGCATCGTAACTCCTAGAGACTTCGGATAACTTCGACGTAATAGCCAAGGGTATTCTCGAAACGTAGATACTTTGTTTATGAAAATCGGCGAAGGAACACCAGAGATATAATTATTTTAGTGTCACTGTATACCAAACGATCGAATTCGATCGTTGGGGTCTCAAAGGGTTAAAGGGGAAGTTAAGGCAAAAATAAAAATTTCACCAGTTGTAGTCTTCGGGGTGCTGAGTCGAATGGTCTTGGTCCGAGAAAGCTGAGACGCTCCCTTCCTACTTGAATCCCAATCGAACTCGCGCACTTCCACCGAAACTGGGTGACTGCGCCCTACTAGATGGGGATTTGTATGCAAAATGTCACTAAAAGCGCCATTTCGTTCTTATAAAAGCACGGATGACCGCGATTGGCCCATATGTTGTAGTCTTTTGGACGCTGAGTCGACTGGTTTTGGTCCGAAAAGGCTGCGATGCAGAGTTCCTCCTTTATTCCCAATCGAACATGGTTGAAGAAGTGGTCACGTGCTCCTGGGTGCCCAAATCACCTGGTCACCACGCCAGCAGGCAACAACTTTCACACCAAGGTTCAACTCGAGTTCAACTCGAGTGACAGGACTGCACCCAAAAAAGGTCAAACAGGCTAGTAAGTTGTACCCTGCAGGCACGGTGACCAGCTGACTGGTGTACGCAGGAGCACGTGACCGCTTGTTCAACCATGTTCGATTGGGAATAAAGGAGGAACGCTGCATCGCAGCCTTTTCGGACCAAAACCAGTCGACTCAGCGTCCAAAAGACTACAACATATGGGCCAATCGCGGTCATCCGTGCTTTTATAAGAACGAAATGGCGCTTTTAGTGACATTTTGCATACAAATCCCCATCTAGTAGGGCGCAGTCACCCAGTTTCGGTGGAAGTGCGCGAGTTCGATTGGGATTCAAGTAGGAAGGGAGCGTCTCAGCTTTCTCGGACCAAGACCATTCGACTCAGCACCCCGAAGACTACAACTGGTGAAATTTTAATTTTTGCCTTAACTTCCCCTTTAAGGTTTGTGCGATTTTGTTTCGATATATTCACTTCAGTAGTAAGTCATGCTCAATTGTAGGTCACACACCTTGTTTGCCCTTGAATTTTGGTGTAGAAAGGCGCGATTTATATTCGGGGAAATACGGTACACAAATGTGCAGAGCAGGTGTTTGTGTACGAAAAGTATTCAATACCGTTTCATGATGTATTTCCATGCCCACCTGGAGACTTGAGCGCCCTTGTCTGCACACTGCCTGTAAAACGGCCGATTTTGGCTGGTAAAAACTTCAGCGACTTCTACAGCAGCACGAATTTGCGAGGGATGTTTTTAGTGAACAGTGTTTCATGCATAAGAATTCCATACCGACTTCTAGCGTACTCTCCCCTATTAAACTTATGAAAGAAAATAACCCTGTGTACATAGTTATCAGTTTACTCATTGGTTTGAGGGAAAGATGCGAACGGGACAAGGTCAACAAAGCATAATAAGCTGTTCCTTCACGACTACCAGGGCAGTGCACCCTATGTAGCAGGTATGTTTCACCCGAGTCCGTCGTAACTGTACACTTTTGTATGTGATCTTATGGAGAGAAAAAAAAATAGGCTGGTGCCATGAAATTTGTAAGTAATAGCCTGGGAGTCGTCAAATACTAGTACTTTAACGACTCCCTGGTAATAAATAGCCAGGTGTAATTCTTGTCTCAGTCTTTATTTTGTAAATGATTTTTTCACTACGCTCGAAATGTGGATTTTGTTTTATGCTTCATTTCTGTGTGTGAGTGGTTGCGCATGTGTTGCTGTTTGAAATCTTTTATTCTCACGTTGTTGTTGTTGTTGTTGTTGTCGTTGTGGTCGTCGTTGTGGTCGTCGTTGTGTGTGGGTGTGCGCTTGCGTCCGTGTGCATGGGTGTGTTTGTGTACGTCCTTGTGTATGGGTGTGTGTACGTGTGCGTGTGCATTGGAACTGCAGGGAGGCGGCATGATTTTCACTTACTGCTACAGGAACCGCAAGGACCCGTCTGTCAACCCTCGTGCGTTTCTCTAGTCGTCACTCACTGGCGTTTTTTAGGTTGTCTGCATACAGCGACACTGTCCAGTTTTTATCCAATCCACCGCTTGCCCTGTTGCCTTGCTGTCTGCTACACTCACTCATGGGATACCCAGCTGGTTCTGGCAATGGCCAATTCTTGCATGCTCTGAAATCAGAAAATTTAACATATTTGAAGCTACTGCTATATTCTCACACCAGCTGCTTGCATTATTTCCGACCTACTGCGGGCCTTTACTGTGCTATCATTTACATACTATTGTGAACTTGTAATAATGTATTCACTTGTCATAATGTCATCTGTTTTTTTTTTGCTTTTCATGGAAATTTGGTTCTTTTGGTGTTGTTTTACTTTTCATGGATCCAGTTGGGTCCCATTGGCATTTTCTACCTATTGTCAACAGATGTGCATGTCTGCTGCTTCATGTTTTGCTTGCATGCTCTTTCTGTGATCTCTTCCAATTTAGCGTTACTTGTATTCTGTTGGTCGCGGCATGTGATTTGTCATCGGAATTTGCACTGTCCTTGACACTTTCGTGTGTACCTATACATATGTGGGCAGTGCTAGCACCGGTGTTGACGTACTACTTGTTGTAATTCATTTTTCACGTAGAACCTCACAACACGCGCGAAGATCTATCTTCCATGTGTATGGATAGTCTGAGACGCGTGCATACTATTGTGCGGACATGCACCGGTATCATCGGCGGTATGTCACAGAGGAGTGCGAGAAAGGTCACTTAGGTGTTTATTTTTATTTTTTTACTATTGAACACTCACTGCATGATGAACTAAAATGAGGAGAAGAACTCGACACAATGGTACATATCCAGCAGGACGGAGTGGGTGGGACCTGTGAAAGCTCAGCCGACCAAGGGTCTCGGCATCACAGCAGCACATGTGCACCAAAGGAAACAAAATGGGGAGTGGAACGGCGGGGAGGGGAGCAGGAGAGCAAGAACTCTAAGGATAGGAAAGAGAGGAGGGAGGGGAGGAAACCAGGAAACTAATTTACTTGTTATCAGTCCAAGATATGAGTGCAAACAAGTACAAAGATAGCAGTATCAAGATCATGATGCTGAGGCGAAAGTAGAGGCTGATTGCCGTGCAGATTTGACGAAAGATTAGAGTGAGAATGGAGGAGAGTTAGAGAGAGATAAAGACAGATGGATTGGGAGTTTGATGAGAAGGGAGTGCTCCGAGAACATCAACAGGGTCGTACTGGCAGTAGCCTAGGGGGCGATGTCCGTGGCCAATGACCAACCCGACCGTTTCAGGTAGCGGTAGGTCAGAACCTTGAACTGCTGCATCCCACTGGCAGACGGTGCATCGCGGAGGAGAGTGGCTGGCAGTTCATTCCAGGCTTCGATGAGGCACTCCGGGAAAGAGCGCAGCGCAACATTGCAGGATCTGGCAGGTAGGGCTGTCTGGAGTTGAAGCTCGTGCGCAAGGTTGGCTGCCGAGCGGCGACGTGTGGCAGGCGCGATGGCGGGTGCGATGGCTCTGGCTGGGCGTGTCGCTGCAAGAGCTGGTGGGCTTGCGATGTAATGGAGCTTGTACAGAGTTGTGAGGCCGGCCAGTCCCCCCACGGCGCCGCAGGGACAGAGTGTCCATTGCAGCCCCTGTCCCAATCAGGGTGAGGGCACGATGCCGGACTCGGTCCAGCTGTGAGAGATGGGTAGCCGCAGCTCCCAACCATACAAGTGGGCAGTACTCCATTGGAGGCCGAATGAACCCCCGGTATGCTGTGCTCCGGCCCGGTGGGTCCAGGACATGGCACGCCTTCCGGAAGAAACCAATTCGCTGTGTGGCACGCACTGCAGTTCCTCGAAGATGCTCCGAGTATGTTAGATGGGCATCAAACGTCACTCCAAGGAGCTTCAGCCGCGAGCATTCCGGGACCGCTGTGCCGTTGAACTTGATGGGTGGTGTCTCCCAGGGTCTGCGGTGGCGGGACACAGTCATGGCCTGTGATTTCGTTGGCTCAAAAGTGACGCGTCACTGAGCACCCCATTTAGCAAGTGCATCCACACCAGCTTGGAGGTTGCGGCACACTTCTGTCACAGCATGTGGCGTTGGGATGTGGGCATAAAGCGTGGTGTCATCTGCGTAAACAGCCGGAGTGATCCCTTCCGGTAGGACGTCGCAGGCGTCATTCACGTACAGCAAAAACAGTGTGGGCCCAAGGATGCTCCCTTGTGGGACCCCAGCCGATCAATCTTGTATGGTTCTGAAGATGCTCCGCCGACTACTGCCTGCAACTTCCTGTCATACAGGTAGTCAGACAGCCAGTTGAGGAGGGGACCAGTGATGCCGTATGACGCAGCCTTGTGGAGCACGCCTCGGTGTGAAACTTTGTCGAATGCTCCTGCTATGTCTACAGCCAGCACGCGGACTGCGCCACCACGGTTGACTTCGGAGACCCAGGAGTGGTTGAGAGACGTGAGAAGGTCAGATGTGCTGAGCCCCTGCCGGAATCCGTACTGGTGGATGGACAGAGCCTTTTCAGGCTCAAGATGATTGACTATGGCAGTGTTGACAATCTTCTCCATGACTTTATGAACTGCGGGTCGAGCGACCATGCAGTTCATCGGCGCAGTCCTGTGGAACCAGCTCTCGCCTGATCTCCGTTCCGAGCCCAGCCACCTTCAGTTCTGTGCCCTGCTAAAAGCGCATCATGGCTCCGTTTAAATGCTTTTCGGCTAGTGTGTTTCTGTGGTATAGCGGACTGAAGAATAGTAAACGTGTTTTGCAATATATGTATGAAGCTATTTTGTATATAGTATGTTCCCATTCCGTTTTTGCTTTGGTGTAGCCCTGAGGTTGATTGCTTATTTATTTCTACCCTTCCTCTCTCCATACTTCTGTCCCCCCCCCCCCCCTCTCTCTCATTCCTTCTGTCGTCCACATGTATCAAAGGAGGCGAAATCGCCTGTTTGTGGTGCGACGTTAAATAAACTTCTACAACAACAACAACAACTTTGGAGACAACAGATAACAAGGACACAGGTCGGTAGTTCTTAACAGCAGAATGAGATTGCTTCTTGTGTATCGGGACCACACGGGCTACTTTCCAGAGAGAGGGCTGGACATGGCACCGAAAACAGAGTGAGAACAGCTTGGCAAGTGGTGCAGCCAAAACTTTTGAGCACTGCTTCAGAACTCTGGCAGGAATGCCATCGGGTCCGGAAGCCTTGGTTTGATCCAGCTGGCGGAGCTGGCGCTGGAATTAACTGTCGCTTCCCGAAATCGGACAGTTGTCAGGGCAGATGTACACCTAGGAGGAAGGTCAGGAAGGTCGGAGTGCTGTAGATCTTGATCACCCAGACTGCATTTGCTCGCAAAGAATTCTCCAAAGCAAGTAGCCTTTTCCTGGTTGGTGACATATTCTCTGCCCTGGGCATTGCGTAGAACAGGGATAGACGAGCTGCGGCCAGAGCCTGCAGCTTGCTTCAGGAGTGACCACCATTGCTTGTTTCGCAGTGATCCATGTTTGAGCCGATCTCGGATGCGGGCAGATTCTGCCTGCTTTGCGAGACGAAGGCAATTGGCAGAGGCTCGGACTTTGGCATTGTAGTCAATGAGTTGCTGGTGGCAGGTGGGGTGTCTCCTGAGACGGTTTCATGCATTCTTCTTTGCCTGGGTAGCGGCTGAGCATTCCGGCGTCCACCAGGATGGATCTGTTGGTTTCTTCGAAAGTTCTTTGTGTGGGATGAAGCGATTCATGCCTTCCATGACAACAGCGGTTACTGATCTGCAGGACGCCTCGGGGTCTTCTGATATATCCCAGTTTGCTGTTGAGTAGAAGTGCCGAAGCCGGCCCCAGTCTGCCTGAGCATACCTCCAAACGCCCCGTTTAGTCGGTGGTTCGCGGAGTGGGGTGGCATCAAAGGTGGCCACAACGGTGGCATGGTCTGATGCTCCAAGGCAATGGGGCCCAGTACATTTACCACCACTGAGGTCTCCGAGAAGTCGCTGAGTATGAGGTCCAGGGTGTTCTCACCACGTGACGGGTTGAGTAACGTGCTGGTGGAGCCCGTGGAACGCAGAGAGTTCTTCCATGTATTCACCAGCTGGTGTAGTCTTCGTGCTGCATAGCCAGCTTTCATTATGAACATTTAAATCCCCGGCTATCACAACGCTGTTCCCGAGGGATCGAGCTTGATCCATGACTGAGTCAAGATACTCAAGCAGAGAGACATCTTGTCCAGGGCACGACCCGGGTCGGTACACTGTCACTGCACATACAACTACTTTCTGGCCATTGTCCAGGTGCAGGCGAAGCCAGATGATCTCATGGCCATGGCAGTTGATGTCACTCAGGTGGTCAAAGGAGAGGGAGTCATGGAGGCATGGAGGAGTCAGATAGTGAGGCTTTCTCCGGGGTGAATTTAGTCTCTGTTACGATGGCGATGTCAGATCTGCTCCGTGCAACAGCATGCTGGAAGGCTCCAAACTTTGACAGCAGCCCAAAAGCATTTGTCAGCAGGAGCTTCATTACTGGGTATGTCCTTGCGCAGCTGGTGTTCATTGGTGTTTGTGTGGCTGAATCGCTCCAGCTGAGGCAGCCTCTTCCTCACTGTCCCTATCGCCTCTGCTGCCCACGTTGCCGGCGCCAGATGCACCAGATGAACTGTCACCCTGCGGCCGTTTGCGGTGTCGCCAGGCTCGAGCGTAAAGCGGTCGTGGCCAGAAGTTCGCAGCAGTGTGACTGTTTCTAAGCCAGTGGCGTCGAGCGTCAATCGGGCGGAGACTTTCCCGTCTTCCGTGGTGTGCATGCTGCACTCATGCCGAGTCATGGACCTTGACGGATTTGGCCACTGCCACAGATCGCTGCTGAGTGAACTCTGTCACTCGCTCCTCTGTGCAATCCGCGTGCAGATTTCCCACATACACGACTGCCTTCCTTGTTTGGTGGGGTTCTTTGGATACTAGTTTTCACGATTCATCAGCGATTGGGTCGAACGATGTTTTCTGGGGCTTGACTGGGGGGCGCCCAACAGTCTGAAAACTTTCGTCTTCCTCGCTCGAGATCTCACGATCGTGTGCTCGCAGTATTGTTGTGTCTGATTGTGGTCTTGTGTGAAACTACTTCCAGTGTTTAGACGTGCGCCCATCACGTTTTGAAAGCAATTCTATCGAGCGCGAGAGGGCTGGGGTTTGCTTTGCAGGGGGTGGTGAAGAATGGTCAGGCTTTGCACGAAACTCTTTGTGACGTACATATCCTCAAAGTTATTGGTAGATGTTAATATACCGGAGTATACAGCGTCAATCACCAGTTGCTGTTGAATGAGTTATTTGATTGTGGGATTGATGACTCGGCTCTGGCATGGTTTAAAAGCTACCTGAGTGATCGAACGCAGCAGCTCATATATTATCATAGAGTCATTGCACCAGATAAGAGGGCCTGCCACGCAGGGTGTTCCGCAGGGGTCTGTTTTGGGACCTGTCTTATTCAGCCTCTACATGTATGTCCGTGGTCTTCCCTCACCCTCATGCGTCAACAGTTCCACAGTTCTGCAGTTTGCGGATGATGTGAATATAATGTACGCAGCTGGTGACTCTGCTGAGGAAGTCATACTCATCAGGAACGTTGAACGGAGATCTGCTCAAGCTGTCTGCCTACCTGAAAGGGAACTGAGCGCATGACGCTGAACCCAGCAAAGACGAAGTTCCTCCTCCTTCACAGAAAGACGACAGCAGTGCCTGGTTCCGCCAGTGTCGTCATTGACGGCGTCCATGTTCTTCGAGCGCAGTCCGCACGCTATATTGGCATCGTTATTGACGAGCACCTGACTTTTGGGTCACAAATTAACAGCTTGATTGGGTCTGTCAACAGGAAACTCGATGCCTACCGCATGTCAAGACATCTCTTGCCATTCCACGCACGGCGTAGCTATTATCTTAATACCATTCAGTCGTCATTGGGTATGCAAGCAGCGCTTACGTCCACACCCTTAGGCTTAGTTCTTACTATTTCGATAAGTATGTCCGGCTATTTAACAGGTGCCTAAGAATAGTTTTTGGTTTCGATAACTTTACCAGTGCCTCACATATTACCCGCTCTCAAGTGTCCTCTTCCCTTGCTCTTCCGACAGCCAAACGTCGCTATGGTTTATTTTCTGTCACTTTCTTTGGCTCTGACCGCTGGAATGCCCTCCCAGCGGAGGTCCGCTCAAGTTCTTCCCTGCATACCTTCCGTAATTCTGTTCTTCATTTTTTAGGGTACCCTGTCAAAAGGCCTTCGGCCTGTGGGGATTGCCCTATCAAAAATTTAATAATAATAATAATAGTAAATAATTCTTAGCCTATACAATCTCTCCCACATTTCCGAAGAAGTGGACTCGGATGGAGAGCCAAGGATTAATTACAAAAGAGAAAGGACCACAGCTATACTGTGTAACAGTCCAACTAACTTCAGTAGTCATCCTTGGAATAAGCAATGATCCTTGCCATAATGCATTCTTATTAACATGAACAAGCAATGATGGACATAACACCTAACAGCAGCAGCGTGATAATAGCAGGTGATAAGTGTATCCTATTCCTAGTGTTAGTAGTAACAGTGAATCTGTTACACCATTCCCCCCTCTCAACTGTCAGAACAGTACCAATTCGAAGGAACAGTTATGGTAACTAATGATCATGCATGGATATGTGGAATGCATGGTAGCCGAAAACCAGTGCATGTCCTCTGCAAATAACGCCTGGCTGGCAGGGAAGCACTATCCTAATCATGCAGAATGCTACATTTCTATTGCAACACGTAGAAACTAGCAATACAACTGTGGCTGCCAATTAAATAGCAATTTTATGAAAAACGGTCCAGGTAGGTTTTCAGCGGAATAATAGCGTTTCCTGCTTCATCCATCAAGTATTCCTCCGGCTCCCAGGTGGCATCTCGGTAGCCCTTCCATTTCACTAGGTACTGCGTGCGCCGTCCTCTCTTCTTGTGCGACAACACCTTTTCGACAATGTACCGCGTATGGCCATCCGCATCGGTTAGGGGTGGAGGTGCCGGCTGAGTACGGCCCGGTATCTCATTGCCATGGTACAGCTTGAGGGCAGCAATATTGAACACTGGATGGGCCCGAATGATTCTTGGAAGAGCTAATCTGTACGCATTCGGGGCCACTTTCTTCTGCACCTTGAACGGCCCATACCACTTGAGCCTTAATTTGTGTGAAGGCCTGTCTCGTTCCTCGGGCGTCAGCAGGAAGTCCCTGAAGACCAACACCTCATCCCCCTCCTTCACTTCAGGGCGTCCTCCACCCGTCCTCGATCCGCATACAATGATTGCCGGGCCTGCGCCGCCACGATGGCATCCTGTGCCTCACGTAGTGCCTCTACGCGGCCATCCAGCCATGACAGCGGACCATTCGTGTCCATGCCAGCTCCAGCTTTCTGCTTCGTCAATAAGCTCGAGGGAGTACCTGGATGGCATCCATGGTTGAGGAAAAATGGCGTGTTACCTGTTGACGCTTGATCGGCATTGTTGATCGCAAACTCACATAGCGATAGGAGTTCATCCCAATTGTTTTGCCTATGGTTGACGAAAGCTCTTACTCTTAGCGTATCCTCAATGACACGGTTCACACGCTCAGTCATGCCATCGGTCTGCGGGTGGTTGGCCGTGCTCATTTTTAGCTCCACGCCAAGAATACTGAAAACCTCCTTGAAGAACGCCGACGTGAATCGCGGATCTCGATCACAAACTATCGTTTTGCTCAAGCCATGGGCAGCAAACACATGATCCACGTACAATCGGGCTGCCTCCTTAGAGTCAACATGAACAGTCGTCGGGATCAGGTGCACATACTTCGTCAGACGGTCCACAAAGGTTAGAATGGCGCTATGTCCTCGGCAGGTCAGCGGCAGTGCCATGATGAAATCCATGCTGATGTCTGTCCAGGGCTGTTCGGGGACTGGAAGGGACTGCAACAGTCCTGCCTTGGTCTGGCTACCCTTTACGCGTTGGCACCGGTCGCAAGATTTAACGAAGTCCTTTACAGTACTTCTCATGCCTGGCCAATAGAAGTATCTGCTCAGCTTCAGGTAGGTCCTGTCTCTCCCCGGATGGCCGGCCGTCAGGCAATCATGATTCTGTTTGAGCAGTTGCAGCCGTACCGGACCGCGAGGAATGCAGAGGCGAGCATCGCCCGATGTTACTAGGTACAGCCGCCGGTCCACACTGTTCCAGACGTATCGCTCATGCATGGCGTCTTCGCTGCAAGCCATCAAGCGCTTGATTACTGGCGAAAGCTCTGGGTCACTATCATACCCTGCTGAGATCTGATTCGCAATTCCTTGATTCACATCCAGAGAGAACTCGATTCCATTCAGTTCCAAGTCTGGTCGACGTGACAACGGGTCTGCTATGTTACACTTCCCTGGCTTGTGATGTACCGTGTAGTCATAGTCGGCCAGGAATTCAATCCATCGAGCCTCTCTCTTGGTTAAGTTTGGTTTGGTCCTGAGGTAGACAACTCCCATGTTGTCGGTGTAGAGTTGAAAGTGGCGAAATAGGTAGACTCGCCAGCACTGCAGGGCGTACACTACAGCCAAAGTTTCTCGCTCGGCGGCCGTGTAATTCCGTTCGGCAGAAGACAGCTTTCGGCTCACGTAAGCCACAGGATGCCAGGACTGGTCCTCTGCTTGCTGCGTTAAGACTCCTGCCACAGCAAAGTCACTTGCGTCAGTCTCAACGCAGAAATCCTGACTGACGTTTGCTAGTCGCAACACTGGTGCATCCAGCAGAGCAGACTTCAATCGCTCAAATGCCTCCTGTCGAGTCTGATTCCACTCGAAGCGCACATGTTTCCCTGTCAGTTCCTCCAGGGGTTTGGAGATGGCCGAGAAATGGTTAATGAACCTTCGAAAGTAATTAGCGAATCCCAGAAACTGTCTTACGTGCGTGACCGTCGTCGGGACAGGCCAGTTATGCACGGCCTTGATCTTCTCTGGAACTGGAGAAATGCATTGGCCGTCTATCCGGTGCCCAAGAAACAGAACGTCTGTCCGGCCGAATTCACATTTAGACGGTTTGCAATATAGCTCATTCCTCCTGAGGGCGTTTAAGATGGTTCTGACATGATCGAGGTGCTCCTCCCATGATTTGCTGAATATGAGGATATCGTCTAGAAACACCACAACGAACTTACGCAGGTATGGCTGGAGGACACTGTTCATCAAGGTTTGGAATGTTGCCGGGGCATTTGTTAGGCCGAAACCCAGCACTGTGAACTGAAAGTGACCGAATGGGGTATTTATTGCTGTCTTCGGAATATCTGTTTCTTCTATTCGAATCTGATTGTAACCGGACCTCAGATCTAGCTTGGTGAAATACGCACTGCCTTGGACGGTATCAAAGAGGTCGTCAATATTCGGTAGGCATGCCTTGTTCTTAATGGTTATGCGGTTTAGCTCACGCCAGTCGCATACCATTCGAAGTGTTCCATCCGCTTTCTTTACGAAGAACACAGGGGCTCCGTATGGGGATTTGCTGGGCTGGATGAATCCTCTACGGAGCAGCTCGGTGAGCTGAGCTTGAAGCTCATCCATCTCTGGTTTTGGTAAACGATATGCTGCACGAGATGGCGGTTTAGCTCCTTCTTCCGTTTTTATCTCGTGATCTGCGCCTCTTCTGGGTGGCAGCTTGTTTGGAAGCTCATCGGGAAAGACGTCCCCGAACTCCTTCAGCAGGTCCTTGAAATCCTTCTGATCCTCCCTACCCGGACTATCCACCGTCTGTGGCTCGTCCGGATCTGCTGTCACATACGCTAGGATTCCTTCTGCGCCACCTCTCATTGCATGCCTAGCCTGCTTCCCTGAGATGAGGAACGTCTCGATCGGTGGGTTGGATTTGTCCGTGCCATCACTTTCACTCGGTTGACAGATGATGGATCCACCCTCCAGCTTGATTTCATTGGTACGAAAATTGATCTGTGGGTTCGTCCGGGTCAGCCATGGTTTGCCGAGGATCACGTCATACCGCGTCATAGGGAATACTAGGAACTGTTGGTGCTCGCTAAAGTCGCCGACTACGGTCTTCAAGCTGTCCGTTTTCGTAATAGGCTGTGAGCGGACCGATCCATCAGCAAGTGTGACGTTCAGGACGTCGCTACCGGTTGTTGTGGAGATGTTGTGCTTCTTGACAAGGTCAGTTGAAATGAAGTCGTGGGTTGACCCAGAATCCAGTAGCATGGTAACGCGACGTCCATTTATCTTGCCCTGGACGCGCATTAGGTCGTGTTCGTTGTCGGCGGAAATGCTCCCTGTGCTGGCGGTTACTTCATTAGGCCGGCCAACAGTATCAGGTGACGAATGCTTGACAGGCGAGGCTTGAATTTCGGTCTCCTCGAGGCGTGGTTCCTCATTTGCTAAGGGGCTGAATTTGTTCTGAACTTTGATTCGTGGCCTATTCCTGGGTGCTCTCGTGTTCGCCAGTAGTCGCACTCCCTTCCTTACTGGCGTCCATCGTTTAAAGAAGGCTTGCTTGTGGCGTTCCTCCCTCCTTCTGGACAGAATCTGGCAATATGGCCGGGTTTCCTGCAGGTGAAACACAGCCTTGAACGACCCTCTGGCTCCCTGGTTTCTCTCCCACCGGATGGTGTTGGTTGGCTTGACCAGGGTCCAGGCTGGCGCCTCTGATGCCCTGGTGCGCGCACTGCCTTGGCGTAGCTTGCTTGGGCTAGCCGCATCGACTGGTCTGCTGAGACCGCATGCGCGCAGCTCGTATGGCTTGGGCCAAATGTTGCGGATGCTCCCTAAGTACCTCACCGCTTAGGCCCTGAGCCAGCCCACGCGTGAACAAGATAGCTCTGGAGTGGTCATCAAGCTCGGGAACTTGTAAGCTAAGCCGCGAAAATTTGTTGATGTATTCGTCAAGAGTCTCATCTTGGTGAAGAGCGAATAAGTCGATGCGCGCCTGTTCCCTGTCATAAACCGGGCCGTACACTTCTCCCAGCTTGCTCTTCAGGTCTGGCCAGTCGGAAAACAGCGTGTTTGCCTCCTGAGAGGCGATAAACCAAAGACGAGCGTTGCCCTCCAGAAAACTCGCCGCGTAGCTCAAGCGCTCCTCCGCGTTGTCCAGCTGCAGGGACTTCATGGCGAGTTCGATGGCGAAGGCCCACTCCTTGAACTCTCTTGTATCTCCACGAAACACAGGCGGAGACTTAACATGGCGCATGCGTGGCCTCTCTCCGCTGGGAGCTTGAGCACGTCTTGGCGTTTGATCTGATCCATCGCACTGACCGAGTGCGATAAGGTGATTCAGACGCTTCTGAATCTCGAATATACCGTAGGCGACTAATGCGGCCACTGCGCATAGCCCGAACATGACGAAAAGAAAAACCATCCTCTTGCTACCAGTGTAACAGTCCAACTAACTTCAGTAGTCATTCTTGGAATAAGCAATGATCCTTGCCATAATGCATTCTTATATACATGAACAAGCAATGATGGACATAACACCTAACAGCAGCAGCGTGATAATAGCAGGTGATAAGTGTATCCTATTCCTAGTGTTAGTAGTAACAGTGAATCTGTTACATACTGTCCACTAACACCACCAGTTACGAAATAATCAGCGCATGCGATAACATTGCACGACACTGACCGACGGTACTGACATTCTAGTCTCTACAACTAACTGGCTAACAGCTCTAGCACATCTTGGATGCGCACTCCAACAGCCTCAGTCCAACTACTTGGAAGGTTCTAAGTAGAAATAACATAAGGAGGGGAAGGTGAGCGCAACCAAGATAAGCACGAGCTGAACGTCTCAGCTGTGAAGGACATTGGCGGATGCCAGTATCAGCGAAGATCCTCGTGGCTTCTTCCAGGCAGTCCAGTTTCACGGCCAGTACGGATTTTGCCGCGTTAAGGTGGTAGATATTAATTTTAGATCTACCCGAAGTCTGGGCCACGGATAGGCAAATGCGGATAATGCCGGCAGAAAAATTGGCAGAATTCGGTACTTTTCTGGTAAGTTTCATGCATGTTTGGTATGTGGATAAAGAACTGGAGCAGAATTCGAGGAATTGCCCGCCATAAGGTTTGTATGGTTCTGCCAATTTCACTGCTTTTCGAGCAGAATCTGCCACCTTTTCGAGCATTATCCGCCAATGCCTAGCCACGGACATGAGGGAATCCCACCACGTACGGAGGCGGCGTAGCCTACAGGCCGATTCACAATACAACTTTCTGCGACGCGACACGCGATTTGCGACAGTTGCGACAAGAAACTGCCTGTCGCGAGCTGTCGCAAGCTGTCGCAAGCTGTCGCAATGCACCTGTCGCAGAAGTTGAAGAAAGTTCAACTTTTGCGACATGCGACACGCGACATACACAAATGGAGTACAGTTTCGACCCTGGGTGCACGTGCAGTGTACGTGCAGTGCACGTGCATAGTACTACTTGTGCATGAGGATGTCGCAAACATGAAGAATATTGTGAACCGTGTGTCGCTGTCGCAGCTCGTCGCATGCGTCGCAAGTCGCATGTCGCGTCGCAGAAAGTTGTATTGTGAATCGGCCTTACCGCCAGCGGAGAATCATCTGCGTACCACAGCTGCCTGGCACCATCCGTGTCGGTTGCCTGGGTGAGAGGGAGAATGCCGATGGCGTAGCAGTGTCTGCTCGATGGGGCTGTTAAGTGATGACGTCACAGTTCCTTCGATACGCATAGCAACGATCCCACTGGGGACAAACAAAAGTAGCGTCGTCTCAACCGAACCAGTTGTCAGTGGCAACATATAGGAATCGTGTACATTTCTTCGTTTCTTCTTTGCAGTTTTCAGTGAGTGTTTTGTTTTCTCTTTGTCCTTGATCTCGACGGTGTTGTCGTGCTCATTACCTTACTGAGACGTCTCTTGTGACTGTAGCCAGTGTCACGGAGGATTTTATTGGCGTGACGAGGTAGATCGCCGAGATCGAGCGTGAAAAACGCTCTGCATTAGTAGCTCCTGTAGAATGTCTTTTGGGATGGCGTATCCATGGTCAACAAAGCCAAGGTGCAAGACAGCATAAGAGATCGTGTAAACGATGTGAACTCCAAAAGGTAAGCTCCTGAACAAGTCGAAAGATATGTGTATTTACAAACTCTCTCTTCATCCATCGATTGCCGCTATGCATTGCATTTTGTCTTCACAGATAATCTGGACAAATAAATTATATTGTAACTGGAGAGTGCAATCGTGCTTGGGACCCGGCATCCCAATGTCATCACATGGCTGTGGTGACTAGTGTATACCTGTACCTGGGAGAGTTTTTCCTCAACTGAGACGGAGTGTAGGTGGACGGATTATGAGAAATGCGAAGATGTGGAGTAAGTTGTGTCGAAGAAATGTGTAATATTAAAAATAAAATTTACTTTACACTCAAACATACACTGTACATGTAACATCACGATAATGATTCCATCTTCATATCTCCGCAACAGGTACGCCATACGCACCGAATACATGGTGTGTGTGCACGCGCTTGAGTGCGCGCGTACATGCACACACTCTCATGCGTGGCCGAGTTGGCCGGATGAGCAGACCACGCATTTGCACGAGGTGTCCGTCATGTCATTGGAATGCTGTACTTTATGACTTTATTCCAAAATAGTATGTCTTGCCCCTGTCAAATGGAGTTTGTGTCTATGCTCAGCGGGTATCGGGCCACGACGCCACACTGCAGTCAGCGCTGGAATTAAAATAGCACTTCATGGATTATTTTAACTAATTTCCTTTGCGTTTACATGTACTTTGTTGAGCCCGTGGTTTCATTTCTGTGTTCTGTTATGATTGGCCTCTGGAAATAATCGGAGTGGATGTTATTTTGTCATATGTGTGTGCCTTGTGCAACAGGTTCAAGTCTATATGCACTTCACATTCGGCGTGCGATCTCGGCGTCTGGGACCTGATAACGTCTTGGTTGGATGGGTGATCAAGGATAATACTACTCGGCACACCAATGTACATATCAATGTAATTTTTACTTTTTCAGAGCTGCACTATTTACGGACGAATGTGTCTGTTAGAGAGGAAATAAATAGTATTCACAAACAAGTCCCACTTATTGTTTCTGTTCGTAAAAGGAAATTGCAATTAAATTGGTCATATTGTTCGTTCCGGCTGTTTGTCATTGACTGTTCTTCAGGGTTGTGTTGCTGGAGGTCGTGGCCGAGGCAGGCCCAGAATGTCATAGCTTGATAATATTATTTCATGGACTGCACTTGACGTGCAGTCCCTGCACGCGATCGATTTTTATGGCGCTCGCTTGTTCATACTTGCTCTGTGACGCCGCGACGGGCTTAGGGCTTGTGATGATGACTATTTTCGTCTTGATGCTTACTTCGGTGCTAGCGTGTTTCCCCCGGATTATTTCTATCATCATGCGTGTTCTTGGGCTGAGCGAGCATATGCACGAGTGTGCAGCTATAACCCCGTGTATCTTTGGTTACACTTTGTTCTGCAATGCATGTACCTTGTAACAGTATGTGCTTGCACTGCTTTGTGTGGCCTGCGTATTTCAGGACTATTTAGTGCATTAGACCCAGGTTGGTTTGGTTGCCGGATGATCTCTTGTTGCGTCGCTCTGTGTTTTGTATTCATCAATTTTTGGGCTTGAGAATTGAGCTGGTGTGTGGTTCCCAATATCAAAACATCATGCTGGTGCTCTGTGCTTCGATTATCGACTGTCCGAGCAGTCACGATTCATTACCAGAACGGTCAATACTGTAGTCTCTTGACGTGTTTGTCTTTTTGTGTTTTCGCCGGGAGAATTAGCGGTGACGTTGTACATAGAACGGCAGTGTTGCATCACTGGACGACCCTGCCTCTGCATCTGACTTCATGTCCCCAGGATCTGGTGCAGATACACCAGACAGTCACTTCCTGTAAATACGCAAACAGCAAAAGAAGAGATCCCGCAAATCAGGAAAAACCATTGTGGAAAATATCGAGTAGATCATACACCATTCAATAATCTGGAGTAATTACAGTGAGACAAACACTTCAGTGCTCTCTCTCTCTCTCCATCCTTCCAAAATACCCTGTAACAATTCCCTAGAATTATTTTATTTTATATTCTCAGGACATCATTCTGAACATAATAACTCTTCTTCCATGGTCTTCAATCACCACGGAGGGCGAGAATATATCTAAGTCATGCAGTTTACGGGAGGTGCGAGCTGTCATGGATATAGAGGCTGATATTATTGTGCCAGCGTGAGGGCAGAGACAGAAAGAAGACACTGATTTCTTGAACAACTCACCTACATATAATCGAATCCACAGGGAGCGCTCGTACTTTGATCCATCAGGACGCGAAGAATCTTCAAAGCACTCTCAAACACGGAGTTTTACAGTGTGCAGCCAATTTCACAGCCATTATGAAGGCCCTCGACGACTACAGGAGATTTGTAGAGGAAAGAACAAGGAGTAAACAGCGACAACAATCGCTTGAAGAAAAAGCAAAGAAAAACTGCTCTCTCTCCAGTCATTTAGATGCTGTTGCCTTTGACAACTGGTTCCATCCAGAGGACGCGACTTTTGTTTGTCCCCAGTGCTCTCCGTTGCTATGCGTATCGAAGGGGCCGTGACGTCACACTTAACAGCCCCATTGTAGCCTATGTAGACAGCTAGCCGGGTACACGTGTACCTGGCGCAACCATTTCAACCGGGTCGGAGCCGGGTACATATGTACCTGGCGCTGTCTCACCAGCCGAGTCACATGCTTTAACTGGTTGGTTGGTTTATTTTAATTCGGACAATAAACGGGAAATAGGCCCAAAGGCGAATGGATAGCCGCATTTAGAAAAGAGAGGACACTCAGGACAGGGAGAAAAGTACGAAAGAAGAAGAAGTATCTGACACATACAAGCCATGTAGTCAGTTCTTTCAAAGTTCGAAAGTGTAAAGTACCAACCGGGTCACGGGTGACCCGGTACTATATTTTCAACCGGGTCCAAGCGCCGCCCAACCGGGTGGATTACCCGGCTCACCCGGCGCTGGAGCAGACACTGGGCGTATAGAGAGGCATTGCCAGGATCCCCTTGTGTGGTGCGCTCGCTGGAGGAAATGCTTTCACCGCCAACAAATAGGCGACTCGGGCTTCGGTTGATGGCCACCGTTGCCAGCGCAGGGCACAGATGGCGGACGTTCCGGAGGCATACGCTGCGGTTCAGGGTGTTGAATGCGTAAGCCGCATCAGCCAACAGAACACCATCAGTGTCAGGGGAGTTGTCGGTCATTGCGTGGACTGCGGCTTCAATGCCACACGGCCCTGACCTGCACATAGCTGCAAGCTTCCTGCTGCCTACTGGATGTCTCGACCAATGATGACGAGCGACGAGGTGACGGATCGAGAGGAACAGTACTACGTCCCCAGTAGGCCTTTGCGGATAATGGCGGCAGAAAAATTGGCAGAATTCGGTGCTTTTTCTGGTAAGTTTCATGCATGTTTGGTATGTGGATAAAGAAATGGAGCAGAATTCGAGGAATTGCCCGCCATAAGGTTTGTATGGTTCTGCCAATTTCACTGCTTTTCGAGCAGAATCTGCCACCTTTTCAAGCACTATCCGCCCGAGGACTCCCCAGTGCGGTCGGGTCAAGCACACCGAGCCCGAGTGAATAATCAGTCCTTTGTTTCAAGACTCAGGGCTGTAGGGGTTATGAAGTCTTGATTGTTCAATCGAATCATGATGGTTACGCATGATCATGATGATTGCGGCCTCCCGCCGGCGGATCCCCCACTCAAACTCAAAGCAGCGTTTTGATCCGCGCAAATCTCCCGACAATCGCAGAAATGTCACTTCTCTGCGGTTGACGTCACAGTATAAGAATTAGCAGAGAAGTACTGTTCTCTGTCCACCCGGCGGGAACGGGTACGCGGGAACATTACAATTTACATGGGATAAAAGGAGTTATACCATGGTACGGTACGGAGGGCCTGTTTTCAGCCAATCAGCGCTCGTCTAGCCATGGTTATATGGGCCAGTATAAATCCCGCGCGGGATTTATATAGAATATAAATCCCGGTGCACGGTACGTACGCTAGGGCACTGCCACCGTACATGTTCACTGCCTGAAAGGCAGTGAACTTGTACGGCGGCAGTACTCCAGCGCACGGACCATACATAAACAGACACAACGGACACCACATGCGCGTGTACACTCCACACAGAACGGCACACTGACGAGGAACAGTACACAATGGAAAAGAAGAATGACCTGGAATTCGTCTACAGAGTATTCTGTTATACTGAATCTGAGGATAAAGAACGTCGAATAACCACGAAGTATCCCGAATGGGCCAGCAATGTACATTGTACTTCGAAGAGTTGAAGATCATCAACAGACTGTCTCCTTCGTAAATAAGTTTATAATACCAGTGTACATGTACTTCAACCCGATTGGAAAAGGCTACAATAGATTGGATTGAAATGTGATACAAAACAGTGTATGCAAATGCATCTACTTGCAAGCAAAACTGATTATGAGATGCCCCATGTGAAAATCAGCACTGTACCATAATTATAGTAACACTTACTCCCAAAGAGTCCAAGCTGTAATCTAACTAGTGACGGTAGTTTGATTCAACGACAAACTCCAGCACCGCAGCAATTCGGTCGACTTCCGCACCGCTCACGACTCAAGACAAGATCATGAAGATGCTACAATATGCACTGGAACTGAAAGGAAATCGTATGCCAAACATCCACGGAGGAATCTCCTTCTGACCTTGCTCGACCATTCTTTCAATTGACAACTGATAACCATCAGAAGATGTTCATGTACTGCATGATGTAGGAGATCTCCAAATAGGTTCGTTGTTCTGGAAATGCGTAGGGGTACCTGGCATAAGTAGGATATGACCCTCGTAGTCGGGTTATACCGTACCCTCATATAAATCCCTCCTGCTATCGCAGTCGGGATTTATATTCAGCCGGTATAACCCTCTGACTCGGGTTATATCCTCTACGTGACGAGTCGAGTGCATGCAGGGTCGGCCTCTTTTGTGCTGTGGTGCCCCGTAGACTCGCGGCGTGAACGGTGAAGTGCTACAATGTAGTGCATGCAGGGTACGGTGGACAGAGAACGACGTGCATCGTGCACGTACATTGTACGTGCACGTGCACTTACACGTTTGTGTACGTGATTTCAACGGGACTCAGGGTCTCAGCATGCAGGGATATGGGATATCATGTCACGACAAAACTGTACTCTGATCTGTAGCTTTGACTTTTTGTATTTTACTACATTGTACTCCCTACTGACCCTAGCTTTCGACTGTTCGTATTTTTGGCTCGTTTGAGTGCAGTGGCGACAGACACAGCTACATAATAATTATGTACAGGCACAGGCAGTCGACCAGGGAGTCGTAAAATACCGGTATTTTACGACTTCCTGCAGTCGACTGCATGCTAGCATGCTGACCTACCTGTGTACATGTACCTGGTGTACTAGATTAGATTAGAGACTTTTAATTTTATTACCATTGATTACAAAGCACGAAGAAGTGTAAAAACAACAGTAGTGCATGCAGGGTACGGTGGACAGAGAACGACGTCCGACGTACGTGCATTGTGCACGTACGTGCACGTGCACTTACACGTTTGTGTACGTGATTGTACCTGGTGTACTGGTGTACTTTGTAAGTCGGCTAGTCCAGTACCAATACTGGCAATAGTACTGTAGATCTACCATGCACTCTATGTAGATCTACATTAGGCCATCATTTTTTATAGCTATGTTTCGCGTCGTCCGCACGCATACGTTTTGATTTTTTTTGGAAAAAAATAAAAAAATCGAACATGCACAGTGAATGTACGATCGTGCGAGTCATAAGTGTGGACTGGTTGCATACGGCGAAGCTGGGATTCAGAAATGGCCTCTACTAGGCTCTAGGCCAGCATTGGTAAATCGTTTGTTCGGCATCTGGGAGCAATATTCTATGAGCTTACACCAGACCGCATTGATCGCCTCAAGCTGAGAGGATGCGTCGTTCCGGAGCTCTTTGCACCGCTGCTGAAGTCTGAGCACAATAATCCAGCGAAGCATAGGCACCAACGGTTGCCTCCTCCGTCCAAAGTGAATATTTACTCATGCTGATAACCAAGATGTTGTGCTTCGATGTACGATTTTTCTTTCGAATGTACACCATGCACGAGCTTTTGTGCTATGTACAGTGCATACACCTCTGATGAGCCTTTTTTATTATTTTGCAATTTTTTATTTTTTTCCACCTCTCGCATATGATTCTGGACCTGACGCGAAACATAGATATAAAAAATGATGGCCTTATGTAGTTACACTGTGAACCAGGGAGTCGTAAAATACGACTCCCTGCTGTGAACATGGTGAAGACTTGAGAATGAGAGAGTAGACGTCATTCAGCCAACTAAAATTTTTACTGCAAGTGCTTGCCTTGATACTTTCGAACAGGTCGAGTGTTTCTCCCGCGGCCCGAGCTTCCTGGAGAATGTGAAAACCGTTTGTGATTATGGTTTTGGACGCTCCAATACCCGCTCACTAGTCGTAGGCTGGTCATAAAGTAGAAAACAATTTCTCCCTCTCATGCTCATTTTGTGGATTTCCTGATGTGAGAGGTGTTGCGACGATGGAGAACTCCCAGCGGAAAGCTTGCGATGTGGTGTTGGTCGTGGAGCGCTCATCATTGATGCGGGCTGCCAAACCGCTGTATGAAGATTATATACGCCCATTGCTTGAGTATGTGCTATCTTTCATTTTAATATACTCAGCACACGAAAGATTCCTGATTTCCTTGTTTATTTTTATTGCATTCATTCATGTCTTCATGCAGGAACTTTTTGGAAAGGAATAACTGCCATCACAGTATTGTCAAGAATGAGGTAACTGGTACATGTACTACATAATCATAATAGAAACATTCATTTTTGGCTACTCTGTGCTTTTCCTTCATGTGATCATGTGATGGAATGGCACAAGTGATTCCAGTCTCCAAACTCAAGACAATACACACTTGGTCAGTTGACAGCCGCTCGTTTATGCATGCTATGCGCTTGCTTTGGGAAGTACGGCCTAAAATCTGCCGGTAGATTTCTGGGCACTGTGTCGAATGGACGCTTAGTCCACCCATATCCATAATAGAATTTGCACATCTCCACCTGGACCCCCCCCCGATAGGGAGTGCACGGAACACTTCTTGGGTAACATCACTTTGCTCTTGCAGAAGCATGGTGACACTTTCAGACCCTGTTGTCTTCTGGGCGCTGAGTCGAATGGTGTTGGGCAGCGGAGGCTGCGATACAGCGTTCATCCCTTACTCCCAATCAGACTCGACCCAATTTCACTATTTATTTTATTCATCAGCTGATGACGTGCCAGTGAGCATATGGCGGCAGTAAAAGCTCACTGTATAAACTCTATGCGTCCAGGTGCATTGTTTATGTAGAGACTACAGGGTCGTAGCCACCAAATTATGACTGCACTTGACAGGCCCAGGCAGTCTCGACTGAACGTTATAACAAGATCTACAAGATTATTACAAGACAATGACAGGGTTATTATTAGGGCTCAAACGGTTAGTCCGATTAACCGGTTGCAGACCGGTTACGAAGAATTTACGGTTAACCGATACAGATAACGGTTACGCAGTAACTTTTCAGTCAATTTTTCAAGTATCAGGTCGTTGCAAAGTATGCACTTTCGCAGGCTGTCGCACGCGTACGCAGTTTCTGGGCTGTCAACTCGGTCATATCTGATCTTGGTGTGAGAGTATGTATGAATGAGCATGCAAGAAAATGTACATGTGTGCGTTGTACTGGATAGGGTACATTTTTTGAATGAGTATAGTCAAATATACGGTTAAAAAAGAGTCCGCAGGATCGCCGTGGCTTATAGGTTATAACCGTTAAACCGACCGTTAGCTTAGCAGTTAACCGTTAGGGGTAAGACCGTGACCGTTTGAGCCCTAGTTATTATAGTGCGTTTCAAAAGTATAGACCTCTAGACTTTTTCGAAAAATTCAAATTTGGTTTGAGCTTTCTGAGAAATTTCTTCGGAATGTTGCTCAGGCAGCTCACGCAATTTTTCTCATATAAAATTCTAAGCGATTGGATAACGGACGCCCAATTTCGAAAAATTTATGCACAAAGTGATCACAGATTTTATGTGATATAGATGCTGGCCTAACGGTTTTTTGAAACCAGAGGTCTGGACTTTTGAAACGCACTATAGGTTATAACAAGATCTACAAGAAATGCGGGTGCCACCAGCGTGAAGCACAGTCCCGAATCACAGGACCCGCTCTCTGCAGAAGGATTAGGGCGCGTTCAGACTACCATGAATCCCGTCAAACCGTGAAAGGCGACAAACCGTGAAGGACATTCGCACTACCGATAAACTAACGTTACCGGTATGCAAGTTTTGCAGCTCCCACCGCGGCACTGAGAAGGGATTTTCCCTTTTTTTTCCAGCCTGAGCACCCTTTTTACTGCCGGAAAGGCTCTACTGCCGCAGCAGCCGCGGCAGTAAAACTTTTCCGCCGGTAGCGTGCCAGTAACGTCACGTGATCAAATCACCGTGGAAACTTTCCCATTCCGTCACTTTTTATCGGTAGTCTGAACGCGCCCTAACCCAGTATCGGTATACCGGTACATGTACAACGTGTACTGTACAGGCAGAACATTTCGTCGGTCAATAATTTCGTCTACTCCAAAGAAAGGGAGTTCGTCCGGTTGTAAATTTCATCCATGGATCAGATAATAAGAGAGTATTGAAAAGCTGGACATCGACATTAATCCGGCATTTAATTTAGTCCAAAAGCTCCTTGGACAAAAAAGACGAAATTAAATTCCAGACGAATATTTCTGCTCATACAGCACATGACATACACCGTTATACGATCAGTTCAGTGCATGGGAGTAAGCCCCCCCCCCCCCCCTCAAACCATGTTATCATCTTCCTATGGAACTGGTACACGTATTGCAGTCTTCGTGGACCAGCCTCATTCTTTTTAGCGCCCAGAAGATCACAAGTCCCTATCTTCTATCTACTGCTAGCAAGTAGGGCACACTCTTCCCATTTCACTGGAGGAACGCAAGTCCAATTGGGAATATGGGACGAATGACTGTCTCCACATGCTGCTGTTCAAGTTATTCGCACACTGTCAAATATCACAGGCTCTATCTCATTGTGTATCAGGATATCCTTGCAGTATTTGCAGTGTCCTTTCTGTATACGAGTGTGCCCACCAGCAAGTCTCTGTGTGTGTGTGTGTGTGTGTGTGTGTGTGTGTGTGTCACTGGGCGTGTGTGCACTTGTGTTTTTGTATGTGCATACATGTTGGCGTGCATATGTAGACGTCTGGTCAGTCAGCGGACACAGCTGAAGCTAAGATGACTCTCGTAATCTTGAATGGCCCTCATCTGTGCGTATTGCCAACGTATGAAACCAGTGAAGTTACCAACAACTTAGCAACCCTCATGGACTACCTTCACCTTGTCCCGTAAGCTTGCTTTTGTATTTCCGCTGCTTTCTTTGTGTAATCCACCCTTCTAGTCTTCTTTTCCTGTTTCACCTGCTCAACTCATCCGTTATCCCTCTGTAACATGGCTTCTGGGAGGAAGGTCAAAGCGCTTGCTGCTGGGATGCATGCAGATTCTATTCTACGGCACCCCGTATTTGGCAGGTGGATCGTAACTTGTTCTAGTCACTCAAGTCTATTGTCACAGTCTAGGGATTCCAGGAAAGGTCTCAGCAAGAGGAAGATAATTGGACCGACCATGACAAGAACTATGGAGCGTTTCAAAAGTAAAGCCTTCTGGTTTCAAAAAGCCGCGTTAGGCCCGCATATATAATACCACGTAAAATCTGTACTGTCAGTCAACGAATATTCGGCGCATATTTATTTTCGGCTATTTTCGGCCTGGGCAAATTTTCGGCCGAAATTTTGTTCTGCAAGGTTCAGTATGTAAAGCGGGATTCACAGAAGCTTTTTTTGCGATGCGACAGCCACGAAACCGGGAAATCCCCAAATCGCAGCCATCTCACACCCCACGCAACTGGGCCATCGCAGAAGTTGAGCTTGGCTCAACTTTTGCGATGCGACAAGCGATTTGGCGTACGATTTTGACCTTTTCTACAGCAAAGTTGTACAAAGGTTCAAGAGTTGCCTATAAATTTGTACAAGTTGTACCAAACCGCACCAAAGGGTTGGTTCACATAAGCAAAATCGGCGCCGCAAGACATCGCAAGACATCGGCGGTGAGCCAGCTCCCGATCCGTTGCGCATACTGTTCGAGTACCAAATCTACTACAAAGTAGTACAGGATGTGTCCAAATGCTACGACAGGTTTGCCAATTGAAGCTTGAATTCTTTGTTTCTTCAGTAGTTCAAGGTCTTTCGGTGATGGCCACTGGTTGCTACCTTTTACTGGAGATCAGGAAACTACTTCTACACATTTTATTGCAGTCTAGTAAGCAATGGTGTCGAAATTATGCATGCAAACGTTGATGAAGTCACAAGAACTTGCCAATGTATCCATCGTATTTTTTTATTTGTTTCAATTGTATTTGTCTCATAAGTTGTATAACAGTCATGCAGATGATCCGAAAAGGACGGGTTGGTATGCTGACTTATTTGCCACCTTGAAGCGATTGCAAGCGAACAAACCTCGTCTCTAGCTTGAGTTTAGGAAAATTTAGGACGAGCCTTGGTTTGAAATTTTGACAAAGTCTGGCTTCCGGCAGCCGGCGATCACCGGCGCAAACGGTTCACAAACCACTTTTGGTCAAAATCGTACGGGATCGGTGCCGGGGCAGATCGCAAGAGTTGGGCACTGTCCAACTTTGCCGGCGGTCCCTTGCGATATTTTACCGTATGATTTTGTTACGACTGCACTGGTTCACACAATCGTAATGCGCCGGGAGAGGTTGCAAGAGGCCCACTCCCGTTGACTCCCGGCGCGTACCGGCGATATGTGAACCAGCCCTAATCAGCAAGGTGTTGTCCCATCGCGGACTTCTTCTGTGAATGGTATTTCGCGAGTTCGCATCCCACGCGTCCGTCGCAGATCACGTCGCATCGCGTGTCGCATCACAAAAAAGCTTCTGTGAATCCCGTTTTATAATGTACTAGCAGCACCCGGCCAGCGTTGCCTGGCCGAACGTGGCATGCGGGTGAAGCAAGTACATGGACAGCACACGTGCTCAGCACGTGGTGGTGGCTACACGATTCGCACGCTTTGCGTGCTCAGTGCTTCTGTGGCTGCTTCCGCTAGCTACACGATTCGCACACTTCGCGTGCTCAGTGCTTCTGCGGCCGCTAGCTACACTGTTCGCACGCTTCGCGTGCTCAGGGCAGCGCTGCTCCGCAGCGCTTCTGCGTAACACACAGACAAACACACGTCACAGGTGCCTCTTCTTTATAGTATATATACAGGCAGCAGCAGTACAGGCCGAAAATTTAATGCGGCC
This sequence comes from Sycon ciliatum, assembly GCF_964019385.1. Classification (NCBI taxonomy): domain Eukaryota; kingdom Metazoa; phylum Porifera; class Calcarea; order Leucosolenida; family Sycettidae; genus Sycon; species Sycon ciliatum. The sequence continues at coordinate 56,319,008 of NC_088643.1, read as the reverse complement.
GAAATGTGTTTTAGCCCTGGGAGGCCGAAATTTGACTAGGCCGAAAAATTGTAGACTTACAGTAACACTTTGTGCATGAAATTTCTGAAATTGGGTGTTTGGTATCCGATCGCTTGGAAACCTATACTTATGAGAGACTAGGTGAACTGCCTGAGCAATATCCCGAAGAGATTTCTCAAAAGCAGATTTGAATTATTTGAAAAAAGTCTAGAGGGCTAGATTTTGAAAAGCACGGTACAGATCTTCAGCGCTGGAGATCATCTATGGCTTGAAGAGTGGCGTCCGACTGTACCAAATTATCATCTTGTTTCAGCTGTTTTGTTTTCTCCGTCGCTGGTTTACGAGTGTGCGCTCCTGAGAACTCTATACTGTAATAATAATAATAATAGCTATTATCTCGAAGTAGTACCCATGAGAAATCCACCTACCGTATGTCCGCACCTTTAAAGCCATGGCGGTATATTCGATTATAAAGCCAGTCTCAGTTATAAAGCCATGGGCTTCATAAATGAAATGACGTTTGAAGTATGTTTTGTAAAAATGAAGGAATAAGTACTATGCTAACAAACTTACAGCCCAGCAGGAAGGGTGAACAAGTAGATTTAGATTGAAATTTCTGTGTGGACTTTTATGGTATGGCATAGTGGGTGATTCATTTTGCATCTAAAATATCTAGGAAAGCAGGGGTGTTTTGAATATAAGGCCATGGCTTTAAAGGCGCTGACATACGTTAAGAAGTTCATGCATCTTTGAGCGAAAATCATCATGACGAAATGTTGTGTATGATGCATTTTAGTAGGGGATGGCTCCCAGGGTTAGGGTTAAACGATTTTTTTCCAACTTACCTGCCTGATGTCTGCTCTGTGTAGCTTGGCACCGCTAGAGTGTATTATTATTATTATTATTATTATTATTATTATTAACTGGTTTGAGGGAAAGAGACAAACGGGAAAAGTCTGAAGAAAAAATTGACTGTCACCACCAGGACTCGAACCAGGGACCCTCGCTTGTAGCCAGCGATGCTCTAACCACTGAGCTATGGTGTAGTCGTCATCCCAGCAGAGACCGTTCAACGTTTTCTTCAGACTTCGTAACTCACTCTTCCTGTGAATCCACACAGGCGGGTGGGACGCAGCCCTCACTGTACCCACACACTTCACGTACAAACTAGCACGCGGGGAGCCCCAAGTCATAAAATATTAACTGGTTTGAGGGAAAGAGACAAACGGGATTATTATTATTATTATTATTATTATTATTATTATACGCATTCCGCGTTGAAGTGTAGCAGCAGTATGCTGCGTCCACAGCTTCGCTTATGCAGAATGGCTTGGGTGAGAGGAGAGGGGAGAGAAAGTAACGAGGCAACCAACATCTATGAAATTGGTCACAATAACATGATGAAGAGAACCAACCTACATATGCTAGAGTGTACAGTATAATAATATTGATCTGTGCAGCAGCCCACACGTTGTTCTGGCGTATCAATGACCTGCCTAAGTTACATGTACTTGCTGTTTTGTGTGCAGCTTCAACTGTGGCGGTGGGGTGAACGAGACTGCCATGGGCGAAGGCCTTGCAGCAGCACTGGAGGTAAGAAGCAATGAACCTAGTGCCAAGGAATAGCAATTCTTTGGCGCAACGAGGACTCATTTTGCCACCAGGCATTGTACCATGTGAACTGTTTTAGTTGGTTGTGACTTTAGCCGTTTTGATTTAGCTGGCGCCACCTTTGTGTGTCCAGCGCACGTGGCACTATTACGAACTTGACCTGCTTCACGACAAGTACAAATGTGAAAACTTTGCTGATCTGTAATGGATTTTCAACATTCCCTGCGCATACGTCGATTGTCCGTCGGATTAAGTCACAGTTTGGTGAGCTTCCATGGGCTCATTGTATGTAGTTTGTGGGGAGCACCATTTCACTCGGTGCAGCGAGTAGAAAATGACCGAAAACTATGGTGAAAGTATTCTGTGTTGGCACAAGGCCTAATTGGCCGGTTTCACACTTTGTACCGAATAAAGGCTGTGTTCGGAGACAAATGGCATGTTCCCTTCCTGCTTTAATATTGCATTGCATTGAGCCCTGTTTCAATGCTGTCTCAATGCATTCCTTGCCAAGCTTACTGTGGTGTACTTCTCCCCAGGCGAGAAATTCTAAACGCACCAGATGATGCGCTTGCATGTAGCATTCTGGTCATGTTTGCCACTTCTTGCCTTCACCATGTTCCTATGGGGATTTCATGTAGTGTGAAAGTAGCCTTACTGGTCTGTCCTACTTGACACCCAGTGGTAGTACGGTAGAACCGCCCTTTGCAGACATCTCTCAACAAAATGGACACCCCCACACTCACCACACACCTGTTTAGTCCCAACTGCTCCCACTTGAGTTGTACTGCAGCACTCTGTAGTCAGTATACTACATGACACATGTATCCGGTACCTACATGTACGTGTGATGTGTCTTGTCACCAGGGTGTCCTGACCTTGGGATATCTGGTCCCTAGGGTATCTGGTCCCTAGGGTGTCTGATCCCTAGGGTGTCTGATCCCTAGGGTATCCTGACCTTGGGGTGCCCTGATCTTGGGGTATCTGGTCCCTGGGGTATCTGGTCCCTAGGGTATCTGGTCCCTAGGGTATCTGGTCCCTAGGGCATCTGGTCCCTAGGGTATCTGGTCCTGACCTTTGGGTGTCCTGACCTTGGGGTGTCCTGACCTTGGGGTATCTGGTCCCTACGGTGCCTGCTTGGTCATTAGGGTATCCGGTCCCTAGTGTGCCATTTTCCCATGCGTACCATACCTGGTTCCTTGAGTACCTGGTCCCTAGCGTACCTGGTTACCAGGGTGTCTGTTATAGAGAGACTCGCTCTACATGCACTGTTGAAATAGGTTCTATTTGAACCAACTCATTTTCCTGTGGAGGCTGGCTGGTTCTTTAGAATCTGTATGCCAGCACACAAGTCGGCTACTATAAATGTCACTGGCGAGTTAATGCATGCACTGCCTGTCTCGTAACGATTTTGTTTTGGTATGTTGGTTCTTTGCTTCACTGAAGTGTTTTGTTGAGTTCAAGTCTGAGCGAGAAAGGAGTGGCGATTCCAGGTGAGTGCACAGCAAGCTATGTAGCCAGGTTGTCTGATGTTGTCCCTGCAGTGTCCCTCGAATAGTATCCGTGGCTGGCATCTGGCTCATGTGGTTTACTGACTTTGGGTCTCTCCTAGGCGTGAGCGAGCACCACCTTTCCCATAGTATACCAACAGCCTATTGAAGCCCAGTGGGTGCAGTGTTGCTTGAAGGACCCTTTTTCTACGTCTAAAGTACACATTCAATCTTCAGAAAGCAGAAGTTAGCAGTTCCCAATGTTGGATCTTGCACTTCTTACTAACTGACGAACACTTGACTGCCTCATGACTGGCGTCTGGAGTACACACACAGGTAATCTCAAAGACACGAGAACGAGAAGAAATTAAAAAAAGCGGAGTTGTTTATCTACGAAAAACTTAGCACGGGAAGAGTGCGAGGAAAGAAGGAGTAGAATGAGAAAATGTGTGATACCAAAGACAGCGTTCTAGCCAAAGGGGTGTAGGGGGCGCAGCGCTCGCCTACTCTGTTTGCATCCCCCCCCCCCCCCCCCCTGTGAAAAAGTGCCGCCCCCTACTCATTTTTCCGATTTTCGTGTTTTTCATGCAATTCAATGAAAATGCAGTCGAAAGTCACTATTAGATAGCTTGTAAAGGCACATTTGTCTGGGGCGAAGTCGGGGATTCGCCCCATACGTTGCGTTTAGCGTGGCAAGGCAATATTGGAAAATGGAAAAATGGGACACGGGGTGCCTGTTTTCCATGCCCGCCCCCCTACTATTTGACCTGGCTAGAACCCTGAACGACGTTTGCCAAGTGAGACTTCTCCGAAATGTTCATGTTGCAACATCGTCGAGTGTCTAGGGGAGAGTGTAGTTTGGGCAGCACCTAACGTTTTGTCTTCTTGTTTGCCATCATTTGCTTGTGGTTGTGCACAGCCCTGTGTCTCGTGTATGTATCATGGTTTGCTACACCCCGCCATCACTGGCTCCTGCGTACGAATCTCCGGCATTCTTCGACTGTACACCGCAGGAGTTGATGCGAAGGATGGGCGCGGTGAGCTTGATATAGGGCCTGAAAGTGATCATGTCAGAAGTCAAAATATAACGACAAATAACGACCTTTGGATCCACTTGGGTCCAGTTTTTGTATGGGTACACGTTTGGGTGGTTTTCCTTCGCAGCGTAGTGACACATCCACCGGTAGGTGTGGGTCCACGACCGGGAGGGCCTAGTCCAATTGCTACCGGTGGATGTGTCACTATGCTGCGAAGGAAAACCACCCGAACGTGTATGGACCCATACAAAAACTGGACCCAAGGGGATCCAAAGGTCGTTATTTATTGTTAGATTTTGACTTCTGACGGCATCACTTTCAAGCCCTATTCGTCCAGTGCTGTGTAATTGCTCGCTTGTTTTTTTTTAACACACGTGCTACTCATCTTTGCTGTTTTATGATGGTCTTTGCTTATTGCCCATTTTTCCAGTGCAGTCTCTTTGCTAGAGGTTGGCTATTGATGGCCATCACTGTGCATGTATATGTACTGTACAAGCATTAGTGCTACTTCAGTAGTGGCTTTAGTCCTGTGGATGCTTCTTTCCTACATCGAGATGACCTTTGGGCAGGGTTATCAGGACACATGAATCACTGCTTCGGCATGCTAGTACTCGGGGACCGTACAGTACTGTAGGCGTTGTCCCGTGTTCTAACCTTCCACTCCATGCTGTCCTCCTCATTCCTGTCTCAGATGGGTGTCTGCACGTCCATTGTGGCCCCGACGAAGCGCCCTTACAACCGCATGAAGCAGTTATTTGACGCGGTAGGTCTCTATTGATGTTATTCATGCCATTTCCTGACGATGCTGTAACGTCGCTATGTGTTCTGTTACTCTCGCTCTTGTACCTTGCCATGTGTGTAGTACCAAGAGTATATAACCCCAAAGAGTGCAGGGAAAACTCACATCGCGTGTTCCAAGTACGATTTTTTTACTAACAAAGGCCAGGATATGTACAGTATGGATATCCATGATCATGTGGACGACTCACAAGAGATCATGTGGCTTTCTGCTAAGGGGTACTATTTTTACTACTCCACTGCTTGCTTTAAAACATGCTGGGGACGTACAGCGTAACCACTATTATAGCGACTCAAGTGCTTCGCCATGATTGGTTGCGTCTGTGTGACGTCAAATTATGCTGGTGCTGGCAGAGTTCTATATGTGCACTTTCACTTCGGAGTAGTTTAGAAGCCAGACGAAGCTCTATTGCGTTTGTTGTGCTGAACTCGTGTGTGTGTGTGTGTGAGTGTGTGTTTGCATGTGTGTGTGTTGCACGTGTGTGTGTGTGTGTATGTCTGTTGCACGTGTGTGACGCCCACATGTGTATACCTCATGTAGAATGGGGAGACTTGTAACGTGCCAGCAGAGCCTCTCGTGTCTGGTCGCAATCTCATCTTGCTCCGTGGCTTAAAGCTTCCAGGTCAGTGCGCTGTTTCAGAGAACGTTCACTTGTGTTATTGCACGTGCACCAGTTACTGCTTGGTGCATACTGCCTTGTCTCTTGTGGCAAGCTTGAGGGAATGCCCATAACAATGGGTGGCCTTCGGCTGCTCATCTTGGATTTGCTTGGCTACCCCATTCTACGTGCCCTTCTTAACTGCTGCACTGTCATAGCATTAGCCTCTGAAGTTGGTCAGTGACATGCCCATGCGAATAATGCTGCCTTTACTTACCTGTGCAGTGAAGAACAAATAATAATAATAAAACACCCAGACCGAAACAATGTTGTGCAAAGGCAAGTAATTAACTTGCTGCGCAAAATACCTTGCTAAACAGGGAATTGTCGCCTATCGTCCACGCTGACTGACGCCATATTAAATAAATTCAAATGTAAATCCAACTTGTCCTCTTGCCCCCAATATTGAAAAAAAATTGGTGTCTCCTCGCCTATAAGGTTGGCGGCTATAGTAATATAACGGCTATAGTGATCAACTTCTCAAATTCATTTTCATGTGCCATAACTCAGTATACACAGTTACCGCGTATAGTAATAATCGTCTATAGTGATATACTAGTATCGCCTATAGTATAATATACTTGTATAGGCTATAGTATAATACTAGAATTACACGGATATGTCGTATATGAAGAGAAACTATTGCGTGGAGAACACGATAAATAGATTATTGACCTCATAGTTGGTCTATACAGGATATATAGACCTCGTAAAAGACCTCGGGGGACCTCGGTCTTTTTCTCGGTCTATATATCCTGTATAGACCTCCTAACCGGCCTAAAATCTATACGAATCGATATATCGGTTAACCCTTTACCATCCGACCAAATTTCCCCAGCACTCCCAAATGCAATAATTCTCACCTTATTCTGAGAATATCTTCGGTTCTAATCAACCAATTTTCACAATCTTGGGCATTCTGGAAAGCTCTCCACGAGCTGCGTACATTGAGCTCAAACAGGGCACTACCGAGATCACATATCCAGCGCCAGGGAGCTTCAAATACACCCCATCGCTGTATATACGAGGAAATTCTCTCCTCGTCAGCCATTTCTCGCTCCTTCATCGTAAACATTCCAAATGTTTTGCTTGAGTTTCTTTTCATGCTGCCCACGCGCTCGAAGCATGCCAAAGTGACTCAGCATGTCAGGAGAGGGGAAAATCCCCGCTGAAGGTCAGTCACTCGGAAAGAAATTCGACTTTTGCCGTAGCTGAAATGTCGAGCAAAATATCTTTGGAATGCGACATCGCAGCTCTTTACCGATTGATGCAATGGAAAGCTGGGTTCTTCGGCTTCTTCCAAGATACTTAGTTCTTTAAATTCCGCCAAGAATCGATCAAGTTACGAATGTTTTAGTGTATGCATGTCCATCGATCTCTAGAGATCGATTCAAGTACGCACGGATGGTAAAGGGTTAAAGTAATTGATGTAAAATCATGTGGTGCCAGAGGCGAACAGGAAGTTAGTTCTTTGTGAAAAACTTGTCCACTGTCGTTTCGTGAGCTCTACTTGTAGTATTAGCTGTCCGAAATGCCTCCATCGTGAGGATATGCTGACGTAACCACGTCGTTGTGTGTCAGGAGCCTTGCTTACATAGGCATGATAGGATGCATTCCGAAATGTATGAGTACACAGGATGTATGCTGGAACCAACTATGCAGTGTGTATGTGTACAACGCGCGGCGTCTTTTGATACCCCACTCGCATACAACACATGCAGTATCGGTCATAGTTATAATATCCCTCTAGTATCCTGATAAAAATGCTCAAAATCAAAGACCAACGCTGTAGGTAATACGTACTGTACATGTATTGTATTCTCTATGGAATGGTTATCTTCTCTGTGGCAGTGATTTCCCCTGGATACTGATCCCTTGCTCCTTGAATTGCCAGTAGTCATTCTGTAGCCCACTGGTTGTTGGTAGATTCACTCAACGTTATTCTGGACTTGAATAATTGTTTTTAAAAGCCTTCTTGTTGTATTGTTGTTCTTATTGCAGCTGTGAAGGCTGCGTCCCCTGCTGCGGTGGTACCTGCTGCACCTACTACTGCTTCTGCGCCCAGCCAAGTCACTGTCAAACCGGAGGCCAGCATACCAGATGTTCAGATCGTAGAAAGGAAGCCGAGCAAGGCCGAACTGCAGGTGAAATTGCAGCAGCAGCAACAACAGCAGCAGCAGCAGCAGCAACAGCAAGCCAAAGCACGGCAACAGCAGCAAGCCAAAGCACAGCAACTGGCACTTGAGAAAAAGCAGGCTCTCGAAAAGCAGGCTCTCGAGCAAAGGCAGGCACTCGAGCAAAAGAAGGCACTCGAGCAAAGGAAGGCACTCGAGCAAAAGCAGGCGATTGAGCAAAAGCAGGCACTGGAGCAAAAGCAGGCCCTGCAACTCCAGCGGCAACAACAGCAACTTCTCGAAGAAGCGCAGAAGAAACAACAGCAGCAACAAGCTCAGCAACATGCTTTGGAGCAGGCACAAAAGCAAATCCGGGAGCAAGCCCAGAAACAACAAGCCCTGGAGGCTGCGCAGAAGCAAGCTCAACAAATCCGAGAGCAGGCTCAGAAACAGCAGCAGCAGCAGCAGCAGAAAATACAGCAGCAACTACAGAAAATCCATCAAGCCGCCACCAGTATCGCTGTGTCAAGCTCCACGTCCGCATCGGTATCATCTGCGCCACTGTCTGCACCTAGCTCGGCACAGCAGACAAACTTGCCGTTGTCATCTTCAGTTCATACTAGCTTTGTCGCTGATGCTGCCGGTGTCACGGGTCTTTCAGGCATGTCAGCCTCCGCAGGTAATGGGGCATGTACGCATGCAGAAAATTGTGCATGCATGCGCGTGTGGTGTGTGTTTGGAGGGGAACGGGGCTGGTTCGCACTTCTGTAGCATTGATATGCAACTCACCAAGTTCAGGCCCGACTCCTTTGGGGTCACCCGTAGTTGTCACTAATTACCGCAGGTATACAAAATAACCTTTCCCCTCCCCCCCCCCCCCCCCCCCCCTCACACACACACACTCCCCTGAAAGCACACACGCAATATAACAAAATAATATACAGTGGTCCCTCTATAATCCGGCACCATTTGTGCCACGAAAATCTGCTGGATTAGGGAGGGTGCTGGATTAACAAATCTGATTTACTGCTGCAATGTGCATGAAGAGGACATTTTGGCTACTGAAAATTGTGCTGGTTTATCGAGGGTGCTGGATTATAAAGTGCCGGATTAGAGAGGGACGACTGTACTAGTAATAGGGAAATGTCAGGCCACCATTCTCAAGTTGAAATTAAGCCCAAAAGAGTACTGTGCGTGACGACTGGATAGATGTACCACAATAGATCATGTATGCCATGCATGCAGAGCGGTGACGCAAAAGCGGGTTTTTCGCCAACCGTTGTGAGTACTCTTGAACGCACCGTGAATGATGTGTGCGCGATATGTGTGGTTTGGTGGCGTTGGAGCGTGGCTGAGAGATTGTCGTCATCATGTCTTCACGTGTACTAGGCAATGCGGAACAATGGCTGTGTCTTTACTGGCCTGCTGCCACCTATTGTTTGTTTCCTGCAGCGGGCGCTACTTTACGGCCAACCGCTCAAAGCAGCACATCTGTAAGCGGAGAGTGTAGCATAGCAGATACCGTATTATTATCTCTATTATAAGCCCTGGGATTGTATTTTTTTCGACCAGTCCGGACCCCGGGCTTATATTAGAGACTGGGCTTCTACTAGAGACTGGGCTTATAATGTTTCAACCATGTGGTACATGTACAGTACATTGGTTGTTCTTTTTTTATTATACCAGTAACACAAACTTTCTCAGCAGGTACCGTGACTGCAGTTTTTGTACTTCCTGGTAGACTGAGTCTGTACTTTTTATCTCGGGGATCACGGCCTTGCACCACAGCATGTGTAAAGTGGTACTGTGTGATGTCAAACATGTATGGACATGATCCATACAGTTCTCCATCATAAGCCCTGCGCTTGTAATAGAGATAATACGGTAACATTATGATCATGCGACGCATGTGCACGTGTTTGGTCGTTCACACCTGTTCCATCAGTGCACTGGCTGCTATGGGATGCGGTGATTGTATTTATCCGATATTCTTTACGGCTGTCCTTGATCCGGGAATTGCTGCGGAGAAGTGAAAGAGAGGACTGTGCTTGATGCGGATATGGATGTGGATAAGTGAGAGAGGTGGCTTTTTAATTTACTGTTTGTAACACCTATGCTTCTAGGCAGCAAACCTTTTTCAAAAATCCACAACGATGACATTGGTGCGTTGTACTGTAGTCTAATACTAACACTGTCTTTTAGATGGAGGTACCTTAGATGAGCTTTGCCATTCTGTGTTGTGCTTATACCGTATTGTGTATGATGTTGTTTCTCCATTATAACAGCAGCCACTGTCAACCAATTCTGTCACATCTGGATCTCCGCCGAATGCCAACTCCGTGCTACTAGGCCTCCAGCAAAAGAGATCCAATATGCCTCAGCAGGCGCCTGGAGTGCCAGGCGGTGGTATCAATTTGGGTACTTGCACTGGTAAGTATGTGTGCATTGTTGTATGGCATTCTGTGTGTTTGTCTCTCTGTTTTTTTGTATTGGGAATGAATCTTCTAGCCCTTGTTGAATTGTCTTCATGTCAGTCAGTTGGCCGATCGGCCTCTCTGTTCGTTTGTCCGTGTGTCCGTCCGTCCGTATGTGTGTCTGCCTTCTTATAAGGCTTGCTTTGGCGAGTGTCCTTCATGATGTTCTTCTCTCAGTGTTCTTTGCACTAATGGCCGATAACTGTGTGTGACTATGTTCCCTTTCACAGCAACGAACACCTCCACGTTGACACATCCATCCCAGTATACTCAGGCGTCTCGCCATCCAGGATTGATCACCACCATGCTCAATCGAACTGGTGACGCCACTACCTCGGGCCAGCAGTGGGCCCCATCTACCAGTATGTTTTCCATTCCTTTTCCTTTCCTCCTGCTGCTGCTGCTGCTGCTGCTACCACCATTCCCACTGCTGCTGATCATCTGATCTTCCTCAGCCTTGGGGCTTTCTCTTCTATTTTAGCGCTTTGTGCATTGTTAGCAGCTTTTTTTCTGTCAAATGAGTGCATGTTAGGATTTCTTGCTCTGTATGAGCTGCATGTAATATTTGTACTGTGCGCTGGAATCCAGTCATTGTGAACGTATGATGCCTCTGAAAGCTATGTATATTAAATTCTGTATTGCTCGTTTCTTCTCGTACCCTGTTTCTGGTGTCCTTGTTGGCCTAGGTGTTACCAATACGTTTGCGCCTTCTACCACTTCGATGGCGATGCCAGCTTCACAAGGTCTAACCACTGCACCACAAGGCCTGCCACAGCCCGGTGCCGTCCGTCCTCAGTTTACCAACGCTGGACCAGCACCCTCTGCAACCCCACCGCTGCAGACACCCGCCGCCCGGCTGGCTGGCCTACAGGTGCGTACCTGCATCTGCCTCATGCTTACCGGTACTACACGTTTGTCTGGGGCGGTTGGGGCAGGATGGGGGGGGGGGGGGGGGGCATCTGCGCAGTTCATATGGACCTACTGGAGTTGCAGTCCCTCCATTCTACATCCGCGCAGATGGACTTGTCGCTTGTGGTGTGTCGTTTCGGCTCAGTTTGATCTCACTTTGACAACACCAAGGCTAGGACTGGCCGAATCTGCTCGCCACAGCTGGACCTGTTCTGGTGTGCATGTCATGCAATATCATGTTACTGATGTTAATGTTGTTTGCCTAACTTAGGGTTCTTGTCAGTACGCATTGCTGATAAAATTGAAACAACACCTTTCTAATTCAGCAGGATTTGTGCTGCGGAACTTCTGCTGGGTTAACACTTCTGATTTGCTGCTGTAGTTTGCACGAATGGAACATTGTGGTTGCTCTAACAGTTGTACATATTTCCCTCTGTGTTGGTTAGGGCGGGGTACAACAGCAGCCACAACCGCCAGCACAGCAGTTCCCACCTTCAGGTGCTCACCAGCCTGTCAAGGATATAGTGAGTTTTGCGTGTGTGGTTGAGAGCTGGACTAGATGTGTTTTGATGCAGTTCCAGTCCTCCTCCCAGTCTTCCTCCTCCTTCTCTTTCTCCTCCTTCTCTTTCTCCATTTCTTCTTTTCCTTCTTGCACTTTACCACCTGTTGTCCAGATGTAGTTCTCTTCCGCAAGCAATTGAGAAAGGGGGTTCTTTGCCCGGATCTCACGGTGTGTAGCGAAGATTGCACCCTCCAGTCTAGGGAGACGAAAATTACACATTTTTGCCACCTGAGTCAGGAGTGCGTGCAAAATTATAAATGGCTGGGAATCGAAGTCCCGGACAGCGGCAGTAAATACGAGAGGATCGATCACGAGCAGCATGGATGTGAGAGGAGCGGTTGTGGGCAGCGTGGATGCATACACCAGGATCTGAGATTGCTGTAGTCAGGAGAAACAGCGCCAATTGTGGAGTAGAACGAACTGGAAACGTTTCCAATTTGTTAATGTAGTACATGTACGCGCTCCGGAATGTTTTTGCTATGTTCCAGTCGTGTGTGTGTGTGTGGACGGTGTAGATGCATGTACTACATTTTAATTGGAAACGGTTCCAATTTGTTCTACTTGACAGTTGTCTACCAATTCTAGTTTGCAATCATGGTGTTGTCTGTTTGGCTAATTCTGTTCATGTTGTCCCTATTGTTCTGATCAGCAGACACATCCTTTTGAGAAGACCGTCTGGCAGGGCAATTTGGCTTGGGAGGAAAAGGTTAGCCAGTTTGACTGTAGGTTGACTGCTACTGGGCCATTTGCATGTTGCTAAACGTTTTTTGTTTGTTTTTGTTTTGTGCCACCCTTAAAGGGAAAGTCCGATGAAAAAGTTAAATTTCACAGTCCGTAGAGTTCGGGTCGCTGAGGCGAATGGTCTTTGTCCGAGGAGGCTGCGGCCTATGGTTCGTCAGATCCGTCCAATCGAACATGTGCGAATTTGAGCGCGCATCAACCAGATCCAGGTGATGACGTCACAGCGTGCAGCCAAGTAGCCACACCATCTAGTTGTGTACAAAATGGCCATATTCGGAGCGCGTTCGATTGGGGAACCGTTTGTCGCAGCTTCTTCGGACCAAGACCATTCGATTCAGTGTTACAAACACTACGTGCCCTGTGATTTTCAGCTCGGTAAACCTCGAGGTTATACCGTATTTTAGCCGTTTCCGAGTTTGACTTTTTCCGTCCGCATGCAATGGCCTCTACGGCTCTAGCAATGCGCTGCGTGCATGCTAGCTGCAGTGCAGTCAACAAACTCATCACACACGGAACTACTCCCGCACTGCCTTGCTGGGGTAGTATAGCTACAAGACTCGAGTCACAACTGACACAAGACTCAGAAAACTAGTCAACACACGGGCTTGTCATGTACTACACTCGTGTCAGTCGTATTGTACAGTCATGTAGTCAGAGAACGTGCGTTTCTCCTTGCCGGTGCCGGTGGTTGTGCTTTGAGAAAGAAAATTTTAGTTTTCCGCTCCCACCTCATTATTTTATGCTACAGCGATGAGTGCACAACCGTGACAAGTGACAAAACAGCGAACGGCTCCCGGACGTAGAACTTTCAGATTCCGTAGCGTTGCGAGCGAAGAGTCGTGCCCGTGGTTCAAAGAGCCTGCACTGTTCTCCAATTGAGTAGTCCGAAATATGCCAAGTTCGCTCCAAAACATCACCATGTGGCAGGCTACTGGAGTCTAAGCGAATCGGTATAGAACAACATTTAGAGCACTGAGTGACTCGCATCACTCTTCTCCATTTTGGCGACTCTGCAATATCAGCCTCGTCTGCAATAGCTGCTGCTTCTTCATCAGTCGGAAACGCAGTAGCGCTCGCTCTACCGGCCCGCGCGGCCATTTCTTCAGCTGAATACCGAGGTTCTCAGGCCCAGACCGAACTCATGAAGGTCAGCCATGGCTGCATCCTCACTCTCACAAGGAGTTACGTCTTCGGGGTCGCTTGCACCACCTAATATCGGTCGCCAAATCATCTGAAATAGCACTGACACTATTGCTTTCACGCACTCCTTTTGACCTAGCTGCACGCTATGACGTTGCAGAGGGTGTGGTGCGGCCGCATGACGTCATGGCGCAGCCCCCGAAACTCAGTTTTTCAAACGGAAATATCTCGAGAACGCTTTGTCGGAGACACGTCGGACCAACACCATTCGACTCAGCGCCCGAAACTCTACCGACCCTGAAATATAAATTTTAACCGGACTTCCCCTTTAACCCTTTGAGGCCCATAGTACGGCTATATCCGTACCAGTGTACAGTGCATACTTTTCAAAGCGCAACCTGGCGTAACTCGGCCGACCCTTACCCGAATTGGACAATCGAAAGGACTATCGACATAAAAATTGTCTCGGCTATCGGCTCGAAAAAACCCCGAAGGCGATCCGAGGTCGGTGAGCGAAGTTATGAGACTCGAACTAAATTCGCTCAGCAGAGTCACCTCGGGCGCGTGCATTTTGAACTCGTTTTGGGGTTTTTCCCTGACTCGCGGCCCACGCCACAGTCACAGATAGTTCACGTCATCGCAAAGGCATGTTCCTCAGCTCTCATGTAAAAAAATCTGAGCAATCTGCGATACATTTTCTTGAAATGGCAGAGAATTTGAGTTGGGCGCTTGCAATGCTGGCTTTGGAGCGCCGAATCACGCTGCGACACTGATTCTGTGGATTCAATGATGGATTGCTGGCTATCGCTGTGTTCCACTGGCCAAGAGCTTTCCAGAAAGCCCAAGGTCACCAAAATCGACCAAAGGGCACCAAAGTTACGACCAGATAAGTAACTGGGCTCGCGCATGCAGTGCATTTCTTGAAATAATTGTGGGCCCTAAAGGGTTAACCCTTTATTACCGGATTACTAGCACAGCATGCACCAGAATTACGAATGTCAGCATAATTTTCAACTTCACCAGGTCATAACTTTGGTCTCCTTCGCTTGATTTGCACGATCTAGGGCTCGTTGGAAAGCTCTTGACGAGAGTAACGCCATGGTATCTAGCTCCATTATCCAGTCGCCACAAATCAGGCACGGTAACACAGCAAAGTCGTCTCCAAGCCTGATATGCAAGCAAATTCGTCCCATCAACGCCATTCCACTCTCCTGCATCGTAGAACGCTCAAATTTGTTTGAGACAATTCAAAGTTCAGCCGACTACGTCATAATCATGTTCTCAGTCGCTCAAAGAGCACACGACAAGGGATTTCCCCCAAAATGGCGAAGTGATCGATCAAACATTTGAATTTGCCAAGGTAAGAATATGGTCCGCGATATCTCTGGCGTCCGACATCGTAACTCTTCGGCAATTGTTGCATTGGATAGCTCGGAGTTTCCGCTACCAAATAGACTCTTCGATTGTTGAATTTGCACGAGAAACGATGGAGTTACGAAGATATTACTGGTCTGCAGACTTTCGCAGGCAGGCAGGAATGAACTCGGATGGAGAGCCAAGGGTTATTTATAAAAGTATAAAAGGACCTGGAAACTACAAGTCACACTATAGTGTCCACTAACACCACCAGTTACTAAACAATCAGCTCATGCGATAACATTGCACGCCCAGTTAGTTGTAGAACGTCAGTACCGTCGGTCAGTGTCGTACAATGTCTATCGCATGAGCTGATTGTTTAGTAACTGGGGGGGGGGGTGTTAGTGGACACTATAGTGTGACTTGTAGTTTCTTGGTCCTTTTTACTTTTTATGAAAGTCTGCAGGCCAGTAATTAATGTACTCTGGTATGAATTTACTATTGCTGATATTATCAGATATGCATTTTGTTTTCCTGCAGCGTGTAACGCCGGCTGGAGTGACTGTAGCCACGCATAAGATGATGGTCACGTTGAATAGCACTGAAGCTGTGTAAGTGAGCAGCCTTAGTGACTGTGTAGTGCACCTTCTGCACGCCTGCCACGCGGGGGGGGGGGGGGGGGGGTCTGACTTTGACAGATTAGACGGCACATGCGAGCTCCGGAATTCCGGGAACTGTTGCTTGGTTGCTGGGCTCTTGACTAGGGTTAGACTGCTATTCTTCTTTACAAGGGCAAACCTCACCCAGGCTGTTAGAGGTGCATTTGGAAAGTGACACTAAATGCTATCACAAGGCGATTTCATGGCTAACAACAGTTACAGTAGATAGTACACACACACACACACACACACACACACACACACACACACACACACACACACACACACACACACACACACACCTTTGGACCTTTGGAAAGCCCATCGCCGAAGGCGATGATAGCTATTAGGCGAGGCAGTAGTTCTTGTGTCGGGATAAATCATTCGGACGGCGAAAGTCGCGGCCGCAGACACAGACGAACACTCTTGGTTGGGGCTGGCTTGGTGGCTGCCGACGGCTACGTTCGCGCCAGTCCCTCCGGTCCTGAGCAAGGTGGTACCATTGCGCCTCCGGGATACCGGTCGCACGCAGGTCTGAAGCTGCCACATCTCTCCAACGACGCTTGGGTCCATGGCGGGGCCGCGTGTTAGTGCCCTCCGCAAACAGGATCTGCTTTGGCAACCTGGCACACACACACACACACACACACACACACACACACACACACACACACACACACACACACACACACACACACACACACACACACACACACACACCCGTTGTATGCTATGCATTTTCTAGCTGGCCCTTAGCTGCTGTGTCATCGTTTGAAGAATTCAAAGCTCTTCTTTTACATGTATTTACACAGGCGACAATAAATGTATTCTCAACTGTGTTAGTAAAATGCTTTTGTTTTATAATTATGTATTTTCTCGCGACTTGGGTAGTGTGTACGATATGTGCTTCAATTATGTGTTGTGTGTTCTTGTGTGCATGTACAGTATGTTGACGAATTGGCCTGACACCATCCAGATGAACATCGTGAGCCGGGAAAGTTTGGTATGCTGCTTGCCTTGCTCCCCTGTGTGTTGGTGTTCACCTAAATGAAGTTAGAATGCATTCTCAACCTGGGAAATTAGTACAGTTGAAATTACCACTTCAGAGGTGATAATCGAAGAAGTTGGCTGCTCCCAGCGTGGAGCTCACACTCCCTGCCCTTACGTGTATGCTGCATTTTGTGCCGTTTTTGAGGTATTTGTTGTGCTAATACGTGTAGACGATGTTCTATGCCTGTGCTGGTGCTAACGACACTGCAGACGCGCATACCTAACGCACTGTTGCGTCAAGCGTGGCAGGTCATGATCAAACCCACTCTGCGGGACCAAGACGTGTTTATGCGCTTGCACCGCATCATGGTGGCTGATAAGGTGAGAAGCGGAGATAATGCTGTTGCTGTCACCGCTGCTGCTGTCACTGGTGTCCTTGTTGTTGGTTGTGAACTTGTGATAGTCTACTGAAGGTGTGCAAAGTGCCACTGCTGGAACCTCTGTTGCTTCTTGTTTAGAATGGCATATTACATGGAAAACTATAATGTGGATTAACCCACAACTTACAAGCGTGTACCTGCCACCACACACCCAAGTGTGTGTGTGCACAAACCCGCTAGGCCTTACGGCTAAGCACAATGATATTATTTATACCTCACTCCATATACACCCACAGTCTTTGGCATGCCCTCCCTTAGTGGTGTATATATCTCCATATACACCACTAAGGTAAGTTATCAGTAGTTGTCGGCGAGGAACAAGCCATTAGGAGGCCACACACGGTGAATATGGAGAGGTATAAATATAATTATAACAAAGGGACCTCGTGTAAAGTAAAGTAAATTATCGTGTCCGTTCCCGAAGGGAACTCACGACGGCCGCTAACACCCGGTAAACCCTAGCGGCAGATACAGCGCCTAACGGTGGGGGTGAGTGGATAAGTCTCACAACCACTGGCACAAGTGCCGAGAACGACCCCGTGTAGGAGGTCTATACGTATACACACGCTATACATACGCATGTACTCCGCATTGCAATATGCTTGCAAGCTTTGCTCGTACCTGCACACCAAGCAGAGAACCTAGTTGTGGGGGTTTGCCATTATATTTTTTCACATTTGTCACTCTTTGAAAATTCACCAAGGATAGCAAATTGCCGTGTACCGCAAAGAGCCATTGGACATAACAAGCCAATGCATGGGTCGTAATTCTTATCGCCGCATAGTACGGCAATTTGCCACAAGCACAATTGACAAACATGTCACTCGGCAACAGCAAACGGTTGCGCGTTACAGGATTGGCCTGGCAACTTCAAACAGGCACAATTGACAAACGTGGTGCCCGCTGGGCAATTTCAACAGGAATGCAACAATGCAAGCACGGCCCCGGCAACAGCAAACAGGAACGCCGTTACAAACATGGTGCCCCGGCAAACTCAACGGGAACACACCAATACAAACACGGCCCCGGCAGCAGCAAACGGAAACGCCGTTACAAACACGGTGCCCCGGCACACTCAAAGGGAACGCACCAATCCAAACATGGCCCCGGCAGCAGCAAACGGAAACGCCGTTACAAACATGGTGCCCCGGCAAACTCAACGGGAACACACCAATACAAACACGGCCCCGGCAACAGCAAACGGAAACGCCGTTACAAACACGGTGCCCCGGCACACTCAAAGGGAACGCACCAATCCAAACATGGCCCCGGCAGCAGCAAACGGAAACGCCGTTACAAACATGGTGCCCCGGCAAACTCAACGGGAACACACCAATACAAACACAGCCCCGGCAACAGCAAACGGGAACGCCGTTACAAACACGGTGCCCCGGCAAACTCAACGGGAACACACCAATACAAACACGGCCCCGGCAACAGCAAACGGAAACGCCATTACAAACACGGTGCCCCGGCAAACTCAACGGGAACGCACCAATACAAACTCAGCCCCGGCAACAGCAAACTGGTACGCCTTTACAAACATGGTGCCTCGGCACACTCAAAGGGAACGCACCAATACAAACACGGCCCCGGCGACAGCAAACGGGTGACGCCGTTACAAACATGGTGCCACTGCAAACTCAACGTGAACGCACCAATACAAACACGGCCCTGGCATCATCAAACGGGAACGCACCGATACAAGCTGGCCTGGCAACTTCAAACATGCACAAGCGACAAACTACGGCACCCAGCCACAGCAAATGGGTACACTGTTACAACATCCGTCCACCACATCAAGATGCCGCTGCCACAACATTGTAGCAGCAACACAGCAGACATGTGTATGTGGCTCTCCTGGCACAGAAAGCTATGGTAAAGGGGAGGGAGAGAGAGAAAATACCAGGCTGACAAGGAAACTGCATCCTTGTTATCCTCACTCAAGGATGCAGTTTACAGGGTTATGAGCCGTTCCACGCCCGATTGGTTGAGAGACTCACCTCCTCTCCCCTGACTCACTTGTGCCAAATGTTGCAAGATATATCTGTATGTCATAATCTTCAAAAGGAAAGGCTTATGATGGCATTGGATCTTCCTGTTGTGGATATAGACATATTATACAGTCGTCCCTCTCTAATCCGGCACTTGTTTATCCAGCACCCTTGCAAACCAGCACACTTTCTGGCAAAACGGATTTTTTCAGTTCATTTTCTGCGCTTTAGTCCGGCACTTGAATTCCGCCTCCAGCAGCGATTTTCCGCAACAAATCGCTCAAACTGCACATAATTCGGTTTTCTAATCCAGCAGTTGTACATCGCATACCGTACCGGAGCACAGCTATGTCAGTTTGGTCAGTGCATGAACTACTTATCAGGGAGCATTCTACACATGTAACATACACTTGGGAATATCCTATGCACTGTATAGACATGCACTCCACAAAGTACTTGGATTGACACGAAAAATCCCTGCGCTTTGACGTACGACACAAACATGTATGTTAGTAGGTGGGCCGGGTTGGAGGACAGGATTTGATAATCCAGCACCCTTGTTTATCCAGCAGAAAATGCCGTTGCAAAAGGTGCCGGATTAGAGAGGGACGACTGTAGTGTTGGTTGCCACTGGTTCCGGAAAGTTGAACTTCTTCAATAATTCCCTTAGCTAGCTGCTGTTAGATCACCTTGTCATAACTCTCGAGCAGTTGTCCATCTGTAGCGAGTCGTTCGGCCAGTGATTTCATTCGGCCAAGGGCTAAGCCGTAGTTGCTGGGAAGTTGATCTTTGGTGTCATCAGGCTTCCATGGCCATTGGATGGAATACCTGCCATCGGAATATTCCGTTGTCTTGCAAAATTGCGCCAGTGCGACTTCGTCATCATTCGTGTAGGGTGAATCCTTGATTCTAATATTCTCCAGTTGCCAGAATTGAGACAGTGCGCTGTCATCTGTGTTACGGTTGGAGACGCTTGCAGCACCTGAGAAAATTGAACCTCTGCTGGTAACCACCAGGGAGGTCGTGTCATCGTTGCTGCATTCATCCGGTAGTGATCTGCAGCCGGTGAGAAGATATCCGAATTCGGAGGAGACTAGCTTGAGTCCTGATGGCAGTATTATAACATTATTGCCCACCAGTTGCCAAAAGTAGTCAGCACCGATTAGAAAGTCGATGTTGACAGTTCCATTGCGTGAGGAACAGAATCTGCTAGCGCTGTTGGAGACAGCTGTTCAAGGAACGCCAAGTCGGTCTGTTGCACGGCTTGTTTCACAATTGGATTGGTTATGGTAGGCAGAGTATTTACCATTATCTGTGCCGTGTTAGTCTCGGAGGTTGACAGCGAGTTGGAACGATTGCGAATTGAAGCTCTTGGACTTAGTTGCTGCCATGGTGTTCAGGTAGAGCCCCTCTTGATTCTCGACCGGTAGCTGGAGTCGTTTAGCTAGAGCTGCAGTGATGAACGATCGTTGGCTGCCACTGTCCAGTTGTGAGTTCACCGTGACCTTCTTCCCGCAATGGTCAATCACTTTACACTTAGCGGTTTGCAGCATGGCTGACTGAATAACTGCTTTCAGTGTTGAGATGCTCGTGGTGGCTAGTTCCGTGGTTTCATCTGGAGTTGCCGTCGGCTCTTGGCTTGACATCTCTGCCGGTGACAAAGCTGCGATTGCTATTGCCGCTGCCTGTAGACTGCCATTGGCCAGTGAATTTGGTTGTTGGTGTTTCGGACCTTCGTCTGCTGGATTATATTGTTGACCCTTCTTGGGACAAATTGCACGACTGTGGCCTGTTCCGCTACAGTGGTAGCAATTTCTGCAACAGTGTGCACAATTCCTTGCGATATGGCCTTCTTTGAGGCACACAAAGCACCTACGTAGGGACAACAGTTGATTCTTCCTGGAATCCAGTGTTGAGTAGTTGGTACACTCACTCATCACTGAAATGGCTTGACCGGCAGAAGACGGAGGACGGTTCTCTTCTGGGGCTTGCCTGGCTGGATACAAATCCCATTGTTGGTGGACGATGGTATTGTTGCTGGTGTCCATGTATCTTAGGCTGAGGTGTCTGGCTGGTGTTGTCGGCGAACTGACGAACTGTGTTCTGCATTGCTACATACTTCGCTAACATCTCCCGTACTGTTTTGACCGTCCGTGGCACAGTATGGTCGGATCTCTGCTCCTCCAGTTTGCTGACGAGCTGGAAGGGGAACTTCGAGAAGAGTTGCTGAATGAGGCGGCGCTGAGTATCCAGGTTCTCTCCCTGAGCTTCCAATTGACGAAGGAGTTTCTCCATTTGGTCAATGGTAGCCTTCACCTCAGTAAACCTGATATTACATCATGGCAGCTGTGCCAGTTTACGATACAGTGTTGCCACTATCAGCTCAGGCTGTCCAAATTTGTCCTTCAGCATTGTAACTACGATAGGATAGTTAGCTGCTGTTACTAGAATGCCTTCGATGGCTGCTGCAGCAACACCTGTCAGCACGCTTTTGAGGTACGTGAATTTTGATACGTCCGGCAACGATTGGCGAAGACCAACAGAGGACTCAAATGTCTGCCAGAATTCTGGCCAGTCCATGATGTCTCCATTGAACTGAGACAGTTTCAGCTGTGGGAGTTTCACCACTGGACTGGAGCGTGCAGCTTGCATGGTTGCTACTGCTGCCTGTGCCGCCACGTCAATGGTGGACAGTGTTGCTGGTGTACTGTGGATACTGACACTTGACGATGCTCGTCGGATGCCATCTACACTGATCATAGCTGGAGACTAGTCCTGGTCTCTAGGATCTTCTTCCAGCTGCACTGCTGTTTGTTGATGCGCCTCCTCATCAACTACTGGTATGTCCTCAGTGGCACTGGCACTACTGTTGGTGGCATCCACTGAAGTCACTGAGGCTTTCTGCTGCTGTTGCTGAGCAGCCAGAATTGCGGATTGGGATGACGCTTCACTTTCTCCTCTTCAAATACGACTTGGTCGACAGCTAGTTGGGCATCTTCAAAAATACGCCAAGACACATTAAATTCACGCTCCCACTCTTCTTCTTCGTCATGGACGCTACATCTTTCTAAGTCGTCCAGGACATCGAATATCTCATCCTGGATGAGTCGGATTTCCCGTTTCAACTGTACGGCATCGTCAATCTGGGGCTGAAGCCTCTTTGGATCAATCCTCACTTTCACATAGCTTTCTTTTCTTTCTGTTGTTTTTTCCAAAATGTACGTAGTACATGCCTTGATCCGCTCGCACCGTCGTATTCCCCGACGTCGACGCTTCTGCGCGTCCTTGATGGCCTGCAGGCCTTTCTTCTGGAAGTCATCTTCCGGACTTGTTGTGGCTGTAGCACAACCTTTACTAGTACGATTTGAGTCTTCACTTGACATCATATGCTATATCCTGGTCACAGCACCATGTCATGAACGGACATAAACGAGGGAAAAAGGGGGGTCTAAAATACTATTACTACTGCACTCCAAGGCAGTTCAACGGTGGCTGCGATCACAGTCCCTCGTCTCCGTCGTGAGAACATCAAAAACTCATCATATCAAGTGCTATTTATCGAAAACACTGTAACGAGAAGAAGGTCTAACCAGACACAACTTCCAAACTAAAAAACCAAAAACTAGACCAAGAAGAAAAACTGTTCTCCGCTCTAAAACACGGTAAACGATTATGACGTCAGGCGTCCAAAAGGAGCGAAAGTTGAACTCCAGTTTGAACTTCCAACAGATATGGCAGTTGGGGTCAAAGCACGCGAAATGTGTACAATAATGCACGAAGTGGGAAAAGAGGGTCACATGTGGGCTAGGCCTAGGAGAGATTCACTACGCAGTTCACTCACACCAAATAGGGCCTAGAAGAAAACAGCAGAGCACCGTGTTACAAATACAATGCCGGCCGTGTGCCCTAAAACACATAATCAAAGCTAATTCAATGTCGACAGGCAGTCTCTTTTCCGAATCTTGCCAAACGTACTGTATGCAGCTTTGCCACCAGGCGTTGTGAACGCCTGGTGAACAAGCTTCTTCGTAGTGATACAGGGCAAATACATGTAGGTTGGTACTGGCTTGTTGTGCCCATGTGGAGGTGCAAGTTAAGGGAGGCCATGAACTGTAGCATAATGCTCAGACTATAACATGCTTCAGCTCCACAACGTCTTCCACCGGCATTCCAGAGTTCATTCCCTTCCTGTGTTGGGCTGATTTCACTTGCACTGACAGCAGCCTGCGCAGATTTCAGCACCCAGGGCTTGATCCTGGAAGCATATACAAAGACTTCCTGACATTCATGTACATGACTTCCACACCACCACTGAGATAGTCTGTACTTCAGTAGTTCAGAGTAGTATTGTTGAGCCCCATCTATCACATCTCCCAGTATGCTGGACGCGCTGGGTAGCCTCACCACGTCTCCTGAGCACGTCTAGCTTTCCGCCTACACACAAGCAGCGCTCTGACTTGGTCAGGACCTGCGCTGTATGCGCTGAAAGTGTAAGCAAGGTTTCAAGTGCCACGCTCTTGAAACAGCACCAGCGCGGAACAACTACAGCCCTTGTCAAACTTACTTGTCGTGCGCCTCCTGGATTGTAGACAGTACTTGAACCGATTTTTCTTGGTCTGCAGTCTGCACTCTGTTTATTGCCGGCATTGAGGGGCTGTGCTGGTGGCAGAACTGACGCCTGATCGAAATTCTCCTCCGCATCGCCGTCCAGCTCGATCAGCGTTGCGTCCTGCGATTCCACATCCGACTCTACTCGGCACTGCTGTCATCAGAACTGTGATTGGACCAGGCCAAAAAATGACCATTCATCGTGAAGGAGTTCGGATGAAACCTCTGGGGAGAAGCCCACAGCAATTTGAGCTAGCGACCGTCTTCTACTTCGTTCCGCCATGACTCTCACCTTGTGATCTTCAAAAATCGACAGACCGTGACGTTTTGTTCTTTTTCTCGAAAAAATTACGAAGCACCTAAGGTTGGTTTTCGCAGAGCGCGGGTCAATTACTGATATGCATGATGAGACCAATACAGGTCTACTCTCCATATAACGTAATCTCTGGGACCACGCAAACATTATGTTATATCGAGAGTTATGTTATGTGGAAAACCGTGTGTAAAATACAAGATGCACCTCAAAATGAAGGGTATTACAAGGCGGGTTCAACCGTGCAAACATATACACACTGTACCACCATCGACATCAGATACCATCAATGCCGCAGAATATATGCACATAGGACTAAACTGGCTAGCTACGGCTACAGCTTGATTGTGCCGCGCACGTGAATCTACGTTGTATCGAGAGTGTACACGTCGGGGACTGCGCCGTAGGGTGCGTTATGCCGAGGTTTACGTTATGTAGGACTAAACTGGCCTAAACTGCCTAGCTACAGCTACCGCTTGATCATACTGTCCACGTGAATTTATGTTGTATCGAGAGTGCGCACGTCGGGGACCGCCGTAGCGTGTGTTATGTCGAGGTTTATATAATGTAGGATTATGTTGTGTAGAACAACATTTGTATGGGAGTGATGCTGTTTCGGCGCGGGATTTGACTTTTTTATGTACTAACGAGGTTTATGTACAAGTGAGAGTTGTATTATCGAGAGCAGACCTGTACTGTGCATATGCCCGCGTGGGCTAACTTGGCTTTGATACTCAAAGCCAGCATTTTGTGTTGTGCGTCTTTCAGGCTGGAGTGTGTTCCATTACAACCGGACCAACAGCGCAGGATGCGCAGGCTATGGTTGTGGCGTTCAGTGAAAGAAAGAAGTGCTTCATTGGCCTACTGCCCCATAACCATGTAAGGTGTTTAGGCAGTTATTTAGGGGGGGGGGGGGGTGCATGCTTGAATGTGTATGTTTGCCAGTTTTGCTCACTCTGGAGTTGCTACTTAACCCTTTTCCTGTTTTATGACGAGTATACTCGCCATGCAGACCCCATCTCGTCTGGGCAATGACGAGTATACTCGCCATGCAGACCCCATCTCGCCTGGGCAATGACGAGTATACTCGCCATGCAGACCCCATCTCGCCTGGGCAATGACGAGTATACTCGCCATGCAGACCCCATCTCGCCTGGGCAATGACGAGTATACTCGCCATGCAGACCCCATCTCGCCTGGGCAATGACGAGTATACTCGCGCTATACTTTGTGTACAGTGCACATACCGTACACACTGGATAGATCACTGTACAAACAGTCATAGCTCTGGAACGGAATATCGCATCGCCATGATAATAACTCATTGGAACGGTCTTGGAAAGGGCTTTCCAGAGATGTTTTCGATGGGGCGATAGCTCAACCAATGATCGCGTGGCGATAAATTGAACACACGATTTCGATCTGCACATTTTTCTTAGGTTCCGTCCGACGATTTTTTTGCGACTTTCAAGGCATTCAAGTGGATTTCCCAATGACATGTCAAAGGCAACATGACGAATGAGTACATCGTTTGAATTGCTTGAATCTCATGAGTTTGGTGCAGTTTGAATCGTATTACTACGTTGGGTATGAGCCCTGAACTGAAGGAAATTGTTGTGCGAGGTCTTGATGCCAAACTGGAGCACGATAGGGACACTGTTGGTGAGGCTATATTGTAGGGCATCCTTGGGGTGCTGTATGCTCGCAAAGCACGTGGAAGATGACGAGCAGGAAACGATCTTTCCAGTAAGTATTATTATGGCATGGTTGGGAGGGCAATAATGGATTTTCACAATTTTTCAGTGCCCGACAAGTGAGCCCGATGGCTCACTTGGAGGGCACTGGAAATCTATTATTGCCCGACCAACCATGCCATAATGGATTTATCACTTTCAGCCTAACAATACTGAATACACTAACCTGAAAGAATCCATGAAAGCGTTGGACTGATCTATTGCCCGCTCATACAGATCAGTGATAGGCCCGATCCAAGGAAACAGTCACGTGACATGTGATAAGGCTGCATTCACACACGGTACCAAACCACATGCATACCTCATCAGTCATGTTCTTTCAAGTGCCCATAGAAACACGCGCGGGAAGTGAAAAACCACATATACAGTGCTGGCAACTGAAATCCGACCCCCTTGCCGGCGCGGCGGGCCGGCAAGGGGGTCGGATTTCAGTTGCCAGCACTGTATATGTACGTTGAAAGCAATCCTGGAGCCGCTTTGAAGGCAACTTTGAAAGCGGATTTTTTCGTTTTGTTTTCAGGCAATTTTGAAACAAGTGGTAGATGTGCCATCTGCGAAAGCGTGCGGTATGTGAAGCTAGTCTGGCGCAAAAATTCAAATTTGCCGCGCCTCACCATGGATATCTGGTTACGTGGGCCACTTTTTACGTGCATGGCATGCAACTGCATTTTCTGTGTGAACGCATACTTGTTGCAAGTGGTTTGTACGAGGATTTCCACTAGAGTGTTTGTACTGTGTGTGAATGCAGCCTATTTAAAGCCATAAAAAAAAGTGAAAATCCGTTAACCCTTTTACGGTCTCACATTTGAAAATCGATCACCGGTGATCGATTTTCCAAACTATCGTAACTCAGTCAATTTTTGAGCAAATTCGAACATCTAAATATCTGGGTTGAAGAGAAAGCTCCAGGCTATCCGTAGGAACAATCCCCGAAGCGATAGAGTGAACGGCTGCGATGCTACGAAGCTCGCGATCTGCGTCACGGCTCATTTACGATTTGAGTGGGCGAGCTGGGTCTTGAGGACGGGTTTTTCCCTTTGCAGCTAGCTGTCGCCATAGAGACACGGATTCAAATGAGAGTATGGACTCGCAGCACTCCTCCCAAAAAATATGAGCTCGATGTGAGCAAGGAGAGGGAAATGGCTGTTGAATCTTGTTTCTCGTCGTGAATCAAGCACTAGGGCGATGTCGCTGCGCTGCAGCGCTGGATCCACGGCACGCTTGGTGTCGAATTGTAGCTCTTGTCCAGAGCTTTCCAGAGAGCCCAAGATCACGAAAATCAGCGAAAGGAAACTGAAGTTATGGATGAATCAAGGTACGAAATTGTTGAATTCTGTAAATAGCCTCATTTTGACTGGATTCTGAGACCGTGAAAGGGTTAAGAAACAATAATGGTGTGACAATGTGTTTGTTGCTACCTCCACAATTGTACTGATGCACTGAACCACAGTGCCCAGACACAGTAAATGCACTGTGACCCTGAAAGGGTTAATAGCACATTAGAGATTGCGGTAATGTAGGTTAACACATTTCACAAGCCATTACTTCACACGCGCTCCAGTGGCCTTCAGAGAGCCCGCAAATCCCACGCTATTCATTGATGCATGTCAAGCGACACTTGCATGCGCGCCGCGGTTGTACGCAACATGCGTACGCCGGAACTCACCTGAACTCGCCAGCCAGCCATATGCGGCTGCAGCACACATCGGAGGTGAACCCGTATGTTCCGTAACGCATACACTATACTTGGCGCTGACCGCTTTGCTACTTCACGTTTGCCTTGCTTGGGTCGTTTACTGACCGGCGCCGTTTTCGCCATTGCAATGGAAAAGCTAGTTTCTGTGTGCCTGGCTAGTGAGAAGTGTGCAGAGCCACACTGTGACTACCGGTGTACTGTACCACTTTCGATACATTAATCGTGACGTCGGTTCTTGTTTTTACATACAGTCTGAGTAATATGGTCCATTCTCGCATGCTAGATGAATGCTTCATCTGAGCATCTTTGAGCAGCTGTTTTTCGTCTTTCTTACATCTTCTTTTCCTGATTGTCTGTATCCTGTTCTGCAGCAACAATTTCTAAATCACCTGAAAGTAAGGGGCCGTCCTTAATTATCAATCTTTACACAAAACGAAAATAGTTTCGTCTATGGGTGGGGGTGGGTTCAGGGATGTGGATGGTTGGGGGAGGGTCATAAGACTCGTACCTTAACTTTTTTCGTTTCGTGAAAATTTTCGATAATGCTGAATGGCCCCTATAAGTCTGCATATTTTCGTGTGTGGACTGAACTTAGTACTGGTGACTATGCTCCATAGAAAAGGAGGGCATCTTGCCCCTACTCCCCTTGCTTTTACATGCACTTATACTACAGGTGGAATCCTGATAATTCGAACCCAAAAAACTTCTAATTATCCGGGCATTCTAGTTATCCAAACCTGTACCCACAACACAATATGCATGTCAAAATGCTCTCATGGTCACGCAGAGTTGTGCTGTACACATTAGGCCAAGTAAAAAAAAAAAAAAACAGTGATTGTTTATCGTCCGCGCCCGCCTCGAGTTTTCGCCCTCCTGGCCAAATTATTTTATTTTTAGTTCCGGTAAATGTACTATATGATTGTACTGTGATCTACACCTATACGGCCTCTAATCAGCGTGGCTGTAGATCTTGATAGGCGAAGTCCGAAGCTTGAAAAGTGAAAGAAATTATCAGCTGCCTGATTTTCTTTGGTGTCCTACTTTGGTTGTTGTGTTTCACTTTTCCTTATTTGCATCCTGAAAATTACCGCGCTGAACTTGATCGCGCTGTACTTCTTCGCGCTGTAAACTACCGCGTCTTACTTTTTCGTGCTGAGTTGCTGGCGCTGTACTTAACTGCGCTGATAGTCGCGGTGCTGAAGAAGCTGGCGCTGTGAAACCATGCGCTGAAGTGCTGGCGCTGAAATGTATCGCGCTGAAACGGTGGCACTGAAGTGGCAAGTCACCTACATCTAGACGTCTAGGGGTTGCGAACACGTACCATACAGCCATACGTGCAAAATGAAAAATAAAATAAAATCTCATAAAAAGGACACATTTCAGGCTCATTACGAACATCTTGAAAGTTTTCACAAGTATACTTTCAAGCCTTCTCATCAGGTGAAATACAGGCAAGGAAAAAGGAACAGGAACAGTGGATTAAGTATAGTAAGGAGGTGGTAAAACAGCGCAAAGAAGAAGATAGCTAAAGTAAACAGCGAAAATGTACACATAGCAATAATGACACAAAGGTGCAAGTGCGAGAAAACTCAATAAGCGTGACATGTCGTGCGGCAACAAGAGACAACCACTGGACATAACTAACTGGACATAACTAACGAGGTTTTGACGACCTACCTAACAGCTTAAGTGTGAATTTAATTTGCTTCTGCTTGCAAAGGTTGGGTTTCTTTGTGTGGATGTATACGGCTTCCAAAACGTTCAGCAATCTAGCACTGCGTACACGTGACACAATCGAAAAACAATCATCTGAATACACAACACGACAATCAGGATGCTCAAACAAATGACTAGCAATGGACGACTCATACTTATCAGAACTAACATCAGCACAATCAGCATGTGCGGTGGACACATCCGATATCACATGGCTAGTGGAGTGGACCCTAGCCGTTGCCTCTGTCACACTTAGGCTGTTAGGTAGGTCATCAAAACTTCATTAGTTTTGTCCAGTTAGTTATGTCCAGTGGTTGTCTCTTGTTGTCGCACTACATGTCACGCTTATTGAGTTTTCTCGCACTTGCACCTTTGTGTCATTATTGCTATGTGTATAGGGCACGCATTTTCGCTGTTTACTTTAGCTATCTTCTTCTTTGCGCTGTTTTACCACCGCCTTACTGTACTTAATCCACTGTTCCTGTTCCTTTTCCCTTGCCTGTATGTCACCTGATGAGAAGGCTTGAAAGTATACTTGTGAAAACTTTCAAGATGTTCGTAGTGAGCCTGAAGTGTGTCCTTTTTAT